>NC_133392.1:28300000-28600000 GCF_047511655.1 Castor canadensis | reverse complement strand
TAAGCGGCTGTGAATGAGCATAGCAAGCCCAAAGTCAGGAAAGCTGGCAGCTACCACCAGTCTCTCAGCCTGTGATGAACCCAGTGAGTGTTTAGAAGCTGGGCTTGGTCAAGGATAGGAGGTGGTTTGCCAGGGCTTTGGGGCTGGGCAGACTTGGTCTTGCCAGAGCCAAAGCTTTGAGCCAGATTTCTAAGGGTTTCTTCATGCCTGCCAAGGTTGACTTGGGGTTCATGGCCAGGCCAGACTCATAGGTTGCCCAATTTGAGCCAGGAAGCAATAGAGTACATCATCCCATCTCCCAAGCTGGCCCTCTGGGGCCCCTTGCAGAACACTGCAGCATCACAGCCTCCCTCTGCTCTGTCTCCTCCTTTCCTGCCTCCTTCTTCCTTCCATGCTTCCCCATCCTCCTCTCTTCTGCCCATCTTTTCTCCATCCCTTCTTATTTTCCTTCTCCTCATTTCACTCCCTCACATTCCTTTCCTTTCTTTTCTTCTCTACTCTCCTTTCTGCCCCCTCTCTTTCCCATTCATTCCATCAGTGCTCATCTTCTGCCAGTCTGGAAGGCAACCCAATTCTGGGAGTAGCCCTGTTCCTCAATGTCCCAAACCTTACTGCCTGTTCCTGACCAGATGGGAGGCCCCGGGGTGCAGACCAGACCTTCAGGTCCTGCCTGTTGTTTTGCTGCCGTGGGGGTGGGGCTTGGCCTGCACAGGCAGGCTGCCCTGAATGACAAGCGGGGATATTGATCGAATTCTGAACTCAGCCCAGCCGATAGAAGGTAATTAATGACTCCATTTGCCTCAGTACTGGGGAGAACAATTGAGTTTGAAACTGCAACAACTGGCAGCTGGGGGGGGGACCAGGGGACAGCTTGGGTGTGAACCCCACTGAGGGAGAAGGTAGGATGTGGAAAAACTAAAGTAGACAGATGGGAGCACAGACCACCACCCAGAATGGCCAGAGCCCTCCCCTAGCCACTGCTCCCCCTTCCTCCAGGTTTTTCTCTCTCTTTTCTTCCTATATCACTTTTTGAGGTCATTTGCTGCCTGTGGATGAACATCTCCTTTCCCCAAGATTGTTTCTTGCCAGCTGTGAGATCTGTGTATATTTTGAATGCTACTTGAGCTTGTTTCCTCATTTGTAAAATTGACTAATGGTATCTCTTTCCAAGTGACCTGTGAAGACTACAGGTAACATGTGGGAAGTACCTCGAACCTGCTAGAACACAGAAAGTGTGCAGAAAATGATGGCTATAAAGATGTTGAGGATGGGATAAAGGCAAATTTGTCCCACCAGGTAGAGTAGGCTTTGCAGACAGACATCCCTGAGTTCAGATCCAGGCTTTGCTACTTACTAACTATATAATTTTGTTTCTCTGAGACTATTTCCTCATCTGAAAAGTGAATGATTAATAATAAGTACCCCATAAAGTTGAACAGACTTAATGAGAGTAGGTGAAAGCTCTAAGAGTATAAGATTCCCCTTACATCTTTGTATTTGTGCTTGGAAAACTGAAGTTTCTAAGTTTTAGTGCTAGAGTACGTGCCTAGCATGGATAGGTCTTGGGTTTGATTCCTAGCACCACAAAAACAAAAAACAACAAGAAAAAAAATCCTGAGATTAGTATAGTTTTTTGATATACTTAAAAAAAAAAAAAACCAGTCTTTTCAAATGCCTAATCCTAGCTGGACGCTGATGGCTCATGCCTGGAATCCTAGCTACTTGGGAGGCTGAGATAGGGAGGATCACAGTTCTAGGCCAGTCTGAGCAAATAGTTCACAACACCCCCATCTTCAAAATAATCAGAACAAGAGGAACTGGAGGTATGGTTCAAGTGTTAGAGCGCCTGCTCTGCAAGTGCAAAGTCCTAGTTGTTCAAACCCCAGTCTCACCAAAAAACAAAAAACAAACCTAACCTTGGGTAGACAGACCTCGCTCATCTCATCCTGACTTTGTAGACTTCCAGTAGCCTGGTGTCTTCTAACCAAAGAAATGGCATCATTCATTCTGTTTAGTCCAACTACCCTTTCAGTCAGTGCATGACTCCCATCTACTTGTTATCCTTTCACAGGGACCACTCGGGGATGCAGGTTGAAAGTAAACACACAAGGAAGAAAGAACATTCTGTACCTTGTCTCTAGCCCTCAACCTGCTAAGACCTCACAAGAAAATCCCACTTGTGACTGGCCAGAGCAAGGGTTCTGGGCTGGAGTGAAGGGTGTGAGGTAGGACTCTGCTCCATAGCAGTCCAGGAATAGATGGGGAGTGACAGGCTGAGTGAGTAAGGTGGTCAGATCAAGGAGTAAAAATTTTTATTTTTCTTTCTTTCTTTCCTTCTTTCTTTCTTTCTTCCTGCCTTTCTTCTTAACTTCTTTTCTTTCTTCCTTCCTTCCTTCCTTCCTTTCTCTCTCTCTCTCTCTCTCTCTCTCTCTCTCTCTCTCTCTTTCTAGTGCTGGAAATCAAACCCAGACCCTTAAGCATGTTAAACTTGTGTTCTATCACTAAGCCACACCAACTTCAAGACATTTTTAATAATTCTAGAAGTAGTACATGCTTATTGCAAAAGCCTAGACAATGTGGAAAAAACTTAGACAAGAAACAAATAAAAATCGTTCATGATCAGGAAGTGACCACTGTCACCTTGTCAGTGGCAGTTCTTCCAATCAAGATGACCCTTGGTTTTATTGTTCTATTTGTTTGCATGAAGGCCTGAGCCCCTGGCAGTGGAGTCGGGTGGTCAGCACTGTTGTCTATCGGCTCAGCTCACAGATGCTTACAGAGTACCTTCCCTGTGCCAGGCTCCCTAGTGGATGTGTCCTTGAGCCAGCCACTTACCCTCACCTAATCTGTACCTCAGTCACTTTGCACCTTAGTTTCCTCACCAGAAAAAAAGGAGATCACAATTCCTACCTACCTTGGAGAGTGGTTGGGAAGGCCAAATAACCTAAGGTCCATGAAAACTTTGCATTAAGCACTAAACAAACATGAAGCAGTCAGAGAAGACAGTATGTGTCTTGTTCTCCTTGAAAGAATAAATTATGTCAAAGTTTTAGCTCAGCAGTTTAATTAAATTAATTTATTTATATCCTGTCCATGTTCCAAAAAAGAACTTGTGGCTACTCACCCTCACACTGTTGTGGAGAGAGCACCTGGAATGGACTTTAGTCCTGAGAGTTCTCCTCCCCAGTTGTGTGATCTCAGACAAGTGGCCCCACCGCCTCCACTCCCCCAGCTAGATTTCCTGATTACAACATGAAGAATTTGGACCAGATGTGCTCTAATTATCTGGACAGTCTGTGCTCAGCCAGCACACACCACAGGTTTTGGGCTCAGTATAGAGCAGGGGGCAAGCAGAGAACTGGAGATGCCTTGAGAAAGACTGTGCATCTGAGGGGACCAAGCCCTCCTCAGCAGAGCCCTTGGGTTTGGCACCTAGAAGGAAGGCTCTGAAATCAGACAGACCTGTATTCAAATCCTGACTGTCATCTCGCTGGATGGCTTTGGACAAGATGCTTAACTTTTTGCCTCAGTTTCCTTATCTGTAAATGGGTACCACAGAACTTATCTCACAGGAGTGATTAAATGAGCTCTAAAGTATAGCAACGGCATGTGAAACTCTTTTTTTTGGAGGGGGGTTGGTTTTTGTTTTTTTGAGATAGCATCTTGCTAGGTAGCACTGGCTGGCATGGAACTTCATATGTAGCCTAGGCTAGCATCAACTTTCAGTCCTCCTGGCTTAACCTCCCCAGTACTGGGATTACATGTGTGTACTACCACATCCAGCTATAGAATTCTTTTCTTTCTTTCTTTCTTTCTTTCTTTCTTTCTTTCTTTCTTTCTTTCTATCTTTTTTTGTTTGTTTGTTTGTTTGTGGTACTGGGGGATTGAACCCAAGTCTTTGTATCTGCTAGGTAAGTGCTCTACCACTGAGTCACATCCCTAGCTTTGTGTTCTGCTAGGGTAGCTGGGCAGGGGACAGATGTACCTGGCTCTGTGGGGTCTTCCTACACCTGTAGCAACTGCATTGTTCAACCTCAACCTAAAAACATGGCCTGAGAATTGGAAAGGAAATTGGAATAACATTGGACATATGGACACCATACTTTAGCCCTCTTAGTGCAGGGAGTCCAAATGTAGATCCTCTCTGACCCCTGTCCTTAAGCAGCCTCTGTTACCTGCTTTGGACGGCAGCTCTGTGCTCTAAGGCTAAATTCTCTCCTAACGGGTAGCCCAGTGTACTCTGTCTCATGGCTTGAGCACTGTAGGTGAGCAGGATGGTGTGGCTGAGGGTGAAAAGGGCCTCCAGAGTTGATGCTGCTACAAGCTATACAGCAGTGGGACTTGCCTGACAAGAAACAACTGAGTATCCAAGGTGTCAGACCAATCAGGTAGCCAGTCCCAAAACTTTCTGCCAGGGATCTGGTTGTAAATATCACCTAGGAGAGTCTCATTCATTCTTTCTATCACTTATTGAGTACCTACTATGTGCCATATCTGGCACTGGAGCTACAGAAATGCATCAGCCATCATCCCTGCCCACAAGGAGGCCACAGCCTGGCTCCTTGGCAAAAGGGGGCTGTCAGGTGGGGAATCCTCTTTGGGATGGATGCTGTTTAACCACTCCTACATGTTCCTTCCATGCTGAATCTAACACTTAGATCAGGACCTGCTTCTACCTCTGCCTCTATTTAGCTCAGCTCTATCTTCAGCCCTTCCACATCTGGGCATAGCAGTGGCCCCTTCCTCTTCCTTACAGGCACCTTTGATACTCTGCCTATGGGAGGTGCCACCCCAAGCATTCTCTCCATCTCGGTCTGGGAGGGCCTCTAGGTGGTCAACCTCATTTATAAATTATAAATGAGGACAATAGCCTCATTTATTTTCCTTTTCTGTTCTTTTTGTTCTTGCTTTTTTCTTATCTGCTAATCTCCTTTCCCTCCTCTTTCCTGTACCCTCTCAGCCTCCCTCATCCAGGCCTTGGTCTGTCCTCTGTAGCTGGACACCCAGGCAGCAGTGACAGCAGACCCAGCTGGTTTCATTCCTGTGCCAAGTTTCCTCTCCCCAGCCAGCACCTCCCTGGCTTCTGGTGTGAGAGGCTTCTTCCTTTCCTCCTCCTGCTTTCTGCCTTCCTATGCTCTGGGCTTTCTTCTTCCCCAAGCTTTTCCTCCTTGCCCTTCCCACCCTCCTTTCCTCACTCCCTTCCTACCTGCTCCCTTTGGCTTCTTTCCTCCCTTCCTTCCCTCTCTGAAGGAATGGTAGCGCCCTCCTCTGGAGTGAGCCACTGCAGCCCCTAGGGCCTGTGGCTAGCTGAGTACAGGGTCTGCCTCCCTGTCACCAGCAGGGCACCGCCCTCTCCCTGCCCTGAGCTTCATCTTCCTGTGTCCCCATAACTTTCTTTGTGCTCCCTCACCATTTATTATGACTGCTGCCTGGTGGCCTTCCTTCCCCCTTGGAGAGGCTCCTCAGGCCTTCTCCATCCTCTGTGGGCTGGGCCAGGTAGGGGTTCTCTGTGCTTTCATCAGTCACTTTATTGTCCTGCTCCTTTAGCACCTTCTTGCTACCCACCTCCCCCCACCTTCCTTCTCTTCACTCTTCTTCCAGTCTCTGTCTCCGCCTCCCACAGCCACCTCTTCCAGTAGCAGGCTTCCTTTTGCCTTCCCCTCCTGCCCTCCTTTCTCTCCCTTGCCGTCTCTGTAACCTGTCTTACCACCAGGGCCTGAGTGTAGAAAAAAATAAATAAATAAAAAGGTCAGTGAGTAGAGGGAGCAGCAATAACCCCTAAAACAGTACTATCAGTGGAACATGATTGATCAATTGAATTCCATAGCGGCTGAAAAATGTGGGATTAAGTAGTGTATTATACGCACAATGAGTTGAGGCATGATGTTCATTTCAAGTTCATTTCGCCGGCCTCTGCCACCAGATCAGGCAATCAATAGGGGCAGCAGATATCATATATCACCTCTCTGCGGGCTGGGAGAGAGCACCATAATCTCTCGCAAATTTAGAGTGACAGATTTGTCAAGATCTGAAGGGCCCCTGAATAAATGAAGGCAGAGAGACTCCTCCAGCCAGTGACCTGAGGACAAAGCTCCAGTTCAGCCCCTACACACACACACACACACACACACCACGTGCACACAAACACATAATGCATGCACACACACACACTTACACAGCATGGATGAGCCAAACCACACACAGGCGTGCACAGAAACCTACACAGAGGCATGATATATGTCCTGACACACGTATGCATGTACACACCCACACACATAACATGTGAATGCATGCTCACAGACAAATGCACATTCTACTCCCCATTTGGTGACACTGTAATACCATACTCAAAGACCCTTGGTGCCACCCTCTTCAGTCCTGACGGCAAGGTGGCCCAAAAAGGTGGGAGGGCTCTGGGAAGAGAGGATTAGACACATGGAACATGCAGATAACTCCAAGCAGGGAAGTTCGGCTGACACACATCCTGGAAAAACAAATAATCACAGGAGAAACGGGGGGTGTGGCTCACACACCCCTTGCAGACGCACACACACACATATGCACTCCCACCCTTTCAGAAAGGTTCTTACTCTGTCATTTAAACACACAGAGACCCTTGTTATCCAAATGTTCCTATGTACAAGTGTATTTGCACAGAGAATATTCACACGAAAGGGAAAAATAAATATACCACACCCCAACCCATATTTGCGGACACTATACCCTCTAAGACTGAAAACTATTTCAGATCCTTGCACAGAAAAAAACACAAATACTAGGTTTTGTGTCCATAGGAACATAGGAATACTATCAAGGTTGCCTCTGACTGCCTCAGACTGGTCTTGATCTCTCTCTCCATCTCTCTCTCTCTCTCTCTCTCTCTCTCTCACACACACACACACACACACACACACACTTTGCCTTCCCACCTCCTCTAGGACAGAGCAGGGGAGAAGAAAGGAGATCCCTTTAGGAAAGCAAGACCCCTGCTCCATCTGTGAGGCCAGCGAGGGAGAATAGCTGCAGGTTGAGGTTAATCAATATGTAATATTTTCTATGGTCTCCCAAATGATACTGTATGGTGTTACTGTATATAATGCAATATTGATTATATCATATCATATAATCACCTATAAACTGATATATATAACAGTCCCAGAGGAACACCCTGGGGCCTACAGCATGGACTGGCCCCAGGCCCAAGTCTCCCTAGTTGGTCTTGGGCTGAGGGAAACCAAAGAGTGACAAGCTGGTGCTGAGGCTGGGAGGTGGGGGGCAAGAGAGGTGCAGGGTAGGGATTAGGGAAAGGCAGCAGAACAGGCATTTTACACACTGTATGCTCTGAAAGCTCCAGAGACCCCCCAAGCTGGAATGCAGGAGTAAGAATGCCTGGGTGGATCCTGACAGGCATAGAGACAGGATTGTCTTGTGGCCCCAAAAGAATGGGTACTAGTGGGCCCACTGGGGGCCCTTTCCTCCTGGAGCAAGTCTGGTTCCCTGTGGAAACCTGCAGAAAGAGCCAGGTGCCTGAGGAACTGGCTCCTGACAGAAGCCTGAGCCAGAGCTTCCCAGGGGAAAAAGATGGCCAGGGCACAGCAGCACACAGACTCCCTGTAGTCTGCCCATGTAGGTGCTTTCCACCAAGAGGAAAGAGGTGACTCCTCTTTCCTCTTGCTCTGTTGCCTCATACCCAACCCAACCTGAGCTGAGAGCCTCAGCTTTGCTCTGAGAGCCCCTCCTCCCTCTGAGGGCAGTTAATGACTTCACAGTCTCCATGTTACACTCAGCCTCAGATATTTGATGATTTTCAACCCTCAGAATCAGTGGAACTGAAATTCATCTCCAAACAGAGTTCAATTCTCCACAGGCTTCATAATGCCAGTCTGAGAACCCAGCTTCTTGCCCAGGTTGACCCAAGCTGGGGACAAGCAGGGCCTTGGGGAGAGATGCCCTTGAGAGATAGCCAGTGAGCCCCTCTGGTTCCCATCTACCCAGACTTTCCTGTTCCCCATGCTGTGACTTCTTTCCCTTTATCTTTCCAGCTGCTTCAAGGCTCTGGTTTCCTAGCCAGGTCTTTGAGTCAGGGCCAGCTCCTGGGCCAGCCTCTCTAGCTTATGAGCTGGAAGTAAGAGGTCCTGGCAGGGTTGCAGAGTCCTGGGGGCCAAAACCAGTTACCCACCTTCTTTGTTCTCTGCACTCTTCCTATCCCTCCTCTGGCCTGGTGCTAATGCCCCAAGTGTCCATGTGATTCCAGATGTATCTGAGGGCTCAGTCCCCAATGGAGACTCCCAGAGTGGTGTGGACAGTTTACGGAAGCACTTGCGAGCTGACACCTTCACTCAGCAGCAGCTGGAAGCTTTGGATCGAGTCTTTGAGCGTCCTTCCTACCCTGACGTCTTCCAGGCATCCGAACACATCAAATCAGAACAGGTAAGGAAGGAGATTCCTGCTGACTGCAGTAGTGAAAGGAACGGGGCAGAGCAAGACCTCTGGATAATTTGAACCTCAGACACCCAGCACTGCATGTGTTCATATGGAGCACCATGTGTGTACAGTGTGAACATGCTAGCACAAAAACATTAGGGTAAAGTTAAGAAAAATCATTGTGATATATAGTAATTAGAAATGATGCATTCTAGATTCATACCTGTAGTCTCATCTACATGGAAGGTGGAGATAGGGAAGATTAAGGTACAAGGCCAGTCTGGGCACAAAGGTATCAAGACCGCATCTCAACAACAACAACAACAAAAAGCTGGTGTGGTAGTATGTACCTGTAATTCCAGCTTTGCAGGAGGCATAAGTAGGAGGATCACAGTCCAGGCTGGCCCCTGCGAGAAACAGGAGACCATAACTGAGAAAAGAAAAGCAAAAAGGACTGGGGGTGATAGTCCTGCCTAGCAATCGTGAGGCCCTGAGTTCAAACCCCAGTATGGGAAGGATAGAGGGAGGGGGAGAGGTTGAGAGAGAGAGAGAGAGAGAGAAAGAGAGAGAGAGAGAAAGAGAGAGAGAGAGAAAAGAAAATGAAAAAAGAAATAATGAGCTCTAGGTGCAAGGGTCTAGCCTTGGATAAATCTTAACCCCATTTGGAGCCTCTGTTCCCCATTTGTAGAATGAAGGGCTTTGATGTGTGGTCTGTCATGTCCCTTCCAGCTCTGCCATTCTATGTTCCTGGTGTGTCTGAGACCTCAGACAAGAGGAATATCCTCTTATCATGCCTCCCTCCTGCCCCCACAGTCTTACATAAAATCTGTGGAATTCCTCTTACCCAGTCCCTGCCTCCTGCTCCCTGCATGATCCAAACATCAAGTGCGATCACAGGCAGTCTGACAACCTACCCTGACATCCAACACTTCCTACAGACATGAAAGGACCCAGAACACACAACCTACAGCATAGCATATCAGCAAAACATAACACAAAAGCCAGGCACAGGCAGCTCATGCCTGTAATCCTAGCTATATGGGAGGCTGAGATTGGGAGAATTGCACTTCAAGGCCAGCCTGGGCAAATACTTTGAGACCCCATCTCCAAAATGCAAAATGGACTGAAGGTGTGGCTCAAGTGCTACAGCACCTACTTTGCAAGCTCAGAGCCCTGAGTTCAAACTCCAGTCCCACCAAAAACAACAACAAAAACCCCCACAGAAATGCATTTCCAACTCCTAAACACCACCACTATCCACCTGCTTCCTTTGCCAATTCACAAGCCCCAGTGCTCACTGAATAGCCCCAGGGGCTCCTTGAAGCCAGTAGGTGTGCACTGTCCCCAGATCAACAGCACAGGACTCCTCCAGCACATACCTCCACCCACATCAGTGTAGCCCCCAGCACACATACCCACATACAGGGGGCACACTCCCATCCCTCCCATGCATATGACCTAAGCCAGGCCTCTAGTTGCAGCACAACTCAGCCTGCTGGGCTTGCGTGCATACACATCCACACGTGTACACCAGTGAGGCCCCGCAGGCTTTACACAACACAGTTCCACTCTAAGACTCCAACAGCTTCTAGCCACTCGCCTTTCTCCCCGCCCGTCCTTTTATCCCATAAGCTGTTTGTCTTCATAAAACAAAAATCAAAAGTCTTTTTAAGGTGCCCTGAGCCATAAACCAACAAAGGAGGAACCGGCCGAGGCGGGCAGCTCAGTGCACCCTCCCTGAGTCCCCGGCTGTATTACAATGAATAACCTTTATTTACTTTCATTAGACTATTAAACACCAGCACAGTCATTTTTCCCCCTGAAACTCGGAGCAGGGCCCATAAAGCAAATCCGAAGCCTAATTGAGTTCATTTTAATTTCTCTCCGATCACAGCGAATTACTCTGGTGATAAATCAGGGGGCAGCTTCACCCCCAGTAGAAGGCCTAATTTGCAGCTAATTACAAAACTGATTTCTACAGGAAGATCAATACGAGAAGGAATTGGAAATGACGAGGCAATCCCATCCAGCCAGGGAGGGGAGGGGGTCCTTTGGGGGGGCCAGGAAGCGGAAGGGAAAAAAACAGACCCGAAAGAGCAGAAAATCAGTTTTAATTTAACGTAATATTAATCAGAGCAACTTTTCCTGCTTTGTGCAGGCTCCTGGTCTGCCCAGCTCTGGGGTCTGGCTTGCGGTGGCTGCAATAAAAAGGCAATTACCCGAGTGTTTCGGGCAGGACACCCTTTCAGAGTCAATGACTGGCCCCCTCCCACCCTTCTGTTAGCCATGTGGACTCTCCCCCTCCCCAATTTCATACCCCAGTGCACAGGCAGAGAGCGAGGGGCCCGTGGGGCTGTCTTTGTTTTTAAAAAAGGGGTGCCCAAACCACATCAGCCACCCTAGCACTGCCAGGCTGGAGGCCCTACTAGGCCTTTCCCCTAACTACTACCTCTGCCATCATGTCAGAAGGGGAGCTCCTCCTCCCTGACATGGGTGGGGGGTTCCCTGCCTCCCCCCCACCCCGGGGACTTGAACACCCCATGCCTTTTAGCAAAAGGATCCCCACTGCTCCACTCACCCCCTGGGGCTTCTTAGGCAGGAGATACTACAGAAGTTTGAAAGGTACTGGCAAAGCCACCCACAATGTGAGGCTGCACTTCCAGCTCACCACATCAGGTCTATGCCCACCTCTACAAAACTCTCCATCACAGCCCAGTCCACCCCTCCCGATCTCCCCACCTGCCATCCACTCTCTTCCACCCCATCTGGGAGGGCTCCCTGTTCCTCCTCCCCATCTGCACACCAAGCCCTTTCTCTGTGCACACATCAATAGGGAGCTGTCGCTTTTCTCTCTCCTCCCAGGGGAATGAGTACTCCCTCCCAGCCCTGACCCCTGGTCTTGATGAAGTCAAGTCGAGTCTATCTGCATCTACCAACCCTGAGCTGGGCAGCAATGTGTCAGGCACACAGACATACCCCGTCGTGACTGGTAAGGAGGCTTCCAGGAGGGTGGGAACACTGCTTTCAGTGGGGGCACCTCAGCGTGTGCCATCTGGGGCCCAGTGTGACAATTGGGCCCCCTGGCATGATATCCACAATGAGAAAGAGAGCCTTCAAAAATCAGGATGCTTCCTGTGTAGATGTTGGGAGAAAACATTGTGGTCAGGGAGTGTTGGCCTCAGCCTGGAAAGGCAGACGCTAGGGGGCTGCTACTGATTCTCTCTGCTGTCCTCCTGCCTTCCCTGTCTTTTTTTCTTGCCCAGACTTCTGAGTCTCTTGTTAGAATGTGTGCAGAAGAATGCAGAGGGCAAATAGGCCAAGCTGGCAAGAGTGGATCATAGGTGTCCAATTTCCAGCCTCCATACTCCTGTGTTCCCAACACTCCTGGGGGGCCTGCTTTCCCCTCCCTCCAGGCAGCATAGGGGGCTGTGGCTTTGGACTTGAGGGCATGGCATCCAGCTCTGTGGAGTTAGAGAGAAGCACAATTACTGCAACCATACTCTTGTCTCCTGAGAAGTCACTGTGACCAAAGTTGGATTTCAAAGCTAGGTAAGGGTTAGGGTTAGGGTTAGGGTTAGGGTTAGGGTAGGGTTAGGGTTAAGGTTAGGGTAAGGTTAGGGTTAGGGTTAGGGTTAGGGTTTCAATGCCGGGGAGGAGCACCCTGTTCAGGAACCCCCATAGACCAGTAGCTGCAGAAGCAGGTGAAATGGCCATGCAGGGAAGGGCTGGGAATGACGCTCCCAGCCGCAGACCTACAGGCTTAGGAAGGCACCTGGCACTGCAGAAGGGTTTCCGTGCCAGGAAAGTGCCCAAGTGGGAAAGACACACATTGAGGTGTTATTAAAATTCACCTAATTATTCTGGAAACACTAAAGCCAATGTGCCGTTTGTTCTTTGGGAGACAGGATGATTGAGAAGTGTCTCGATGGGGATTGGGAGATACTGAGGCGTTACCTGCCGAGTGAGCGGAGGAGGCCTAGGGACATGGCAGTGGGGCTGCAGGCAACCAAAGTCACAGCCAGTGGCAAAGACAGGGAGCAGGCACAGGCCCCACTGTAGGACAGGACCCTGGTGGTGTCTTGGAGATGATTAGGCTGAGATGGGCTTGGAGTAGCCACCCAGTCTTCAAGGGGCTCAAGAGAGCCCTGTCGTTAGCTTTCCCAGGTTCTCCTGAAGGGATTTCCTGGTATCACTGTGTCCAGTCTAGATGGAGTTGTGCTCTTTGGCTAGGAACTCAGTGGCTGGGTCCAAGAAGTACTGCCAGGCTGACGGGGCTAACGGGAGCAATGGCCTTACCTGGATCAGCTGGGTCAGAACATAGCCTAGATCAACTGGCCCTTCCAGTGAGCTTCTATAGCCCAACTTGGGACCGCTCTGACCTGCATATCTTCTGACTTGGGCCAGGCCAACTTCTCTGGTGCTGGTTACTTCTCAAAGGTGGCCACCCCAGGCAACTGGCAATGGAGAGCACAGGAGACTCTCTCTGATCCCAATGTGCTCACTATGCTCAGAGTTGCAGTCCAGAAGGCAGGGCCTTCCTGGGGCTGGACATGTGGCTCTTCTGGGTAGGGATCCTCCTGCAGCGGACACTGAGGCTGGTGCAGAAAAGTGCCTCCACCTTGAGCAGCCCCCATCCGCTTCCCCCCCACCATGGCCCTGGAACAGTCCCAGCTCAGCCCGGGAACATCTCCGGCTGATCCATCTGGATCCAAGTGTGAGAAAAGTTCATTTCAGACCCAGCTTGACATTCCCAGGTGGCAAGTTAGCACTAACATCTCAATCTGTATGCGACATTTCAATCAAGCGAGGAGTAACAAAAGCAGAACCATTAACATTCGGAGCTGTTCACCAGTGGTAATGACGGGGAAACTCACTCAGAAACTGGAAATTACCAAAAAGAGAGAAGTGTGTGGAGAGGTGGGGGAGGGGAGGTGGGGGAGGGGAGAGGGAATGATTTTTCCACACTTAGGCCAAGATCCAATGTTTGGATTAATAGTGCCATTACCCAAGAAAGGGCTGCAGATTATGTCATTCTTAAAATGTTTTTGCTGGCAATTAAATGGCTGCAGCTATTGATCTTTGTTGATTTTATGTCCTCCTAATTTGCATAATCTATTAAAGATGAATGATTCATGATGTGTTTATTATGGGGACAAACAGAATTTGCTAGAGGTACTGTCAAGGTGAGAAACGGGACATTGCCCAGAGACATCGTGGACCATCTCTGGAGCAGGTTCAGTGTGTCGGCCTTCGGGCCAGGACTTTGTGGGTAGCAATGAGCAGTGTGGCTAGAACAGCCAGGAGAGGTAGACTTTAGACGAGTTCCTCTAGAGAGATGTTGGCATCTGTGAGTACTGGGCTCCAAGCTGGGAGAGGCTTTTGGTCTATTTGCAGAAATTCCTCTCAAAGGTTATTTAAAAGTTTATTTCATTTGAGAATAGTGAGAGATTTGATGGAGGAAGAAAAAGGGAGACCCTTCCTGGTAGGTAGGTGGTTATGGCCAGGTGGGTGCTAAGGTGAGGAAGCAGCAAGTTCACACTGTGCCCACAGCCTGGGTTAGGTGTTCTGTGTTCAAGGCGTCCTCTCCCTCCCTCATGCTACAGGATGGTGCCTACATCTTCCTTCCTGAGAACAGGCAGCAGAGGCTGCAAACATTCAGGAATGGGTCCTGAGGAAGCTGGCCCAGGAAGGCCCTGACCCACCCTGAAAAGCCAGACCTTATTGATATTCCTGCCAGCTCCTAGCACTGGAGGCTGATTTCAAACTTCACCAGCCACTTGATGCAGCTGTTCCACAAGGTCAGGACTCAGAGGAGACAGGAGCCTGGACTATTGTGTGGAGGGTAGAGTGGGGCCCAGTGGGCCAGGACTCAGCTAATCACATTGCAAGCAAGGGTGACTACCAGAGGTTAGGACTCAGCCCGATAGCCTCTTCCCGCCCCCCTTCCATCATGGAACCAAGGCGAGAGACCGATTTTTCTGGGTGGTGTTTGCAAGTTCTGCCGAGATTTTAATTTCACTGCATCACAACTCAGCAAGCCGCCAAGTCAAGCTGGTTATTTAAATTTATCACCCCCTCTCCCTTCCACTGCTGGGCTGCTTTAGCTCGGCAGCACCCTTGTCTCCAGCCCACTGCTCTAGGCTGCTGGTCTGGAACAGAGCCGAGTCTCTTCTAAGTGATAAGGAAAAGGGGACCTGCTAGTTAAAAGAATGGGCCATGGGCACTCTGGCCTCAGGCTTCCTCTGGTTGGCTCCTTGTGGCTGCCTTCCACCACCTTACTACCTCTCCAAAGGACCCCACAGGGGACCGCCACTAACCCCTAAGAGGTCTTTAGACCCTTTAGGTCAGGGCCTGTACAGTGAAGACTCTGGCTGCAGCTGCATGCTGGAGTCTTCATTTAATGAAGTCTCCTATCCCTGATGGAAAATATAGCTCTTTCTTCCCATGGCTTCCTCACCTTGCCCTCTCCCTCCCTGGGAGGACCCCAGGCCTGCGTCCCACAGAGATCCTGGCAGTGACATTCATCAGGGAAGAGAAGATGAGAACTAATTTAGGATCCCTCCCAAAGTCACTGAAGATACTTTGGAGCATTCAGAGAGTCCCTTAGCTTAGGGTAAGTCCTGCCTGAAGGAGAGAGCAGGCTTCTTCCCCTAGGGGCTTCTTAGGCCAAGATGGTGCTAAAGGAAGTCAGCGGCTACATAGCTCCATGCTCACTCTAGCACCTGTCCCTGGAAACCCTGCACAGAGCGGGCTTCACTGGCCTCTAGTGGGCATCACTGCCAAGCACTGGGAGAGCCTTGTGTAAGTCCTCACCATGTTAGTAGTACAGAGGTATCAAAGGAAAGAGGTTAACATCCAGAAAGAAGGTAGGCTAGCCTTAGCAAAACACGGATGGACGAAATATAACAACAAAAATATTAATACATAGGCAACCTCACTCTCTGGTGCCAGAAATGCAGCAAAAGTCAAAACCAGAGCAAAATGTGAGAGACTCCTGGTATCACGCGAATCAGGGAAGATTGGGATTGTAACACATCAAACAGGAGACATGATCTTGAGCCTGAGAGAAGCAGGAAGCTAGAACTGAGATTAGCCTGCATAAAGTCAGGGACTGAACAGGCACAACACTGTTCAGAAATGGGGAACACACAAGCTCCTTCCCATGGCCCAGAGGGGCAAGGGAAGAGAGAACATGTCACCAGGAGAAATGGAGACCCCAAGCCTGAGTATGGATTTGAGTCCAAATTTATGTCATGAGTGTGTTGGAGAAACCCTAAGTCAAGAACTTGTATAAAATTTTGTGCAGGACAGTAGTCCACTTAGAAACCCCAGCAGGAACAAGAGCAAACCTTCTTTGTAGAGACTCAGCAATCGAGGGCAAGAGGGATTCCCATCACTAAAGATGAGCTCTCTATAAAAAAATTACACATCTCATGTGAACGCAGTCTGCCATGAGGGAGAGTGAGCAGATGTCATATGCTTAGGACAACTAACTAGAGATCATAGAATAATCTCAAAGCAAAGATAAAATAAGCATGCTTAGTATTCTAAAAAGATCAAAGAGAAGTATCAGTTTTGTCTTTAGCACAGATCCAGATATCTCCAGGGCCCCTACTCCTCCACTGCTCAGCAAATTGTCAGATGACAGGAGATCAAAAAGGGCAAAGAATGAAGACCACACCTCTGGCTTATTGTTTTGGGGTCCAAGGAGCCACCAAGCTGAGCCTCAGGCAACTCAGAAATCAGAGCTGGTTCCAGGCTTATCCAAACTCCCAGACTGCTAAATCTCAGTGGAGAAGCTCTTTCATTCTTTGACAAAATGTCTGAAATTTGGAGAGTGTGGAACCAGGACAGTGTTTTCCTCCCCAGTATGTGAGGAGGGTTTTGTAAAGCTTCCCTACCCCGACAGTGAGAGGGTGATTTTACTCAAGAGCTTGGCTTCTCTTAGTGCTTAGACACTATAACTTTGAAGGAAGCTCTAACTCAGGTCCAGGAGCTCAGGATACTGTCCAAGAGGGAAGTGCCCAAGGCAGAGAGAGAGGGCAGCAGTGCTGGTCATCCAGGAACTGTAGAGTTTGAGCAGAAGTGGGGAGGCCAGTAAGCCAGAGTTCAAAGCTAAGCAACATGGTTGGCCCTAAGGTCCTGGTGCCAGAGAGAGCCACATGGGCTCAACTTCACACAGAGGGTGCCACCTCAGCAGCTTGGACTCCTTGCCCACATCTATGATGGGCAGCAAAGGCACCTTTTAGCAGAGAAAGGTGTAGACCCTGGGAAACCTCCTCCTCCAAGTCGGAGAGTCTTGAGGACCTCCAGGGACCGCCTCTTTCCTGTAGTTAACAACCCCCTTCCAATGCAGCTACATTTCCCTCCATAAAACAAACACAGCCCTTAGCCAGCCCCTCAGGAGGAGGAGAGGGCAATAAAGGCCATGAAGTGTTTCTGAAGGAGGCTGGGAGTCTCCTAGTCTTGTCTGTTGGCTCAAAGCCCCTGATTAACTGGAGGAATTTAGGACACAGACATCAGAGTTCTTCTCCAATCTTGAAAGGACAGGGTGAGAGCATCTTCAGACACATTGTAAGTCAGTGCCCCGTACTTCAGAGACCAAGCCAAGCCAGAGGGCTTCTCCTTAGCACCCAATGGTCATCCGAAAGACCTTTCATTTAGGCTGAGATGCCCAAAGAGAAGAAACTAGCCTCCTCCAGACATCCCTGAGGCTTCCAGCTACATCCCCAAGGACCTCCAGCCTCCAGACCTCACTCTGATTTAATTATGGGGGCATTTCCATAGCAATGAGACATTGACAGATATGAGGGTGCATTGGACTTGCAGCTTAGGAAGTCATTGGATCAGACTAGAAAGAAAGGATTCTGAAAAGAAGAGGCACTAACCCATCCCAGGACTTGGAGACTCAGGCCAACTTTGGGAAGAATAAAAGCTGTACCACTCCAACCGCATATCCATGCACCCTCTGCAGGCAGAAGCATGCAGGTGGCAGTGGGGCTGCACAGAAGGGTCATGGGGAGGATAAAGAGGGTGCAACAGGTTTTAGGAATCTTAGCAAAGAAAGATCTAGTTCTTTCGTCTTCTAAGCTGAGCCCAAATTTGGCTCATACCTTTGGCCTTTCTTCCCTCTGTCCATGAAAAAGACCCAGGATGCTGAGCATGCCAAATGGACTGCTATTGTTCTTTCACAGTATGGTCTCTGTAATTCATTTAGAGATCAGAGAGAGAGGCCACTCTGAATTTAAATCAAAATATTTTCAAAAAAAATCAATGATGTTTATTTCAAGTTCATATAGTAGCCACCTCAGGTTAACAAAGGTTGCCTGGCTGGGTAAGCCCCCCCCCCCGCCCCCACCAGATGTTGTTTTCATGATTAGCTAGATGAAAAGGAACCTCTCAACTGCTGTAGATGTTTAGAGATGCTTGGGGTGTTCCAAAGAGAAGTTCTCTGAAATGGGGATCCCCCAACACTCAGCTTGTTTATTATTTGGCACTTTCTAAGAAGAAAAGTTTGGTTAAGTCAAGTCTGACAATCTAGTCTTTTCTGAAAAACAAGAAATTCTTAATAGTGGTGTCCCAATGAATGTTACAGGTATGTATGTATTGGAACCTAGGGCTCAGAAATGTCTTGGTGGTCTTAAAGCCACCTATTTTCCCCAGAGAGTCAGCCACCCCCCAGGTGACAGGAAGACCCCCCCTCCTCCTTCCCCAGGGTGATCAGAATCTCCTCTTCCTCCACTCTTAGCTGTAGCCTCAGGACAGACAAGTCAGAGCTTTTTTAACCCCGAGCTTTGGGAGGCATCTCTGCCACGAATGTCACTTCTGAGAGGGCTTTGCCTGCCTTCAGCCTGGAATCCTCCCCTCTCCTCTCCTGTGTGGCAGACAAGGAGGGTGGAAATCCTGCAGCAGGCTCCAGAAGCAGCCTAATGCTCCAGCAGCTTATGTGGCCGTTTTCCTTGGGATTAGGGTTTCACTTACACAGAGCGCCTGAAAAACACTGTGCTTTCAGAAGGATTAGAGTTGACAATTCAGTGCTCTCAGAGAACAAAATAAAGCCAGAGAGGAACTGGGAGACCTGGAGTATCAGGAGACTGTGCAAACAGGCTTAACCTCTGCCCACCCAGCACGAGGGTCTCTCATGTGCTGAGCCCATAGGTGAGCCCCAGCTCAACCTCCTAGGTGCCAGCACCTATCCTGCTCTGCTGTTCATTTACGGTTTGCTCATGGAGCCAGAGGGGGTAGCATTGGGAAGCTAACTGAGGAAAGCACTGCAGATTTCTCTTCTCCAGAACCTCAGTTTCTGCCTCTGTAAATGAGGAAGTTGAATGATACAATAGCCAAGTTTCTTTTCAGCCCTTTGAAAATGTGATTCTCTCCAGCTTGTCTTATCCCAGGATCCTGAGGCTGCAGCTCCACCCACCGTCCAGCTGGGTGAGAAGGAAACCACCTCCTGTGTGGCCCTGGGTAGGCCAGCTCCACAGCTCTACAAGGGCATGGGGGCACATACAGGAGGAAGAAGTGGTTGGAACAGCATGACTGGTTGTATCCAGCTGTTTAGTGGTGGAGGAGCAGGCCTCACTGAGCCCGTGCAGACCTGGCAGCATCCCTGCCTAGGACACCCTGGGGACTAAAGTTCCAGCTGTCATTGGGCAGCAGATCAGCTAGGACAGCAGCCACCCTGAGCTGTGGGCACAGCCCCCTCTGCTGGAATCTGGAGCAGGCAAGCCTTGGGCTGAGTACGGTGGGGCCAAGAGAGTGAATGCCAAGTTGGGCCCTCAGACAGGCACCTCTGGTCCAGAAGACAAGTCTTAGAAGGATTTGGAAACCTAGGAAATAAGAAGCAAAACCACATATAGAAAACCCTTCCTCTCCTTTGAAAGCATCTTGTACAAATTTGAAGATCATTATTTTAGTGTATTATGTATAAGGTGAATGATCATAAAGTAATCATAATTGGTATAGTAAATGGAAAGGCACAGTATACTTAGGCAGTAATTACAAATTGAATAACTGTATTCTGATGTGTATTATAAATGCTGTGTCAGATGTAGGCACAGACTGCCAACCTTGAAGAAATCTAATGTCTTCACTTTCACCAATGTATGAGAAGCAGACAAAACTTGAGGACAGGTTAGTAAAACAAGAGTTATGTTTTCTGGCCTTAGGGTCCTCCCTGGTATCAACTGAAGAGCAAAAATGCTCATTTTTCAGAGAAAGATGCCAAGGAAGAACATCTCTAAACTCATCGGATGTAACTTTTAACGTATAAATCTATGTCTAATCAGTCTCATTGCGAAGCTATCACTAGCAGCAATTTCTGCTTCTTGGGCAGCTTTATTTTTTTAGTTCCATGGTCTTCTAATGCTGATGTCTTCCTGTACTTGAAACGAGCCTGCCTTATTTGCCACCTTTTGCTGTTTCCTGTGTGCTCTTGTTTATTGATATTCATGTAGCTGCAAACCAAAGGACAGAGCTCCTCTTGTTTTTATTTTAATTAAAACTGCTTATTAATCTTTGAGTCATGAATACTTTTAAGAATATGATAAAAGCCTCATACCATCTACCCAGAAAGATATGCATATGCAATATCTATAACCATTTTTTTTCTGTATTGGGGCTTGAATTCAGGGGTTACACCTTGCTTGAGCCACTCCACCAGCCCATTTTTTGTGGTGGGTTTTTTCGAGATAGGGTCTTGAGAACTATTTGCCCAGGCTGGCTTTGCTCCCAGTTCCTCTCCTCATCTCTCCTCCTAAGTAGCTAGGATTACAGGTGTGAGCCACCAGTGCCTAGCTAACATTTTGTATATAGCTTTCTGTGGACTCCCTTGAAGTACATCTGTGAGATTTCATGGAATCAAAGAATCTCAATTAAAACAAACCCACTACAGAAAATGAGAGAAGCTGAAACACATGAGAAACAAGTAGTTATAGATGCTCTGCTGTAGGAAGGATTAGCTTAGCATGATCCCAGGTTACTTTCTTGGACCAAATACCTATCTTATTTTCTAGGTCTACAGTATTTGAGAGTATCACTCAAGAATTGGTTTCCAAGTACACTGCTTGTTCTGTAATCCAAACTGTGCCATCTGCTAACTGTGAAATCTTGAGCACAATGCTTAGCTCCTCTGAGTTTCAATTTCTCATCTATAAAATGGGAATTACAAACAAGTCAGCTGTAGAGTTGCTATGAGGATTAAATGAGGTAATACACATAAAATATTAAAGACATGGTAAGGTGTTCAGTGAATGCTGGCAAGTCCAGGTACAAGGAGAAACACAACTCTCTCCTTGAAGCTCACACCTGACCATTTAAGTAGCATAAATTAGCCAATGACTAAAATTTTCCAATTTCTTAATAAATTATCTCACTTCACTTTTCTCTGTACTTGTAAGAAAGGCTGCACTTAGATTCTCCAAAACAGTTGATTTGCTCTGGCCCATTTGCTAAGGAACGTCTGACAAAAGTGCACTGTCTGATTCAGATGTAGTGATTGCTGTAGAAATTGGCTTAAGAGTCTTCAGGGACTTCTGCAGTTGAACTGAGAGGATGTCCTCATCGAGTACAGTGCTTCTAACACTTCTGGGTACTTTAAGATTCTCAACTGCTGCTGTTGTTTGAAGAGGCTCTTTGTTTTTTAGAAAACTCTCAAAGGAGATTAGTACTCTACCCTGTGGAGTTCTACTTCAGATCTTCCATGTCAGTAGTTTATTCCTTGTATCCTTTTGTTTATTTTTTGGGCCTGTCTTAAGAACAGGGTGATGGCATGAGATTTTGCTTATTAGATTACTTTTTTGCCTTTTCTTTGGCTTTTTGGGGGAGTGCCCCGTTCCATGTTGCTCTTGAAGGCGGTGTGGCATGGGCATGACTTCAGATTTTGGCTCTATCATTTATTAGCCATATAACCTCAGGAGAGTTCTTACGCTTCTTTGTCACTTCATTTTCTCACCTTTAAAAATAAGGATATCCAGAAGGTTCTCTCATCTGTAAAAGCTTTGAAATCTTAGAAAGCAAACAGTGATGCCAGGTCCCGCCTGTAATTCCAGCTGTTCAGGAGATGGAGGTGGGGAGGACCATCGTTGGAAGCCAGCCTACACAAAAAGCTAGCAAGCCCCTGTCTCAACAAATAAGTTGGGAATGGTGGTACATGTCTGTAATCCCAGCTGTGCGCCAGGGGTAGATAGGAGGATCGTGGTATGAGGGTAGCCCCAGGAAAATATTTGAGACCCTTTCCAAAAAAGCAAAAGAAGGGCTAAAGCATGGCTCAAGTGGTAGAACACTTACCTAGTAAGCTTAAGGCCCTGAGTTCAAACCCCATTATCATATACACATGCACAAAAACAGTAGCCAACATGAAATGACCACCCTCCTATAGCAACACGTGAGGTTTTTTTTTTTTTATCCATTTGTGATTCCTAGTTCTGTTTTCATGTTATTGGCATTGTCAGCGAGCAAAGCAAAAACTTTACTGCTTCCTGTTTTCTCTTGGATGGCACATATTTCTAACTGATATATTCTGCCATGTAGCTATTTTCTTCTGTTTTTGTGCTTTTGCCTGTTGGTATAAAGGAAGAGGCTGTGTCATTTTACAGTTTCAGAGTCATATCCACTCCCATCTGTCCATCCCTCCGTAGTATTGCAGCGCCCAGTGCTCTGTGGATTCTTCTTTGCCCAAGTTTCATTGCCTATTGATATTCCTCACTAAAGGAGGCCTGCTTTTTAAAGAATGCTGCTGGGCAAATGGTATGACAATCTTAGTAATTTGAAAACTTCCTGCAATATGTGTTTTCCATTATTGACAGTGATGTTCCTGAAGAATATATGGCTCTGGCAAGAGTTTGGTCAATTTTTCTCCTGTTCTTCAGGTGTCATCTGTGTACTAATGAAGCCACTGAGCCTGCTTTGTATGCATTGGCTTGCAGCTTTGTTGGCTCAGGGGTCTTGAGCAGGCATCTCTTTGTGGTGATACTGATGTTACCAATCAGAGCCCAGCTACATACCAAACACTAGAAAGCTCAACCTTGTTGTCCTGGCCATGGGCCTTTTCTCTCACATTTTTTAAAATTGCTGTATGCTGCCTCCCAGATTCATTTTTCTAAAACTAGGATTTGAGCCAGGAATAGTGGCTTACACCTATAATTCTAGCTACTCACGAGGCTGAGATGGGGAGGATCATAGTTCAAGGCCAGCCCAGAGTTTGCAAGAACCCATCTCAATGCATTTTTTTTAGAAAAGCTGGGCAAGTGGGGGGGGGGGTCTTTCATCCCAGCTATAAAAATAGAATACATAGAATTTAAAAATGTGCCTTCCAGTCAACAGTTCAGTGGGTGGCTTTCAGTAATAAAGCATTCTACTCCTGGACGTTGGCCATACCACTTTGCAAGAAAGCCAGTGAGAATAAACTTTGCAATAGGAGTG
This sequence comes from Castor canadensis, assembly GCF_047511655.1. Lineage (NCBI taxonomy): Eukaryota > Metazoa > Chordata > Mammalia > Rodentia > Castoridae > Castor > Castor canadensis. Next base: position 28,577,155 of record NC_133392.1, on the reverse strand, counting down.
CCTCCAGGTTACTGCAGATAGCTTTCTAGACAGCCTTGCTTCCTCTCTCCTGAGGCTAGGTAGGAGATTTGTGACACAACCTTAGATTACTAGGAATTCATGTTTGGCAGTTGTAGGAGCCATGCAGCTAAAAACCAAAATTCAGATGCATTTAAATGTATTTATGAAGAAAGAGGCATACTCCTTTTCCTGGCTGCTTTGTAGATAGACATTAAGATTACAGGGCCTGGAGGAATTGGATTTCTGTGTTTTTCTAGCTTCAAAACCTACACATCTTCCGTAACTCTCCTCTGACTTGGGCCTTTTTGACCAAAAAGTGCCATATTATTCAGCTCTCCAGGAATTGATGGTAGTTTTGTCATTGTCCACTTCAGTCCTCTCCACTGAGAGATGATCAGGAGATATGTACTTTCCACTGACAGTAGAAGTCAATGAAAGAAAACCCACAGTTGGGTGTAGTGGTGCATGCCTGTGATCCCAGTGCTAAGGAGGCAAAGGCAGGAGGATCTTGAGTTCAAGACCAGCATGGGCTACATAGTGAGATCTTGTCTCATTAAAAGAAAGGAAGGGCTGGCTGGGCATGGGTGGCTCATGCCTATAATCCTAGCTACTCAGGAGGCAGAGATCAGGAAGATTAAGGTTCAAAGCCAGCCTGGGCAAATAGTTATCTTGAAAAAACCCTTCACAAAGAAGGGCTGGTGGAATGGCTCAAGGTGTAGGCCCTGAGATCAAGCCCCAATACTGCAAAAAAGAAGGAAGGAAAGAAGGAAAGAAAGAAAACCCACAATAAAGCAAAAACAGATTCTTCTGTTACTCTGGCTTTTAGAAGTGATCTCTTGCTTGTCAGTTTTACTCTATCTGTTCTTGAGTTTTGAGAAATGTTAAGATATTAGCTACATTGGATAGGTATAGAGGAAAACCTATTGTATGATAAAGCCTAGTCACTGTAGATAAGTCTCTCGCTGTTAATCTTTCATCATCCTATTTTTTAAATTATTTTTAAAGAAAAAGAAAATTCAAGCATTCACATTTTGTCCCAGCTTTATCTCTTTGTAGCAGATCAACATATATGAAACAATTAGACAACAATTATAACTCATTAGGAACTGGCTGTAAGTGCAACGGAGGGATAGGAAATTAATCAACAAAGTATTTGTTGAGTGTCTACTATGTTCCCAACCATGCAGGATAGAGCAGAAGACAGTCCTGACCTTGGGTTGCTTCTGATCTGTTTGAAGAAGCAAACCATGACATGAAATAGGGTCGATGCATTGTGCAATATAATGACATGGTAAACCGTGGAGCATAGATGCTAGAGACGTTTAAAAGAGAAGTGTCCCCAGTGAGTAGAGTGGTAGGAATTTTGAGGCTTGAGCTGGAAGAAAACTATGAGTAAGGAAAAAGAAAAGATCATGGGTTTCACACTACACAGTGAAAATAGTCAAACTAAACCAGGAGTGGTGAGAATCAGAGCTGGGTGGAGAGAGTACCTGCTGAGTTTCCATTCTGATTGGTACCCTACAGGGAATCAGTGAAGGTTTTTACAAGGGAAGTGTGTTATGCAAGCAATGTCTCATGAGGGCTAACCAAGTAGCCACATTTGGGATGGACAGGAGGGGGAAGAACGTGGAGGCAGGGAAGGCAAGCAAAGAGAAATCACTGTAGCAAACCAAAGGCAGGTGAAGAGGAGCTGAACTATGAAGGTGATGGAGATGATGGAAATGGATATAAGATGCAAATGTGACTATGGAGAATCCACAACACTTGGTGACTGGCTTGGTATAGAGGAGGAGGAAGAAGGCTATGTCAGACTTCAAAGTTGTTGGTCTTGCTGTTTTCATAAAGGTTGTTAGAACTAATTGGGAGGAAGATGAATCTGCCTCAATTCCTATTAGATTTGAAGTGACAGAGGGACAGCTAATGAAAGTGTTCGGCAGCTGGAAATGCAAAAGCTTGAACTGTTTCTGTGTACACCTAGAGAAGAGGGCTCCACTTAGATGTGTCGAGGTTAGGGCAAGGAAGTGCATAACATCTCAGGAATGCAGGAGATAAGGTCATGTTCAAGGGGACAGTGGCAAGGAAAGAAAGATGGCAAAGAAGAAAGGTGGGCCTTTCTTACAGGCCTGTAAATCCCAGCACTCAGAAGGCTGAGGTCAGCCTGGGCTACATAGTGGGAATTTGCCTTAAAACAAAAAAAAAAAGGAAGAAGGAGGAAAAGAGAAGGAAGGAGGGGAAGGAGGGAGGGAGGGAAACCAAAAGAAAAAAGAGAGAGAAAGAAAGAAAGAGAAAAACTAAGGAAGGAAGGAAGATTTGGAATAGCATGGGGATAATGATGACTAGGGCCCAACTGAAGAAAAGGAAGTAAATTGGGCAAGACATGCATAGTCCTTACGTCCTCCAGCCACACCTTGCCTTCTCAGAGTTGGACAGACATATGAGAGGGCCAGAGTGGCACTGGCTGGTAAGGAGAACAAGGGGAATCTGCAGCGGATACATGGGCCCCAGGAGAGGATAGAGTATCTCTAGTGTGTGGGAGTGTGAACGAGGGGAGAGAAAATATCATCATTAAAGATTGGAGTGTGCTAAACTGCAAAGGGAGGTGGTGTCCCCATCACAGCAATGAGGGGGCAGGCAAGGAAGGGTACCTGGTGGCCTTGTACAGTCACATGTAGCTGTGTTCCAAAAGAAAAGTCTGTGGACCAGGGGCTTTCTCACTAATATTGGTAGACTCTGCCTCCACCCTAGGACACTGGCAAGGATAGCTTTCCCTAGCTTAATAGAAGCCTTTAGGAACAGAAATCCAGCTGCTGGTGGGGGCAGCAAATTTTGCTCATTGGAACTTGATATGATCCTTGTACTGTTGGCTCAAAGTTCTTAATTCACTTCAGGGATGGTTTTCTATCATTTCAATGTCATAACCCCTAACAGCAAAATACTCTACTGGCTGATACCCTGTCTTCCACACCTGCCAGGCCAAGCACCTGCAGCTCCACTTGGAGAGAACAAGGAATGCCCATCAGCCCCTGTAGGGGTGGTGGTGGAATATCCTTGAAGCCTGAAGGAAAGATAGGGTTTATAGGATGGGAAGAGGTACACAAGATGATAGAGGTGCATTTGGATACTGTAGAGACCACAGCTGAATATCTTGTGGAGAAGGAGAAGTAAAACCAGGTCATCTCTGCCCATCTGGGTTGGGAATGCAGACACAAGCAAAGGCAGACATACAGACACACAGAAAGAGACACACAGAGCTACACAGTGTGGAGGTGCACAATCACAGCTGAAGGTAGACACAGACACTCAGATCTGTGCAAATCATCCTGGGACCTGCTCCTTCAGGTGCACATCTGCACAGAGCTCCTTCCTCCCCAAGAGTGTCCTCTCCCTAGAGCACCCCAGTATGAATAGAGACAGGCCTCTCTCTCCCAGGCCTCACCCCTTCCCCTTTGTGTTTTTCCAGGTCGTGACATGGCGAGCACCACTCTGCCTGGTTACCCCCCTCACGTGCCCCCTACTGGCCAGGGAAGCTACCCCACCTCCACCCTGGCAGGAATGGTGCCTGGTAGGTGACAATGCTGCGGCTGCCTAATCTAGGTGGGGTGACTAAGTTGTGGGTGAGCTGCTGAGTGGTCTGTAGTCCACTGCTGGGGGAGGGGAAAGGTAACATCCTCTGCTGGCAACCACTGTTACTGTTCCTCTCTCCCTGGAGGCTGCAGTTGGCCCCTCCTCCTCTCTCATGAACAATCCAAGGAGGAAGCTTGCAGAAGTTGCCTTGTGTGAATGGCTTTATGTCACAGTCCCTCCCCAGAACCTAACCACCTGAGTCTGTGCCCCAGGAGCACTCAGCTCCTGTGCCTCAGCTCCGCCCTCAGTGCCCCAGCCCACCCCAGCCAGCTGACACTGCTTGGAAGAGCCTGCCCTGGTTTCCATGGAAACTTGGAGCTAAGAACTATTTCCAGGGGCATGTCAGTCACTCAGACAAAGCCACCCTGGTCCACACCAAGCCACAGGGGAAGATCAATGTGGAGAACCAAACCCAATCCAGGGAGAGGAGGGAGCTAGTCCCTAAGAAAAATTGAGGACAAGCTATGGCAGGAACCAAAGACTGGTTTCAGAGACAGAAGCTAGAACATCCTACAGCTCTTCAGAAGACCCAGGCCCTCATTTCTCCTCCAGGGCTCTGACCCACCCCTTGCCTGAGAGGCATTGGGCTTGGGCTGTGTGGATGAGGGAAGCAGAGGTTGTTTTTAGGGTCTGGTGACTGCAAGTGAAGGTCGTGCTATCCCCGCTCTTCAATCTAGATTGGGATTTTGGGATTGGGGCTAGAAGCCAAAGAGAGCAGAAGTTCCTATCTGCAGAAACACCAAAACCTCTTGTCTCAAAAAGGGGTATGACTCACCCCAGACTCCAGCGCACTTCCTCTGGCCATCCTTTTGTGTGCTGTGTTCCTGAAGTTTCACTCTTACTGGTGGGGGCGGTGGGGACGGGGGAGGAAGAGAGGGATTGGTCTCATCCATCCAGGAGCATCAGGACAGCCCTGAGTAAGCAGAGCTTGGGGCGGGGTGTTATAGAGTGTTATAGGATAGGAGCCAAAGGGAGTTAGAAGTGTGGATGAAGGGGTTCCTGTCCAGATTTTGGGGAGGGGAAGTAGAAGCACTATTGGAGGCAAGGAGATTCTTTGGGGAAGGTCCCAGCAGTGAGCTGGTGGAGGCTGGAGGAGGTCTTAGAGAGGTGGGGGTGAGGGAAAAGTGGGGAGGTAGGGGTGGGTAGTCTGCAGGGAGGTGGGGATGAGGGGAGCTGCAGAGAGCTCATGGTGGCAAGGGGGGAGTCGTTAAACAGAATCTAGTGCTGATGAGGAAATTACACTTGTTTCATTAGCGATGGGGAAGGAGATAGCTCAGTTCCTCTTGGTCACAGTTGAGCTCAGAAGCTCATTATCCTGCTGCACGCATGCTTTCCCTCCTCGTCAATAAACAGGCTTTCCAGTGGCTGCATCCCCCACCCCCACCCCAGCTCCCTCTCGGAGAGGGGCCCCTTCTCCTCTACTTAACCCGCGGTTAGGGATCACTGTAAACAGTCTGGGGTCATCACACAGGAGAAAGGGCGAGGGGAAAACCCAGAGGCTTGGCCTTTCTCCCTGGAGGGAGGGAGGCAGCTTCCAAAGGCTCCCAGTCCCCAGGCCCTCCGCTCCCTGCTCCAGGACCAGCGGGCAGTCCCCCTGCTTGCAGTGGTCTCCTTCCTCTGCCGCGTGGCCCACGTATTGAACCTCTTGAGAGAAAGGTGGGAGGGGGTATTTCCCAACAGAGCTCCCCCTGCCCTCACCCACTTTGCATTTGGCACCGAGCTAAGATACCATTCTTAGGACTTTCTGGGACAAAGTGTTCCTAGGGCTTCTCTTTGCCACCCTCCCCCGCTTACACCCTGTGGGTCTATGGCTTGTAGAACCGGAGTGTCCGCCATACCCTTGACCCTAAGTTACCGAGATAGGTGCACCCGGACCTGGAACCAATCCTTCTTGAGTGGCCTGGAGCGCCTAGGCAGGGGAGCCCAGGCGGGCACCTGGGGTCAGACCCCTCCCCGCTGGTGTGCCAGGCGCAGGAATACTTATCGCCGCCCAGGTTCACCCCACACGGATCAGGTGGATTGCCCCGCCTCTGACCTGCTGGCCCTCGGTCATTGCCCTGCTGGCGACACCTAGCCTCAGACTACGGGTGGGGGGAGAGAGCCGAGATCAGCAACCCGGATCCTCTAGCCCGCCCTGGGGTTCGTGTGTCTGATCCCCATTCCTCCACCCTCCTGCAGGGAGCGAGTTCTCCGGCAACCCGTACAGCCACCCTCAGTACACCGCCTACAACGAGGCTTGGAGATTCAGCAACCCCGCCTTACTAAGTGAGTACGCCACCTGGCTGGCCAGCGGCCCAGCGCGTCCGCCTGCTGCCGGCCGGCTCGGCTGTGCTGCTTCGGGACCCGGGTCCTACTCCGGGCGACCCGACCTCCGGGTGCCCGCCTGGGCCTGGGGGACAGACTCGGTAGGGCAGCGATGAGGCCTGGGATCCCTTGAGGACGCCTATGCCTCCTGACTGTGCCTCCCTTTACTTCCATCCCTTCCGGATCACTGGAAGGCTCTGCGCCGCCGTCGCTCTCCGATCCCCTAGAGGGTTCGCAGCCGGTGTCAGCGATCGCGTCCCTTTCCCTCCCCGTGGACGCAATTCTCCTCCGGGGCAACTGGCGTCGCGGCCTACCCTTGGTCTTCTAGCCCTGATCCCGCTACACCCCAACCCAGGGAGGTCTTTTCTTTGCTTTTCTTTCCTTTTTTGTTCTGTTTGTCCTCTCACCCAGCCCATTCTTCTCCTGTGTTAACTTCCAGGTTCCCCTTATTATTATAGTGCCGCCCCCCGGGGCTCCGCCCCTGCCGCTGCTGCCGCTGCCTATGACCGCCACTAGTTACCGCGGGGACCACATCAAGCTACAGGCCGACAGCTTCGGCCTCCACATCGTCCCCGTCTGACCGCCCACCCCGGAGGGAGGGAGGACCGACGCGACGCGATACCTCTCGGTCACCGTTCCAGCCCCACCCCCATCCCGAGACCCCCTGCAGCCCTTCACGTCACCAAGTGGAAGGCCGGACAGGACGGGTGGAGCCGCGGGCGGGACCCTCAGGCCCGGGCCCACCGCCCCCAGCCCCGCCCACCGCCCCTCCCCGCCTGCCTGGACTGCCTGGCGCGGCGAGGAGGTCCCGGGCCACCTACGCTGGGCCTGGCGGGAGCCGCCGGGGAGCCGGCCCGCCACCGCGCGCGCCGGATACATTTCTGTGACACACAATCAGCGCGGACTGCAGTGCGGCCCAGCCCTGGAGCAACCCGCCTTGGACGCTCGGGCGCGCCGGGAGGCTTCTCTGGAGGGTCTGGGCAAAGGAAATTAAGAACGAAACGACTTTCTGCAAAAGAAGGACAAGCTGCCTGCCGAAACCTTGGGAAAAATTCCTTACCACCTGCTCCAACCCGACTGCCGCCGCCTTCCGGGTGTGCGTTACCCCAGAAGGTGGAATGCGGGAGTGAAGATCGGGCTCTAGGGACGGCCTTTGGGGCATCAGGTCTTTCCCAAGTTGGGACCCCAAGACGTGTAGGCCCCATTGGCCGGCACCAACCGATCCTGGCTCTTGGCTTTTCCCTCCACCTGGACTGCCTAGTTCCCCAGGGCCCAGGTATCTCCCATTCGTGACTGAACTCTCGGCCCTGCCTTGCCCCTACCTCAACGTCTTTTCCATCTGCTGGCCTCTTACTTTTCCCTCCTGCCAGTCCTTTATCCGTCCCATGACGCCTTGCGTCCATGGTCCCTAACTCGCCGCCCCATCAGAGGCTATATCCCGGGGCCCGCCGCAGGACCTGATTACATAGGCCTTGGGCGTTGGATGTTCCAAGCAGTTACTTGGTGCCCTCTTCCCCGACACAGCCCTCCAACTTGTAGGCGGTAGAAGCGCATTCTGAGCTGACGTCTGAGCTGCAGCGGGGTGAAAGTGGAGGGCTGCCCACTCCACTCCCCCAACTCCCTCCTAAGCCTCCTCTCTGCCAAGAACTGAACAGAACCTCAAAAGGTCTACACTTATTTAATATCATGGTCTTTGCAAAAAGGAACAAAACAAAACCCAAAAGGCTGCTGCTTTATAGAAAGACGGTGTGTGTTGTGTTGAAGGCGAACCCCAGTGTATATAACCCCTCCCCCTCCGCCTGCCCCGCCTAGTCCAGTAGAGTCCCAGTCGCCCGTCCGCCTTGCCTGTAGATACGCCCCGCTGTCTGTGCAGTAAGAGTCGCCGCTCGCTGGGGGGAGGGGGTATACAGCTACACGCCCACTGAAGCACAGCACATCCTGGAGGAGGGGGGCATTTTTTTTATGTTACAAAAATTACGAAAGAAAAAGAAATCTCTATGCAAAATGACGAACATGGTCCCGTGGACTCCTCTCGCCTGTTTTGTTTGCTATTTCTCTGTAATTCCGTGTTTTCGCTCTCTCCTCCCAGCATCTCTCCTCTGTTTTCATCTCCCTCCTGTTTCCCTCTGTCTCTGTCTCCGTCTCAGCCTCAATTGTCTCAGTCTCTGCCTTTCCCTTGACTCCCTCCCCAGCCCTGCCCTGGTTGCCCGGCCTTGGCAGGCAAGATCAGAGGTGGCAGCTCCATCCCCAGGGCTGACTCCCCGCGGCTGCGCCCCGCAGGCCCCGGCCCGGCCACCCCGCTCCACCCCGTAGTTGCTCTCTCGGTAGCGGCGATGCGCCCTGCATGTCTCCTCACCCGTGGATCGTGACGACTCGAAATAACAGAAACAAAGTCAATAAAAGTGAAAATAAATAAATAAATAAATAAAATTCCTTGAACAAATCCGAAAAGGCTTGGAGTCCTCACCCAGATCTCTCTTCCCTTCGAGCCTTTTTATTTGAAAAGGAAAGCGAGAAAAGAGAACAGTTAAGGGAACTGCCGGCGCTCAGCGAGGCTCCAGTGGCCGGAGCGAGGCGGCGAGCGTGCCGAGGTCCTAACTCTGAAGCCCGATCTGTCCCAGTCCCTGAGGGATGGCCGGGCAGGAGTCCCGGACCCAGGACCAGTCCCAACCTTGGAAAAGTCCCCCGACTGTTCTGGTCTTCTGGGCCACATTCAGTGCGTCGGTTCGGTTTTATTCTTTTTTTTTTCCCCTTTTGTTTCTTTTTTGTGCACATGAGAAATAAATAATAATAATAAATAATAATAAAATTTTGTATGTCACTCCCCATGGCTCCAGGTTTGTCTCTCCTTGTCTCTGGGACGGGCCTCTTGTACTGAATGATCCTCAATAATTCTATCAATGACCTCTCCAACTCCACTCCCACTGAGACTCCCTCCAAACCCTTAGCTGAGACTCCCTGGGCAACAACTGAACTCCGGCAATGGGTGGACAAGCCTGCCGCTTTGCATCCCTTCCTCCCTACTCCTGGCTTTTGAGGCAGGGAGTTCTGGCTTTCTGAAACTTCAGAGTAACTTCGAGTTGCACATCTGTAGCAGGCCAGCCTTGCCGTCCTGCCGCTGCACCTACGCACCCATATCTAGGGTGCAGGTTCTCCAGAGGCAACCTCTGAGGCCCTCTCCACTTGGGTGGGGGAAGTCTGTGGTTTTGTCTCTTCCTTCCCCTCCCCAAGTGGGCGCAGTTGCACACAGGCGAGGGAAATTTTATCCCAAAGACTGCAAGGAGATCACAGAGGCCACAGGCGCTTGCTGCAAGCGCACTGCATTTACTCTAGATCAGAAAATACTAGCCCTGCAGAGACTCCAGGAGCTGGCTCTTGGGACCTCGCGCGCCCCCTGTGTCTTACGGAGTCCCTGGACCCTGGGAGCAGCTGCGTGCGGTCTAGGTGTATCCCAGAGAGGGCGGGCGGGCGCCTAGTTTGGCTTGGCAGATGTGTCCGTGGCTTCCAGCGTGTGAATAGATTTCTGTTCGTCTGTGGGCCAATGTATCCTGGATGGGTCTGAAGGTGGAGTACAAGGAAAACCGTCGTTTTCGACACCCTTGTTCTTGGGCCCTGGTGAAAATGAAGTATCTATGTGTTTGTACTGGTGTCTCAGCTTCTGTTTGGGGAAGGATGTCAGCATTGTCCTGCTGCATCAGAGATGCTTAAAATGTCCTCTGTCCATCCCTCCTGCATTCTCTCAGTTCTAGCCCTTCCCCACTCTTGCCAACACTGAGGCACCAGCTTGCACCTACTCTCTCCCCTGGGAGACTTTTTTTTTCCACCCCAGGAAACTTCCCCAGATCAGCTTCCCTCTGAACATCCTCCCACTTGATAGGCTATTGAAGCTCTGTGCAGCCAGAAATGTCTGGGGAAGGGGAACACTGCAAGCAGGTCCTAGGAACAGGCTAAGGAGTGATGCTCCCTTGACTGAGGCAGTGTCTTTCCAAACACTTCTTTCCACCAGGATGCTAGAGGTGGTCTTTCCCCAAGTCAGTTTACCCAGCCTTAGCCATATCATGCCACCTCTAGGGAATATGCAGGAAGCCCACACACACATCAGCAACCTCTTCTCTCTCCCTCCTCACCTATGTCTCCTCCTTATTCTGCACCTCAGCAAATGGCAATCCCCACCCTGCCTTCACCACCAGTCTCCTGAAATAATGTCTTTGGTCCTCTTTGGTCACATAGCCCATCTGCAAAAGAATTCTGAACATGTATTCCCAATCTATGTATATCCATTTATTTACACTCTCCATAAATGTACTATTATACTAACATAACAAATCTTATAAAACATAAAATAAGAAAAGATTGAAGTTGGGATGCATAGAAATAAAAATTCCAGTGTTTTCTTCTCATACCAAATGAGAACTAATGTTGTGCCCTTTGGAAGATGTGCACTCCAGTTTGGAGATCCTACTCAGAACTTCCAAAAACCCAGCATGAGAGAACTCCTGCCTATTAGCTGATGCCCAGTGAGGGAGTTCCTAGAAGTTGCCAGGGCACTGGGTTGGACCAGTTTTCAGTGGATTTAGTCCTGAATGCTGCCTACATGTATAACAGGCACCATGCTTGGCTTTGTCTCTGGGTCTCCCCAGATAAGTAGCCCTGCCCTGCCCACCATCACATTTTCACAGGTTCCCCCCAATCTCTTATCCTCTGTTGTATTTCTGGTCTCCTTCCTATTAAAATAGATGCCAAGGGTCCACTGTTTACAGTGTCACCATCTTCATGCTGTGTCCTTCTTTGGGTACTTGTTTTCATTTGGAAAGGACCCCCAAACATTCTCTGTAGTCCTTTTCAGTTGCCTAGTCTAATGGAAGCCCCTTCATACACCAGGACATCATGAGGACCTGTTTTACAGGCTCAGTTTACTCTCCACAGAGTTAGTTCTGCTAGATCTGTCCCCACCTCACCCCTTCAGAGTTCCCAGCTGAGGTATATCAAGTATCATAGTTAGATGGGGAAAAAAGTGTCCCACATTGAGAAAACAGCAGGAACAAAGGCATAAAGTCATGGAAATGCTACCAGATAAAATGTGGCTAGAGTTCCAGGTCCCTGGAACAGGGGGAGAGGGGTGCAGTGAAGCTTAAGGGTAGTTGGTAGCCAGAACACTGTGGTGAGGATGTCAAAATGGCTCCTTTAGGAAGTTGCCTCACCCACAGTCATGCCCATATAGATAGCATGCTTGTACCAGTGACTCAGAATTGGGCTGGTGCACAAATCCACCCTGAACCAATCCATCTTCCTCCCTCGGGAAGCAGTGGTGGGAAGTAGGGAGAGGCAAACTCCATTAAGGCCTTGAGGGGATTGTCAGTAAAGAATAGTAAAGGATCATCTACTGGATGATAAAGCCTGAAACCCAAATCTTTCTCCTGTCTTTACATCCCACTTCTTATCCCCACTTCTTATCCATCAGCAAAACCAGAAAGTTCTGCCTTTAAAATAGTTCCAGAATATGGACACCTCCAAATCCCTGCCCTGTACAAGCCATCATAACTTGCAAAAAAAAAAATTCCAATTGGTCTTCACTTCTCTCCAAAAAAGCAATCCTCTAAAATGTACAGCAGATCATATCCCTATCTACTCAGAACCCTCACATGATTCTCCGTCTCCCTCAGAGTCAAGGCCAAAATTCTGAGACTGACCTACCATGCTGTACATACTGTGGCCATTCACCCATTCTCGCACTCCATGACCGCCATAATTCACCTCCTGTTACCTCCCTCAGCTCACTAATCTCTGAGCCTGCTGGCCTCTGGTCCATGTTTCAATCACACTATGCAAGTACCTTCTGAAAACATTTCTACTTGATGTGCATTTTGTCTAGCAAGCTCTTCCCCCATACATCCCCATGACTGGCTCTCTCACTTCCTAAAGGTCTTCACTCCAGTGTCACCTATCAGAGAGGCCTTCCTGACTAACTTGAATAACATAGCACACAGAGACTGGAGGTGTAGCTTAGTGGTAGAGCACTTGCCAAGCATGTGCAAGGCCCTAGGCTCCATCCTCAGCAACACACACACGCACACACACATACACACACACACACACACACAAGCACACAAGCACACAACCCCCTATCCATCTCTCTCAATTCTCTTCCCTTGCTTCTCCAAACTCTCTACAAGTACCTGGCAGATTTCATGCTTCATTTGTTTATCTCCTGTCCTCTCCCATTATAGTGTGAACACCATGAGGGCAGACTTTTGTCTGTTCTATGACTGCTGTATCCCCCAGTGCCTGGGATAGTGCTTGGCACACAATAGCTGTCTGACGAACATATGATGGACAAATATACAAATGGGGTGATGACGAGTAAAGGAGAGGCTTGAGGTAGGGGAGGCACACAGAGCAGAGGTGAGAGGGTGAGAGGGTGGAGCCCTCCATCATGTGAAGGAGAGATGACCCACAGACAAAGTAGCTGAGTTGCTATGAAGAGGTTCCAGAGGGCAAATACTGTTCCTGATCCTCCTATGGTCCAGTGGTATAAGATTTGTAAGCAACAAACTCAAGTAACTCCCACCATTACCTAGGCATCTCTGTTCCTTAAAATTCAATGCACCAGTCATGGTTCCCAAAAGGGAGCCTCAGGGGTGCAACCCTCCTTCCATTGTGAAACTGTGCCCCACCATCCTGTATAGTTCTTGTCTAACGACATCAGAGTGCCCCATCTGCTCCTGATCACACCTGTGGGGCCATGACCCTCATCTAGCCAACACAGACCCCATGTCCCTGGCAACAGCTCATAGACCTCAAGTTAAAAACAATAGGAGTTCTCTCGGAAGGACTGTTATTAAGTGCTGGAAGAGTGAGGGTCTCCTTTTTTAGATTATGAGCTACAATGATGAGGATTTAGAACCTCTAAGGACACTTTCCATTATGTCACTATGTGGAGAGTGGCTGCCTATTAGTAAGGCATACTCAGAGTCAAGTGGTGACAACAGAGCTGAAGGAGAGAGTTCTGGTGGTATCATTTGAGCCTCTAGAGCCAGTTAGACCTGAAGCAAAACCTTTGGAATTTTTTCTTTTTTTTTTTTTTTGTGCTTACACAAATGTGTTGGTTGTCTATTACTTGCAAAAAGTTCTGATCTAAACAGTTCTGAGAGCATGAATGCCCTGTTGAAGGTTTTGTACTTTTTTTCCTATGGGCAATGAGAACTATGGAAAGTTTTTTGAGCAAGAGAGGATGCCTTAATAGGTCTCCACTTTTCAAAGAGTGCTCTGTTCATAATGTGAGGAGTAGGATTCAAGAAGAGTCAGTGGAGTCAGGGTAAGATTGTATGAGCCCACTACTGTGGTCTAACCAGGAGTGATGGGAACCTAAAGGAAGGATTAGATTGACTCTGGAAGGAAACAAGACATGGAAACATGACAATATTACCATTTTTAAGTAAAAAAAATGTATGCAGACTACAGGACACATTGTATAAAAAAGAGAGAAAATAATTTTTTCACATTTGCTTATATATACATGATCAAAAAGATAAACAATAATTAACAAAAAACAGTTGTCTCCGAACAGGGAGCAGTGCAGGTGGGACAAGGCAAGATGGAGATTTCTGTGAGTGTATTTATTTTAAATCTAATTTTGACTTTGTTGGAAATTAAAATTGAACTTCAAAAAGTAAAGAGACAACCTGGTCTTTGACACATAGACATGAATAAACCAAAATTGGCTTTTTTGGTTCTACAACTGAACAAAAAGCCATTGGATTTGGTGCATGGAAACACCTGAGGACGCCCCTGGTTGTGCTCTCTGATGGTGGAGATGGGGGTGGGGGGGTGTGTGGCTAACACCTGAAGAGGTAGAAGGAGACAGAGTATAAACAATTCTTTCAAAAGGCTGGAAGGGAGAGGACAGGAGTGGCCAAGAGGTAGTGTGGTCAGTGAGCTCAGCAAAAGGTTCTTCCAAGTTAAGGCAGATGTGGACAAGCCTATGGCTGAGGCAAAGAGCCAAGGCAGGAGATGAAGAGGGCTGTAGGGAGTGGGCACCAAGGGCTTGTGGAAAGAGTTGTGCAGGGAGATTGCAGGAGATGCAGCTTGTCCCCTGAGAGGAAGAGAGCAGGGCTGGATGCAGCCTTAAGGAGGACAGAGAATTTTGAGACACTCTCTTGGGGACTTAGAAAGAAGTGTATGAGAATAAACATGCTGCTGACCCACAGCAGGGAGAGCACATGCTGCTGGTGGCAGATCCATGGCTCCCTTTGCCCTGGCCCCTTCCTTTTGGACATAGCATCCAGGTTCCCAAGATTATACTCCCCTCCCCACCCTGCACCTCATCCACATCCTCACATAAAACTGAACCCCAACAGCATCTCAGGCCCAGTTTCCCAGTCAGATCACTGTACCTCTCCATTGCCTCTGCAAGCTGTCTTGCGTGGAAGATGAATTCCACAAAGAAATTCCCAGGCCCCACATGCAACCTAGAGACAGAACAAAATGCGCATGTGTGTGGTGACATCTCCAAGGCAAGGGTGGAAGGAACCCAGAAGTTGTCTCATGGGTCACTGTGACCATCAACAAGCTCTTCCTTCTCTCTGCCTCTGTTTCTTCATATGTAAAAGTAGGTGTCCTCTAGGGCTTCTTCCCACTTGGACATTCTGTACTTCCATAATTGTATACTGCAGGTACTCAAGTAATCTCTGTAATCAAGAGAAGTTCAGGAAAGTTCTAGGGAAGTGGGATTGGAAGGAAATGGGGGGAGGGCTTTTAAACTAGAGAAGGAAAATACATAGATTTATCTGTTTGTTGCCATTCTCTATGTGGGAGTTACTACTGCCTTTTCCTATCTATCCAATGTCTGCCTTAGAGGTCTCTGGGGTCAGGAACGTAAGCTTTGAGGCAGATGAATGGTGGTCTGAGGGGACCTTTGAGGGTGCAGGATAGGGTACGAAGAGAGGGAGACAAAGGAAGCAGCTATCTGGGGGCAACTATATTTCTGCCCTCTCCCTGCACCCCCCACCTGCCAAACCATTCCAATATCCTAATTAGCTAGTCCCTTAGGCCCCTGTTAGCCAGGCCGGCTGAGCGCCCAACTCCCAGGGGACTAGCCCCTTTACCCCCCCAGACTAATCAGTCCTTCACTCTTTGAGTGCATGAGTGTGCTCAACACACACACAGACACACACAGACACACACACACACACACACACACACACACACACACACACCCTTATTCTCTCTCAGAGCCCATGGGGCCCCATTCCAGCCTTCAGAGGGTTAATGTACAGTGGTGCTGAGTTTCCCCAGTGAAGATGCCCCCATTTGGGATCACTGAGGACTTGAGAAGAGGCCAAAGTTTGAGGGGTTCCTCTCCAATTTGGGATTTTCTTTCAAGCTTGTGGGGTCAGGTTGTACAGCAATGGGTGGAGCCATAATTGGGGGGCTCTATGGTACCCCGAACTCTTGGACTTGTGTCTCTCAGGCCTCTATGTGTGGTCAATATTCACCCCAACCCAAACCCCTCCTCCCTCTCACCTCACCCCTTTCCAAGTCTATCTCCCCACCCCCTACCCCCTACACCCGCACTGTCAGCCCAAACACATGATAAATTGCCCTGTCAACAGAATTCATTCAGGGACCAATTAATTCCACAGAAATGAACCAGGAGCCATCAGTTGCTGAAAAACTCAGAGTGCAGGGAGAGGAGGGAGGGGTGCAGGCGGGGGTGGGCGTCAGGGGAGGGGACAGGGAGGCTGGGGAAGTTAGTCTGACAGAAATTGGTCATTTAATGCTTAAGTGCACGCTAGACAGCCCTGTCATCGCCCGCAGCCCCCGCGCGGGATTAATTATCAGAGGAGGAGAGGGCAGCCCAGTCTAGCCCAGCTGTCTGTCACCAAAGAAGGCTGGAGTCACCTAGGCTTTGGGCCACCCTGGGTCCACTTCCAAGTCTCCAGGCCTCCTGCTTCTCCAACTTCCAGATCCCCACAAGTCCCAGTTCAAAGTCCAACCACATTTAGTCATGGTCTTGCCATGAGGTAGCCCAATCAGGAAGACTTCCTCGACCCCTTCACTGGATTAGGCCCCATAACTCCTTGTACTCTCCTATCATTATCCTCAATCATCTTGGGTGACTGTGCAGAACTCAAGGCACAGTTGTCCCGTCATTGATCCTAATTTGAGGGAATGCTGCCATCATTTATTCAACTGCCCAAGCCAGAACTTCACCAGTCATCCTGACTTGTCCCTCTCACTCATCCCTCTCATCCAATCAAAATCCAAGACTTGAGAGTCCAACCGCCTGGAAATCTATCAAATCTGGCCCACTTACTTCTAGCTCTCCACTACCACTCAAAGCTGAGCCATCTGCTCTCCTGTTCTCCTGACTTAGTTTTTTCTGGTAGCTACTATTACCTTTGAAATGCAGGGAGCATCCTACTATACCACCTGTAGGCACGCACACACACACACACACACACATACACGTCCAGCTTAACACTCTTTAACTGACCTGCAAGAGATCAGATCCAAACTCTTGATTGGCTTACAAACCAAATGCTGTAGTCTCTGTCACTAGCCCACCCTCATGCTCTCTGCTCTAGCTCCCTTGACCTTCCCTGCAAGCATTTGCACAACCTGCTTTCTCAGCACAAAATACTTCTTCCACCCCATAACCTCTACCATTCACTTAGCTCCTAGTCATCTTTCCAATCTCAGACTTAATGTCACTACCTCCAGGAAGTCTTCCCTGACCATTTGATATGCATTGATAGCATTTATCAACATGTTACCCTAGCAAGTATTTGTGAATATGTTCTGTCTTTCCACCAAAATGCTAAGTTCCATGGAAATGGAATCCCTGCCCTTATTCTCAGAATCTGTCACTTAATGAATACCAGAAAGTATGTGTTGAAGAATAGCAGATAAATAAATGGGTAGCCCTGCCTTGGCTTTACTCCTAGACTGATTTAGGAGCCAAGTTCCCCTAGAGTCAGGACACTTTTAGCAGCCCACGATGGGCTGGGGTGATGAGACAAAATTTTCTCCCTCAGAAAATTCTTAGTCAACTTATGTGCCCATTAAATTGACCCAAGCCAACTGTGCTGAGTGGGCATAGATGAGGGAGAGGTTGCTGAGAGTTAGGAGATTACAACAGCAAAGAGAATGGCTAGGAGGACTTCCTAAAAGAGCAAAGCCAGGGATTGGAAGAAGCAGGCTCTGTTCAGAAGCATGTATTGTCTGAAGCCATGTGCTGGCCGTTGGGTGGGGCACACACAATGAAAGGGAACTCTCCAGAATTGATTGTGGTGTATTTATCAGAGGTTGAGCTGACAGGACTCAGATAATGACTGGATGAGAGGGAAGAGGGAGAATGAGGTCAGTTTGTAAAGGGCAAGGAATGTGGACTGAGTTTGGCCTTTTTCCTGCCCTTAATGCAGATAAGAGGCTGCTTCTAAGGATATCCAGATGCAAACTGTTATTTGCAAAGTTAATTCTGGGTGTGAAAAGAGTGGTTGAAGGAAAAGTTAAGGCAGGAGACCATTAGGAGGCTATTGCAATCATAAGCAAGGAAGAGAGACATCGTGAGAGCAAGAGAGAGAGAATAAGAGACAGAGAATGCGGTTGAGGCTGACCTGTGAAACAAAAGTCTGAGATGGAGAAGTCTGCCATGAGGGTAGGGTGCTGAGGAAAGTTGGGGGACTCCATCTCCCAATGTCTGGGCTGGAGAAGGCCTGCGTGTAGACTCACTGAAGTGTCATATCTGGACCTGGCTGCCAATTGGATATGAAGATGAGGAACAGAGACAGAACAAAGATGACAGCCTCTAAGGTTGTGTTCCAAGAGGCAGGGTGGCTGGTGGGGCCATCAGCAGGGGTAAGAAGAGAGACTGACTTGGGACTAAAAACAATGAGCATGACTTTATGTTGAATATTCGCATGCCTGAGGTTGGCACACCTGGTCATAATGTCCTACAGACAGGGAAGTAGCTCAAGGTAGTGAATTAGCCTTGGGATATAGAATTGGGATATATACGCTCCTGGCTCACTTTCTACCCTCTAAATTTACATTTCAGTTTGAATAGGCCCATGTATTATATAACAAAGTAACAGTATAACACTGAACCAAAATAATCCTATAATAATATACAGTAAAGATGTGCCTCCAGAATGGTAAAAAGTGATAGTGTAGGGCTATAAAGACATAATTTAGAAACAAGATAACCATGCGACAATTTACTAATATCAGCCAGGAAATGATGGGTGAATGCGCTGTGGGTTAACAATATGGTGCTGTAATAGGGTAACCATGTAATCATGACACTGTAGTTCTGAAGTAACTGTAAGGAGGCAAAAGAACCCAGCAACAAAATGACAACCTGACAGTGTAATCTTGTTATACTGATATAATGATGCAATGACATGATGCCAGGGCGTGGTGATGATGTCACATGATAATAAAGTCTCAAAGAGTAGAAGAGAAAAATGTGGGACCCTTAACCTAAGCCCCAGGAGGCCTAGAATGGGGTGAAACACTTCTTTGCAAGTTGGAAAAAAAAAAAAAACTTCAGGATGCAACAGAAGCCTGGAAGCAGTTTCTGGGGGGTAACTACAGCTTGGGACAGGAAAGGGCTGAGCCAAGAAGGAAAGCTGGGAAAGCAAGAAGCAATAGTGACTTTGAAAGATGGGACACAATTCGGTAGAACTTACTAGGATGGAGGGGGCTGAACTTTATTACCTGAGAATCTTTGATTACAGTCAATGCTTAGACTACTCAGTTAGCCTTCAGGAGCTGAAATGTAGGGCAAATCATATTCAGTACTTATATGTTCCTGAAATCCCCAAATTGACAAGAATATGAAAGAAAACCCAAAGTTAATCTTAACACAATTGAAAATAGTTATCAAACCTTTACCATGGGCTGGGCACTGCACCAAGCGTTCTTCCTAAATTTTTCATAAGAAATAACCCTGCGAGGAAGGTTTTATCATTTTACAGATGAAGATAAGGAGACCAAGAGAAATTAACATATTTGTCCAAACTCACATAGCAAGAAAGGAACAGAGCTGGAATTCGAACTCAGATTCTTATGCCTTTAAAACACATTCACGCTCTTGCCATTGGGTATTTGCTTTAAGAAGTGTGTGACAAACCAATAGGACACAAATCAGGGAGCAGGTTGAGTTGCAAGATAAATATGTAACATATTCCTATACATAAATTTTGTTAAAAGACTAATATTAAGGTCGATAAAATATATATAACAGGAATTTATTTATCTTAAAAAAAGAAAGAAAGAAGGGAGAAATATGAGTATACTTATTTGCTTACATTTCACAAAAAGGAAACATAAGCCAAAAAAATTTTTTGGTGGTATTGGAATTTGAACTCAGAGCCTTGTACTTGCTAGGCAGGCACTCTACCACTTGAGCCATGCCCCCAGGCTTTTTGCTTTAGGTCTTTTCAAATAGGATCTTAGATTTATGCACAGCAGCCTGACCCATGATCCTCCTATTTGTGCTTCTCCTGTAGCTGGGATGACAGATACGTGTACCATGCCAGCTTTTTATTGGTAGAGCTGGAGTCTCATGAGCTTTTTGCCTGGGCTGGCTTCAAAGTGTGATTCTCCTGATCTCCATCTCTCAACTAGCTAGGATTATAGGCATGAGCCACCACACCCAGCTGATAAAATTTTTTAAATGATCATTTAAGAAGAAAGGAAAAAACAAAGTAGAAAGGATGATGAAGAGTATCACTGAGTACAATATATTTTATAGATTTGAATTTAAAACCATGTAAATACTTTACATGATGACACAATAAAATTGAGCAAATAAATAAGTAATCCCTAAACCCCTAAAAACTCTAAAGCAAGATGAAATAAATGAACCTAACTATCTATTGAGTTGGTGTCAGAATCACATAGAGAGAAACTATTTCAAGTAATTTAAAATCCAATAATTGACTTTACATACATCCCTCATGAGATATATACTAATAAAGCAAATAAATAACAATATTGATATTCTTGGAGCCTTTTGGTGTAAGAGAAGCAAACAAACAAAAAGAAATAGTAGATCAATGAATATTAGTAAAATCTCAACAGTCTTGAATTTGATTTGAAAATATCAGTAATAAGTCTTGATACATTGTATCCTTAAAGATATATATTTCATGGCTGTGTCCACTGAAAAGGATAAGAAACTAACCAACTCAGTAGTAATAAGCACCTCTTGTTCTAAGATTGTGGTCTTTAAATACCACTTCACACTAAAAATAATCAGGTCTCTTTGGGAAAAATAGAAGATTCTAGGTCTAAAATATGACATGTACAGGATTATTCTGGAAATGTTGCCATATCAGAAGGCAAGGAAGCTATCTTTTTTAATAGCTATTAGGGTAGTATCAAAAGGACTTATGCACCAATTAGAGTATCAATGAAAATGCTAACTGCAATTGATTGAAAGTCATCAAATATATTTAAATCCCTGAGCACATAATTATACTTAAGAGAAAAAGTCTTGTTGATCTTTGAAGATCCAACTCATTGTTTGCAAAACTGGTAAGTAAAGAGGAAAAAAAGCATTTCTAGTGCCTTTCTTTTATGAACTATACTTCAGGGTAACCAAATAGTGGGCAGGAAGTTTCTCATTTGTGTGTGTGTCTGTGTGTGTGTATGTGTGTGTGTATGAGAGAGAGAGACAGAGAGTTGGTATTGAACCCAGTGCCTCACACTCTACCAGCCCCCAGCCCAAGTGCTTTTATTTTGTTTTTGAGATAGGGTTTAACTTTGCCCAGGTTGGCCTCGACCTCACAATCCTCCTGCCTCTGCCTCATGAGTAGCTGGAGAAGTTTATCTTTATCAAAGTTTTCCAACTAATAAATGAAAAAAGAAATGGATATAATTATAATATCATCCCTTTGCAACTCGATGAAATAATGGAGCTAAGCTGTTAATTTTGCAAAACAAACAACAATAGAACATTAGGTGCCTTATGCTGAAAATAGAAAACAAAACTCTATAAAGTGGTACTTCCAAAAAAGTCAAACTTAATCCAGGTGCTAATGGCTCACACCTGTAATCCTAGCCACTCAGGAGGACTGCAGTTGGAAGCCAGCCCCAGACAAATAGTTTGTGAGACCCTATCTCAAAAAAACCCAATGCAAAAAGGACTGGCAGAGTGGCTCATGAGGTAGAGCATCTGCCTGGCAAGTGTGAGGCCCTGAGTTCAAACCCTAGTGCCACCAAAGAAAAAAAAAGTTGAAATCTACTCTAGCCTCTATATGTAACTACCATTATACAGGAAATATTATGGACAGAGGAACCACAAGTATGCAATTGGGAAACTATAGGGCAAATAATTTGGCTTCTTCAATAAATAGAAAAAGGAAAAAAATTAGTTGATATATTCTTAACAAGCTTCAGAGCTACATCAACTATTTGCATCATTTTAAAATCCCATAAGAAGTTAAAAGGAAGAAGAGGAAGAAGTTATGAGATAATCAGAAATAGATGAGCATTTCATTAACTGGACACTTACACTTTTAGATGTGCTAGTCATATTATGACTGTTTTCAAGTTCTTTTATTTTAGAGATAAAACTGAAATATTAGAAGATTAAATGATATAACATTGTATTTTATATCAAATAATCTCAGGGGTAGATTTGGTTGTGTGAATATAGGAAATAAAACTGGCCACAAATTGATCATTGTTCAATTTTATATTTTTTTGAAGTTTTCAATAATAAAAAAGTTTTAGGGCTGGACGTGTGGCTCAAGTGGTAGAGTGCCTGCCTAACAAGCATGAGGCTCTGAATTCAAACCCCAGTACCACTCCCAAAAAAGTTTAAACAATTGTTACATTGAAATGAGATGGCTAAATTTGGGAGGTAGCCATCTCCCCCATCTTGACTTTTAGAAAGCTTACAGCTGTCTCTAATTGCTCAGTCTCCAATTGGAGACTCTGAAGAAACTGTCCAGCCTAAAAGAAAAGGCCTCTAATCCTGACAATCAGAATCTTCAACATAACAGCTGATCACTCTTCAGTGATGTTCACTAATCAACAGTTCCCAGACATGAATACAAAGCTTCCAGCTTGGTGGAGTGGCCCCAGTGGTAGAGCACCTGAGTGCATGAAGCCCTGAGTTCAAATCCTAGTACTGCCAAAAAAAAAAAAAGAAAGAAAGAAAAGATTCCAGCTTTTAGTGCCTTACTTTTGTGAATTGAGGAACAGGAAAAGATATTCATGATTTAAAACACGTTTCTAACATGAAGGACAGAGACCAGAATCAAATATTGCAAGAAAAAACACTTGAAAGAATGAAAGACAATTCAAGGAACAAAAGAAAACTTTATTATTAGCAATATCAGAGAGGTAGAGGAAATTCACATCAATGAAACAAGTACAGTGTGTTCTTAAGCTATAGTCAAAGAATACTACTTTGCAAGCACAAAGTTCTGAGTTCAAACCTCAGTACCACCAAAAAAAGATATATTCAAAGAATAATAATATTTTGACTCCTAGATATTAATACATTAAATATTGTATGTGATTTCTAATATCAGAAGTAAAAATATTCAATAAGTTCCAAGGCAAAGTTCAGAAAACAATGGAAAAGGAGAATATGTTAATCAGACTTTTCATCATTGTCACAAACACCTGAGAAAACAACCTAAACAACCTAAAGGGAGGAAAGATTTACTTTGGCTCACAGTTTCAGTCCATAGTTGGCTTGCTCCATTGCTATGGCCTGTGGTGAGGCTGAACATTATGGAGGTGAGAGTGTGTGGCAAAGGCTGGTCACCTCAAGGCAGTCAGAAAACAGAGAGGAAAAGGAAGAAAAGGGACAGGAAAAGATATTACCCTCCCCCAACGAAGGACATGTCCCCAGTGATCTACTCCCTCGAGCCAGACCCCCACCTCCTAAAGATTTCAGTACTTCCCAAAATAGCAGCACCAACTGGACACCAAGCCTTTAATACATGAGCCTATGGGGGCCATTTCATATTCAAATCATAATAGAGGAGGAATATCCACAAAGATGAAAATTAGGAAAGATAAAAATTTTAAACTGAGGGATAAATACAGAAAGTTTAAGCATTTAACTAAGTGGAGTACCAAAAAAAGAAAACAAAGAAAATAGAAGTGAGAAAATTATCTTAAAATAACCTCAGCACTCAAGAGGCTAAAGCAGGAAGCTCATGAGTTCAAGGCTAGCCTGGGCTACATATAGAGATCCTAAGTAAAAAAAAAATCCAGAAATTCTCCAGAAATGAGACATGGATTTCTAGATTGAAAGAACCTAATAAATACTCTGTACAATGGATTTACAAATTCCCACACCAAAGCACATAACAATGAAATTGAAAGAAAACAACGAAATGAAAAGAAGCTTCCAGAATGAGAGAAAAAAAATGAAAAGAAACATCAAATATAGTAGTCTGGAAATAGGAATGGCAGCAGACTTCTCAATAGCAATAATGAAAAGTTTAAGGGAATGGGATAATCCCTTCACAGCTGTCAGGAAAAAAGATTTCTACTCTAAAATTCCTTCCCCATCTAAAATATCAATCAACTACGATCATGTCATTAACACACATAAAAGTCCCTCAACATTTAGCGCTCATGCATTCTTCCTTAAAAATTTACTAGAGATTGTTCTCCACCAAGAATGAATGGATGTGGGCTAGAGGTGTGGCTCAAATGGTAGAGTGCTTGCACAGCATCTAAGAGGCCCTGAGTTCAATCCCTAATACCAAAAAAAAAAAGAATCAATAAACCAATAAACCAATAAAGAGGTATTCTTGAAGTCCACTAAGCAGATCCAGGAGAGAGGAGAGGGAAATTTCCAAAATTATAGTAGAAAAATTCCACAGTAGCAACTATGCAGCATAACCATGTTACCATTACAAAATGGGAACAAGAGCAGGTTTCTTTCATCCAGTTACGTAGATTGTTCCCTGAACTGAGGTGTCTGGATTGGAGTCATAGCAACTAAAATCCTTTTTGCGCTCTGATTTCCAAGTCAAAATCCTGATAAAGGACTGCATCATGCCTAGAGAAAAAAGAATTTCTTACTAATTGCTCTTCCCAAGGGGTGCACTATTTCATAATTTGTCATCCTAGAAGCTTCTTTTTTAAATTCACCTGCCCAGAGCAAGTGCCTTTTTCTTACTTTCTCACTCAAAAAGGGCCATGTGTGTTAGTGGTAGTCCTCAAAGGAAATGTTTTAAATCCAAAAGGTATGCCACCAGTAAAAAGTATAGTAATAATAGATTACAAGATACATTCAACAAGTAAAAAGAGTGTCATACTTCATTGGAGATAAATTAGTAATAAGTAACTAGAAGTTTTAGAAAAATTGAGGCAATAATTAACTCTAGGAAGAACAAAAGTTATATAAGAAATTAAATATGAAAAAAGAAGGAATTGCACATATATATGAAATACTGATTTTACTCCAAATTGTGATACATTAGAAGAATGGACAAACATAAATGAAATACAGATAGTGATATAAGAGATCTCAATCATAATCTCCCATAATAATTAGTTAGTAATGTCTAAAAAATAAAGTCAAAACAGAAAGAATGGCATAATATATATAAGCATATAAGGAAGTACATACCAGAAGACTTAGCTAAACAGTTTTAAAATAGTTGCTGATGAGGAGCTGATAGAAGACAGCTATCCCCTTCTTTTTGGATGCTTGTTGAGTATGTAAATGCAACTTAACTTTTGTGGTTCTGGGGATAGAACCCAGGGTCTTGCACATGTTAAGCAAGCACTTTGTCACTGAGCTACATCCCCAGCCTAAATACACCATTTTTTTATTGTTTTATTATTCATATGTGCATACAAGGCTTGAGTCATTTCTCCCCCCTGCCCCCACCCCCTCCCTTACCACCCACTCCACCCCCTACCTCTCCCTCCCCACCCCCTCAATACCCAGCAGAAACTATTTTGCCCTTATCTCTAATTTTGTTGAAGAGAGAATATAAGCAATAATAGGAAGGAACAGTGTTTTTGCTGGTTGAGATAAGGATAGCCAAACAGGGAGTTGACTCACATTGATTTCCTGTGTGTGTGTGTTACCTTCTAGGTTAATTCTTTTTGATCTAACCTTTTCTCTAGTTCCTGGTCCCCTTTTCCTATTGGCCTCAGTTGCTTTTAAGGTATCTGCTTTAGTTTCTCTGCGTTAAGGGCAACAAATACTAGCTAATTTTTTAGGTGTCTTACCTATCCTCACCCCTCCCTTGTGTGCTCTCACTTTATCATGTGCTCAAAGTCCAATCCCATTGTTGTGTTTGCCCTTGACCTAATGTCAGCATATGAGGGAGAACATACAATTTTTGGTCTTTTGGGCCAGGCTAACCTCACTCAGAATGATGTTCTCCAATTCCATCCATTTACTGGCAAATGATAACATTTTGTTCTTCTTCATGGCTGCATAAAATTCTGTTGTGTGTAGATACCACATTTTCTTAATCCATTCGTCAGTGGTGGGGCATCTTGTCTGTTTCCATAACTTGGCTATTGTGAATAGTGCCGCAATAAACATGGATGTGCAGGTGCCTCTGGAGTAACCTGTGTCACAGTCCTTTGGGTATATCCCCAAGAGTGGTTAAATACACCATTTTTAATAGAAATTCAAATACACATTAAAGTGGAGAGAATATTTTAGTGAACTCTCCTATTCTAAGCTCTCGTATTTAGCAATTATCTGTATTTCCTATACCTACTTCATGTAAACATTATTAAAATTTTTGAAATATTGAGAAATAGACATGATACATTTAATAAAATTACTTCTGAAATGTAGTGCATATAGGGGATGGGAAAGGATGAAAAAAGGGAGGACCTATTTTTCCTTTTAAGCAGTTTTGTTTTAAAAAAAAAGAAAAAGTTGTGGCAGTACTGGGGTTTGAACTCAGGGCCTCACTCTTGGTAGGCAAGTGCTCTAACACTTGATCCACTCTGCCAGTCATTTTAATTTTTTTATCTGACAAACTTATGCCATTCACTGTCCTAAACACTTTACACTCATTTAATACTCATTGAGTAGCTTTATTCCTATTTCATAGAAGAGAGTTGGTTGTGTGTCATTAGACTTTTTTCAGTGAGCATGAATCATTTTTAAAGACAATGGGCCATAAACATATGTTCCCCATCTTAAACAACAACTCTTTGCTTTTTCAAAGTCTTTTCTTTCTCCAATATAAAAGTCCCAGTTTTGGCAATGATACCTCAAAGGTGGAGTTAGTATACATTCCTGTTATTAATAATATGTTCTTTTGCTCTCAAATGTGTCCCAGTTTAGGTAATAAATTTTATGATCACCCTACTCATAAGACTTGATGTTGAGATTCCTCACCATCCAGGATTGTCTCCTCCTCTGGGCCTTGTTCTTAAGAAGGGTTCTCATCCCTGAACCTAACAAAATAAAGGAACCATTGACCTTTCTTGTGCCAGGATTTCTGCACCTCCTGAGGCAGCCTGGGAGTCACTGTGCTCCTGGCACTGCTACATGATTGACTCACTACAAATTTGCTGTCAAATAACCTCAGTCTTTTTCACATGGTTTATCCCTAAGTCAGGGCTCCCAGCCCCACATTTACACTTCTGATTTTCTTCCTGTCTGCAGGACTCCACATCCACACTCTCCAGATGTCATTTGTTCTTGTAGGATCATGGTTCCAGCCTGTCAAGATCATTTCAAATCTCAATTCTGTCATCCAACCAATTAGCAATCCTGTTGCTCTTGGTGTCATATCAAAGTGTGTTGAGCTGGACACCTACATCTTCATCTGAGTCACTGAGAGAAACATCACATGACCAGGGCTGAGTCACAGGCTCAAAGACTTCCTACTGCAAAGACATAAATTCCAGCATCACACCACTTTGGCTACAGTGAGTTGTCAGCTATGAATCCTCCAAGCAGAGCCATCATGCGGCCCACATTGTTCCATCACATCCACCAGAATAATACGACAAATGGCTTCAGGCCCTTTTGAAAGAAAAGAGAGAAAAAAGAAACTGATGAGGGGGAGGGGGGAAGAGAGGGAGAGGAAGAAGGAGAGAGAGAGAATATTGAAACACAATGCATCTGTGCATCAAAATGTACTATAAGCTGTTGAATAATAAGGAAGCAGGATGACAGAGAAAGAGTAAGTAACAGAGAGAGGTAATCTTATTAAAGCATGATATATACATGTCAGGTAAAACCCCTTGAACAATCAATATACACCTTAAAAAATGAAGGACAACAGGAAGGTAAAACAGGTCCTGTCTGGGGCTGGGTATTAGTGGGAGGGGAAGGGTAAATGGAGAGGGTAAAGGAGGGTGAATATTGTGGATATATTTTGTATTTGTATATGAAAATTGGCCAATGAGAATTGTTGAAATTGTTCTAAGGAGGGATGACACAGAATGATGGAGGGGGTGAATCTAATTAAGATATATTGTAAGCATATATGCAAATGTCACAATGTATCCCCCCGTACAACTATTATAGGCTAATAAATTTAAAAAGCATACTCAATTAAAATATGGAAAGAAGACATACAACTATTATATGTGAATAAATTTTAAAAGCATACTCAAAAGATGGAAAGGAAGGAAGGAAGGGAAAGAGAGAGAGAGAAAGAAAGAAAAGAAAGAAAGGAAGGAAGGAGGAAAGAAGGAAGGAAGGAGGTGGAAAGAGGAGGATGAAAAATCAAGGCCAGCCTGGGCTACATAGCAAGACCCTCCTGTCTTCCATGATTCCCCCAAAGGAATTGATTTCACATGATTCTTGATCTTATATTATATTGACACCTATTTGGACATTTTTACCATGATGTTTTTCCTACTATTTCTAATTAGAAGTCATTCATCTTGACACTGAAAAGAAGAATTAATACTATATCATAACATTCTACCCCCAAAGGTTGTCCTCGGCATTAAACTTATTTATTTATTTATTTATTTATTAAGTTTGATTGCATTAGTAATGCATAAATACATTCTTATCAAAATGCAAATATTACAGATACATCTAAAGCTCTCATTGGCCACTCCTTCCGATTCCAATCCATTCTCTGTTGCTGCCAGTTTGGTAGATATTTTTCCAGGTCTCTCAACACAATACATACACAGATGTACAAAAAAACACATACCTTGCTTTACATGTTTTAACTTCATTGGCAAATCCTATAGACTATATTCCCCCATTTTTCCAAGGAAAAAACACCTCTAGGTTTTTAATATCTAGGTTTATAGAACATGTGTATCTTAAAATAGCATTGTTCAGTTGTTTATATATAGGAAAAATAGGTATAGTATTTACATTCCCCAAACTCAATTTGGTATTCTGAACAAATCCCAAGTCCTATTTCCAATAGAATTGCTAGGGTGTCAGAATCATGTGCAGACAAGGGCACATGAGTCTGAAGTGTAACCAATGCCACACTTCTGCCAACCAAGTAACCATTTGTTGCAATCACATTCACTGTTTGATACCCAGGAAGCAATGTTTTGAGCACTTTATATCCTAAAATAATAATCTTTTATTTGTAGGCATCTTGCTGGGTTTTAGTTACATTTTAGGGAATCAGTTGAGGGATTTGAGTTGACACACAATCTGTTATCATTCTTCCCATTTGAAATAATGGAAAAATGAGCTTCCAGTTAGTATTTTCACATAGAATGTATGATTTGAATGAGTAGTTTTAAGGAGGGAAATGTCTACACATCAACAGATGAATGATAAACAAAGTGTGGCAGAAACATATAATGGGATGTTATTAGAAAGGAATGGAGCGCTGATGCATGCCACAAAACATGGATGAACCTTGAAAGCATTACGCTAAGTGAAAAAATCTGGACATAAAGACAAATATTACATGATTTCACTTATAAGAAATATTTAGAATAGACAAATTCACAGAAACAGAACTACAATAGGGGTTACCAGGAGTTGGTGGGAGGGAAGAATGGGGTATTATTGCTTAGTAGGTAAGTTTCTGTTTGGGGTGATGAAAACATTTTTGAAATAGTGCTGATGGGTGCATGATGATATGAATATAGGAAATGCTACTGATTTATACACTTAAGCTGTAATGTTTTATATATTTTGTACCATAATAAAAAGTACTATTTGAAAAAAATTATTTTAGCACTGAGATTCTTAATAACATTGAGCCCCATAAAGACTATATACATATAGAGAAATTCAGGAAAAATCCTGTTTTTGTCATATTAAAATTTTTAGTTTCCTTGAAAAAAAGAAAGATGAACATACATATAGATAGATATAAATATATATGCACATGACAAATGTTTTATTCTATAGTGTGTTTTTCTCACTCAACAACATATTTTGGCGAGTCCTCTGTGTTAGGACCTTCAGCATCCTCCTTCATAACTGCTGCAGAGTCCTCTCCAGGACAGATGCATATCTGGTTTGCTGAACCATCCCTTACTTTTGCTCCTTTTAAGCTCTCAACCTTCAGGTGTCTTCCACAATTTGCTGCCGGGCTGGTGTCCCTCTCCTTGGTCCCTCTTCTTTCCTCCATGGTCAATGCAAAACCTCAGCCATCTGGCCTCACTAGAGAACCTCCCCAGTTTATATCCCCGTGATATCTTTCCATGACTCTCTTGGATGTACAGATAGAGGCTCAGGAATGTTCTCTGAATTACTGGTCATAAAAGTAGAAAGCATGGACAAGTGTCCATCAATAAGAGATCACTCAGTTTCAGTTCTCATAGTAGATGCCGTAAGACCGTATAATGTTAACTTATTGAACTATGTTCACTGGCGTGACAAATTGTCCATAATATGCCACTAAGCAAAAAAAAAAGTTTTCTAAATGATATGTATTGTATAATTCCATCTTTTGTTGAAAACAAAAAGGGTGAAGCAGAAGTGTGGTGGCCCTGTAATGCTAGCACTCAAGAGGCTGAGGCAGGAGGATCTAGAGTTTGATGCCAGCCTGCACTACATATCAAGACCCTGTCTCCAAAACAAACAAAAACATTGATCATGTATGCATGAAAACTAAAACCTGGAGGGCTATAGGCTAAGACGTTAATCATGGAAAAATAGGTGGTAGGATTTGCAGGTGATTTTTATTTTGCATATCAGAATCTTCCAATCTTTCTTCAGTGAGCATTCATAACTCATGTAATGAGGGAAAACAGCTGTTTCTGAAAAGTCAAGGTTGACCTTCCAATTACACAGAACTGTCTTAGAGAACAAATCACATTTCTGACACCCTTCTCTTTTCTCCCTGGGAGTTTCAGTGTCCACTATATAAGAAAGAAGAAGGGGAGGGAAAAGGAGATGGGGCTACCATGGATAGGCACAATGCTAAGCCATATGCTAGGGACTTTCTCCATCACTGCATTTCATATTTACAACAACTAAGAGGGTTAGATACTTTTCCCACTGTGGTACCAGTATTAGTTAGTTTTTTATTATTAGCATATAATAGTTGCACAGGGGGACACATTGTGTATTTACATATGTGCTTATAATATATATTTTGAGGGGCTTGGGGCAGTACTGGGGTTTGAAATCAGAGCCTCACACTTGCTAGGCAGGCACTCTACCACTTGAGTCACTCTGCCAGACCTGTTTTGTGTTGGATATTTTCAAGATAGGGCCTTCAAACCACAATTCTCTTGATCTTTGCCTCCCTAGTAGCTAGGATTACAGGTGTGAGCCACCAGCATCCAGCCTACAATGTATCTTAATTAGACTTGCCCCTCCATTATTCTCCCTCATCCCTCCTCCCCACTTCTTAGAACAATTTCAACAGGTTTAATTATTCTATTTTCATACACGATTACAAAATGCATCCAACATATTTGCTCTCATTCACCCTTTCCTTTTCCTCTTACCCCTCCCACTGGTACCCAGCCCCAGAAAGGACCAGTTTTAAGGAGGGTTAGATATTATTTATCCCATTTTACAGATGAAAACTGAGACTATGAAATGATAAGCTATCATTTTCAATCGTGCAGCGAATGAGTAACTAAAGCAAAATTCAATGCAGGTCACACACATATATTCTTTCTCTGCAGGTATACCCCAGTTCTTGCTTAAAATTTTCCACCAATTTCCCTCTTTTCTCCATCCCTCCATCAAAAATCTAGCCTCAGAAGCTAGAAGGTAAACAGTTGAGCAGTCACATGCGCTAATGTTCCTAATTGTCATACACACAACTATCACTCTCATTTCTGTACAGGGATCATTTATTCTCTCAATGGCAAGATAGGGCACCTTCTGTCTTGGAAAGAGGGCACCAAGCACAGGAAATTCATCCATGCAGTAAACCACACAAATGTGGTCTTGCCCTCATAGAGTTTACATTCTGCTGGAAAATGCACCTTTAATGCATGGGCACTAGACTGAAAATATTCATGCATAGTAATAACCAATGTGGCTTCACCAAGAACCTGTCATTGAACTGGAGAAAGGCATTAAAAAAATTGATGGATGTAAGTTTCTGGAGTTTTGTTCCATAACCCCATCCTCTTCCCTGTTTTTGTTCATGACCTCCAGGCTTATCAGATCACCAGAAGTTATAAAACTTGTTAAATGACAGAAGACAACATTAGGACCTCATGGACACCTTGGAATAATAAGCCAAAATTAATGTGTTGTGATTTAAGGGGAAAATGTGAGCTCCTGAATTTGTTTTACAAATCAATTGCCCCAGTGCACTGTGAGGGAATCAGAGTTTGCCAGCTGCTCATAGGAGAAAAAGCAGGGAATTTTTGTTGCCCATAAGCTTAACATTGGTCAGAAAGCCAGCTGGCTATTAAAAAACTAGGATGCAGTCAGGCGTGGTGCCTTGCACCTGTAATCCCAGCTACTTGGGAGGTGGAGATAGGAGGACTGAGGTACAAAGCTGGTGAGGCAAAAGCCTGAGACCTTATCTGAAAAACAAAACTAAAAGCAAAAGGGC
This sequence comes from Castor canadensis, assembly GCF_047511655.1. Classification (NCBI taxonomy): domain Eukaryota; kingdom Metazoa; phylum Chordata; class Mammalia; order Rodentia; family Castoridae; genus Castor; species Castor canadensis. The sequence goes on along the minus strand of NC_133392.1, from coordinate 28,545,290 downwards.
TGGGGATGTGACTCAAGTGGTAGAACACTTGCCTAGCAATCAGGAGGCCCTGAGTTTAATCCCTGGTACTGCAAAAAAAAAAAACAAAAAAAACTAGGATGTAGGTATGAGCAGCTCTGATGGAGCCATTGTAGACTAGAAAGACACTGTTCCCTACTGCTGTAAGAGGGCCCCACACCCACACAGAGTAACCAGGACAGATGCAGGTGTCCATAAAGATATATGGCACCTTCGCATCCTGCATCATCACATTATCAGTGCTGATCACCTGGTCAACCAAGGCCCAGAGAGGGGAAGGGGTCTGCCTCATGGTGCAAGAAAGTGTGCACCAGAAGTAGACAGCTCTCAACTATCTTGAATGAATGAATGAATGTTGATGAATGACTGGATGAACAAATGAGTGGATAATGTATATGAATGAAGATAAAGTACTGAGGGTCAGCAGATGAGATAGGGAACATCCATTTTCTCTTCCTTGAAGCATCAAAGAAAAATTAATGAAGGTGATGTCTTCCTATTGACTCATGCACAGATTCTAATCTCAGTGACATATAGGTGTGGCCATGCCACCCCCACCCAAAGGCTCTGCCTTGGCCCCACATGCTCTCCTTTCTGCCCCAGGCCAGTGTGGAGAAAATGGGGAAAGCAGTGTTCAGCCAGTGTTTACTCTCTGGATTTTCCCTCCTCTTCCCAAGATCCCTCCTCCAGGAAGTCCTTCTGGAGGACTTCCTGCGGAAGGCAGTGGTGTTGGCCTCCTGCCCATTCAGAAAGCCCTGCCATCTGCAGCAGTCCCTACTCAAAGCTCAGTTCTGGGTGGCTATCCTAAATTATGCCACCCAGGCAGGAGACTAGGGACAGGAGACTAGACCAAGCCTCAGGCGTAAACCATTGCACCAAACTCCTCTGGGCCCCTGGCCCCTCATCACCTCATCTTTATCATGGCCCCATCCTTAGATCAATGTCTCCCTCAGACCCCAGACCCCCAGGTCACTTCCCCTCCCCTGAGATTCTCTGTCATTATCTCTGTAAAGTGAGACTTGTGCATCATCATTAATGGGCTAAACAGCAGGGTCAGCGAGGCAGGTAGCAGTAAATGCGGCAATTACAGCCGCGCCTCCATCCCAGTGCCTTCGCTCCCAATCCATCTCCCCTCATCACCAGGCGGTGCTGAGCCGGCCCTGCCTTCATTACATTAATCAGGTTAATTCCAAGTTAGAGTCCACATTCTAATCAAAAGGCAGTCAACAGGGGTGGGGTATTGGGGGAAAAGGGTAAGACTGCCCTCCCAAGGAATGGGGATTGACAGGAGTGCCCAGGCCTGGACACCTGACAGCCTGGCCTCCAGGGCCCCATCCCTTCAAAGGGCTCCTCCCACTCTCTGTCAGGATCTTGCTCCTGAGACCTCTTTTACATCCTGGATTTAAGCCAGGGCTGAGGCTCTGGATATATAGTTAGGGGCAAGGAAGAGTCCAATTCTCTGTCTCTCTAAGCAAACCCAACACACCATCATGTTTTTCCTTCCCTTTCTCATGTACTGCTGGTAAGGTTGTATGCTGACAACTCTAAGAGAACACCACATTCATATTGTAGTCTATGTGAGTGATGCCCTTAGAATTGTGCAACGTACACCAGCACAATAGTATAGAGCTGTCTTCAGGCTACCTTCTAAGAAATCAAGTGCCTGGGGAAGGTGAGAAGACAGTGGAGAAAAGAGAATACAGGTCACACAGCCAACACTGGAACTCAAAGAGCTCATTGAGAGGAGACAGAGATCAAAAGACCCAGTCTTCACCAGTTGCAACTCCTACATTAGCACCAACATATGGGCATTTCCCCATAGTCCTACCCCCACTGATGGTAATCTCATCTGCTTCCATAGCTTCATATATCACCATGTCGATAAGGGCCCTGTATGAAGTCATTCTCTGTTACTATAATGAAAAGCTGAGTTGGACACTTAAAAAGAAAAGAGGTTTATTTAGCACAATTTTGGAGGCTGAAAGCACAAACAGTAGGCCTCTGGCTCTGCTGAGGGATCCCCTGACTGTATCACATCATGGAAGGTGGCAACACAATGGTGGTAGCACATACAAGAGGGAGAGATCACGTGGTGAGACGGGAGGTCAGAGTAAGGGGAAAAGCCAGTGTTACTTTTTGTTTGTTTATTTTGGGGAAGTTTAGCAAGGATTTACTTAGTACAGTGGAACAAAGCAGGGAGAAATAGAGAAGGGAAAGAGGAATACCCCCTGATATGCAGAGGGTAGAAACTTAAAAAGCTCCCAGTGTTGTTTTTTTTTCTAACAACCTTCTTGCAAGAACAACACAGGGTCCCATGAGAACTATTTTAATTGGTATCAAGGGCAGCATCCTCAGTAACCTAAGGATCCCAGTAGGTCACCTCTTAAAGATTCCACCACCTGTACACCCCCTTCATAGACTTCTCACTCTACGTGGATAGCTCCACATGGAAGTCCCTCCTGACATACAAAGAACAAAGCAGAAACAGCTCAGGAGGTTCTCCCCAAGATTTACTTCTCTTCCCTTTCTCAAGGAATTCCTCCTTGTTTGGCCCTAGGTAGAGATCTGAGAAGTCATTTGAGAGTCCTTCGTGGTTTCTTATTGCTGCCATAATAAATATCACACACTTAGTAGCCAGAACAAAACAGGTACTAGGGTTTGAACTCAGGGCCTTTGTACTTGCTAGGAAGGCTCTCTACCACTTGAGCCATGCCACCAGCCTCCAGATTCATTCTCTTTCAGTTGTGGAAGTCAGAAATCTAGGATGGGTCTCACTGAGCTCAAAGCAGGTATTGGCAGAACTAGTCTTTCTGGAGGCTGAAGGGGAGAATTCATTCCCTTGCCTTTTCCAGCTTCTAGAGGCTATCTGCATTCCTTGGCTCATGGCCCCTTTTTCCATCTTCAAAGATGGCAATATAGCATCTTCAAGTCTCTGACTCTGACCCTCCTACCTCCTTTAACTTATTAAGGACTCTTGTGAGTACAGCGGAGCCATTCAGACCTAGTATAAGTCTCCTGGATCTGATGAGCACCTTAAATTCATCTGCAACCTTAATTCCCCATTGCTCTGTAACATTAACACATTTATAGGTTCTTGGGATTAGGATATAGGTACTGGGGGGGGAAGGCATTATTCTGCCTACTACAAATCCCAAAAGCCAAATTTATCTACAAATCCAATTAATTCTAGAGCTGAGGATGTGGCTCAAGTGGTAGAGCACCTGCCTAGCAATTAATTCTGTACCTCCAAGACAGCCCTTCTTTCTATTAGCTCTTAACATTGTTCATCTTGGATTGTCTGTATATTACAATCATCTCCTGACTATATGTCTCCCTTCAGCTTCTCCCTCTCCAGTTCATTTCCCACGCGCCTGCCACAATGTAGCAGATTCTTCCATGGTCCCAAGCATGTTTTCCTCTGCTCAGGTAGCCTAGGAAAAGCAATGTATTGACCCTGAGAGTAACCATCAGCCAGTAGGGACCTCATTCAGTAGAGATGTGCCCAGTTTCTGATCCTTCAAGGGACAATTCTGAAGTACGGCCTACATGCTTCCTCAAAGGGCCCCCAAAGGTTGAGATTCAGTTGCTCACAGTAGCAACCAGTTTCCTTCTGTTTCATTCCTCTCCCTCCCAGAGAACACTTTGCAAATATATTCATCCAGTCTTTGTCTCAAGTTCTTATTTTGGAGAAAATCAAATTAAGACATAAAGTAATAGCTGAAAATCTCACCAGGTCATCATCCTTATTAAAGACAGCCAATAATTCCTGACCATAACTTGTGTGATGGTATTCAAAGCTCTGCATAACCCAATTCACTTCTCTAAACTCACTGTCTGCACCATCTACTTATCCTGCACACCAGCCGTGCCAGACTCCACCATGAAAGTCCACATCCCTAGGCCTTTGCTCCTTCTGAGAGCACCGAGTTCTAAATCTTGCCACTGCACACTGCTATCTGGATTTCTCATCAAACCTCAAACTCAGAAACTAAAAACTGAGCTCAAAGGCTGGCAGAGTGGCTCAACTGGTTGAATGTTTACCTAGCAAATGTGAGGCCCTGAGTTCAAACCAGGACCAACAACAACAAAAAAACTGAGCTCAACTCTCAGCAATGTTCTCTTCTCTTTTCCTGTCTCTCAGTTTGCCTCTGTTTTGTCTGATTCTACATCATCTTTTCCTGTTTCTTTTCTCCTTACAGCTTCATATACACCCTCAATCCTCTTTTCTTTTTCTTTTTTATGACCTTGGAAACACAGTCTTTCTATGTAGATCAGGTTGGCCTTGAACTTATGATCTTCCTGCTTTAACCTTTCCCCGGTGCTGGGATTATAGAATGCACCACCATGCTTAGCCCCAGATACATTATTTTTTTGCAATGATAGAGATCAAATCCACTGACTTGTACATGTTAGGCAAGTGCTCTACCACTGAGTAACTCCCACCCTCTTGTCTTGAGCACAATACATTTTTCTGAGGAATCTCCCCTGCTCCTGGGGCATTATTGACCACCTCCACATGTTGATGATTCTCCTCTCTGTCTGCAGACCAGTCCTCTCTGCTGAACTCTAGTCCCTTATTCAGCTGCTTACTGGGCACTTCAACTCAGATATACCACAGTGGTTCACACTCTACATGATCAAGACTGAGTTGTTGTCTCACACCTGTAATCCCAAATACACTGGAGGCATAGGTAGGAAGATCGTGGTCCAAGGCCAGCCAGGGCAAAAATCATGAGACCCTCTCTGAAAAATAACTAAAGCAAAAAGGGATGGAAGTGTGTCTCAAGTGGTAGAGTACCTGCCTAGCAAGTGCAAGGGCCTGAGTTCAAACCCCAGTACCAGAAAAAAAAATCTTAAATCATCACCCTCAGTCCTTAACTTGCTCTTCCTCCAGTATATCCCTTTTAAGGAATCACCTATTCAGCTATTCAGAAACTTTCAAAACCTCCTTCTTTCCTATTCCCTTCCCCAAATCCTGCCCATTCTACCTAATCTAATCCCCTCTTCCCTCTTTACTCAGACCCTCATAATGTCTCCCCTGCAGCGTGCAATGGTTGTAACTGTTTTCCTGTCTCTGGTCTTACCTTATCCAGTCCATCTTCCATCCTGCAGCCAGAGCCATCTTTCTAACTCTCATCTGAGAGTTACTTTTCATTCAATACCCTACAGGAAAAGTTTACATTTCTCAGCACCATCCAGAGTGCTTTTCTGCTCTGCCCTCCTGAGCAACCTCAGTTTCCTCTATGCTACACATATTTTTGGATCTGGCTGTAATACTCTTCCTGTACCCTAACCCCAGCCACCCCTTCTCTACTTTGAAATTATCTTATTTTCTAAGCCACCTCTTCTGGGAGGCTTTTCAGAATGGTGCCACCAGAGCAATCCATGCAGATATGTCCATGACATCGTTTGCCAGTTTGTCTCCTCTACCTGACTGAATCTTTGAGGATAGGAACCCTGTCTCAGTCATCTTTGCCACAGCCCTGTCCCTGACTCTTGCCAGCAATTCATGCAGTGCTTTCTGAACAAATAAGAGTTGTGCAGTCCCCCCCCACCGAGAAACTCTTACCTACATAGTGACACACACATAGCCATGTATTCATGGTTACACAGGCAGAGATAGTTGTCCTTGCTTATACTATCATTCCAAAGTACAAGGAGTCTTTGACCATCAATCACATGCCTCTAACGTCACATACCTACAATCAAATACCAGCATTCACCCACATACTCACCTCCACCAAATCATTCAGTCACACCCATGCACCACACATGCATAGTCACAAACTCCCACGTGGCCAAACACACAAACTCACAGAACCACACACTCACAGCCACGCACACAGCTCCAAACACCTCGAGGGCACACTTCATCTCCAATTGTGAGCAAATGCTGTTGGTTTTCATTAATCTGCAGACTCTGTGTTTGCCAGTCTCTCTGGCTCCCCCTCTCCCTCTTCCCCACTCTCTCTTTCTGCTCCGAGGCAGGTGAGCGCATCAATTTTCTCCTCGTCTGTGGCAGTTAAATTAAATGGAATCGGCCTGATTGCTGAAAATCAAAGGGAAGGCTGATAAAGCAATTAAATCCCTCTAATTCCTCGTCCTGAAAGGTGCAGCGGCTCTGAAGCTAATTAACTTCATAATGAAAATCCTTCTTCACCCTTTTAGGTTCTTCTCCCTGGGTCTCCTCTCCTCTCCTCTCCTTCTGGGGAGAAGCTGGCAACTGAGGAAGCGCTGGATCAGCAGCATTAAAAGTCAGAACCCGGAGAGATCTCCAGGGGCTCTTCAGTGCTCCTGAATCCAGCTCCCTCCTTCAGTGTTACCCCCTTCCCTGCCTGCAACACTCAGCCCCCTTTCTCCTGCACCCAATTGCCTGTTTACCTCTTAACATTGCTTTCTGACACCCACTCCTATCTACCCAAACACGGCCTTGTCAGCCCTCCCTGACACCAGCTGTCTCTGACTCCAGCCCTACCCAACATCCAGCCACTCTCACCTCTAGCCCTTTCTCCATACCAGCCTACTCTAATGCATTGCCTATAATTTTGACCACCTAACATGTTCCTAGAACTATATTAGGCATGTGAACCATAAAGAGAAACAAAAGCCAAGCCCTACCCTAAGGAATTTCCTTATCCTTTACCTATAGGTAGAAACAATCAAGCAAAAAAACAATCACCATCTGAGCTAATAAGGCCTTTCCAAACAGAAGCTGTCTCAGTCTGGGGATGTGGCTCAATGGTAGGGCACTTGCCTAACATTCCCAATGCCTTGGGTTCCATTCCCAGTACCACAAAAGAGAGGAGGGAGGAAGGGGGTGGGGAGAGAGAGAAGCTGTCTTAGTCTGTTTAGGCTGCTGTGACAAAATACCATAAACGGGTGTCTTATAAACAAGAGAAATTGATTTTTTACAGTTCTGGAGGCTGGAAAGTCCAAGATCAAGGCACCAGCAGATTCGTGACTGGGGAGGATCTACTTCCTTATAAAAGCATAAAAATCAAAGGGTATGTCCTTACATGGTAAAAGGGACTAGCTTGCTTTTAGGGTCTCCTTTATAAGGGCACCAATCCCTTTTATGAAGGCTCTACCCTTATGACCTAATCACCTCAAAAGTCTCCACCTCCTAATACCATCACCTTGAGGGTCAGGATTTCAGTGTGAATTTCAGAGGGATATAAACATTTAAATCATAATAGAAGCCCATTAGAAGGGCCCATAAGGGGCTCAGAAAACTAGGGAAGGCTCCCAAATGGGAAACACTTAAGCCAGGTCATTAAAACATAGCTAGACTAACTGACTACAAAACGGAGATGATATCAAGAGAAGAGCATGAGCTCAGTTGGAAGTGGGAGAGAGCAAGGTTTGATCAGGAGTGGGAGTTAGTTTGGAAAGGTAGCCCTGAGATGTGGGAGGTCTGGCTGCAGACCTGTGGGAGGGTGGGAGACTGGACAGGGCCTGGTGATGGAGAGCTTTGAAGACCATAACAAGGAGCCTCACTTTCTTTCAAGCAAGTCAGGAGCTGAAGAAAGATCTACATGTCTGACAGTAGCAGAGTTTGTTGAACTTCTCTTCTACTACCCAAAGTGTGGGTAGGGCAGACACGGGGAGCCTGGCTGCCTCACAGATATACGTGAGAGTCTATGGCCCACTGGATGTAGCTGGCCTGGAAAACTGGGGCCACAGAAGATCTCCAGCCAAGTTTGTCTAAGGAGATAACAGAGCAAGTGTACTGGATGAACATCCAGGATTGGAGAAAAGAGGCCTTGGGTTTTGTGCTGCCTGCCTCCTCAAAGTTGGCGCCCAGAACCTCCCTCTTTTTCCCTCTGGAAAGTCCATCCTCTCTCATGACTTCAGAAGCCACCTTTCCTTTGGTGACTGTGAGCCCACAGGAAAGGCAGAAACCCTGTCTCATTCATCAATGCTTCCCCAGCCCAATCTATCACAGATGCTTGGTGGATATCTGTTGGCTGACACATAGAACTGAACAGTGGCTTCCAAAGCTACATTCCCAGCTCCAGATCCTGGTTTTCCACCAACAACTGAATATTTCCACATGTCCCAAACCAAACTCAACCCTTCCTCCACCTCTGCCCCAATCCTGCTTCTCTTCTAAGCTTCCCATCTTAGCAAATGGTATCACCAGTCTCACTACTAACCAAGCCAAAGGTCTGGCCTTCATTCTTGGCTCCTCCCTCTCTCCACCCTTACCCCACTTCCAGTCGGACTCCATTCCTATTCACTCTGTCAACCCCTTGGATTTCCCTTTTCCCTTTCCCACTACACTACCCCATCATCACTCCTCATTGTCTCTCTCAATGATTCCCTAACTGGTCTCTCTGCTTTGTGTCTCAACTGACCCCAATCCATCCTCCAGAACAGTTGTTCTAAAGTGATCATGCTGTTCATCTGCTGACCATCCTTCAGGGGGTAGTTCCTAAATGTTTATAGAGCAAAGGCCAACTCCTCTGCCAGCCTACAGGACCCCAGCAGATTTTTTAGGCTACAAACATCCTAAATTCATACCATCAGCTGTCCTGACTTGTGCCCCTTACCTCTGCCCAGAATGCTTTTCTTTTAACTCCACTGCACCCACTTCCCTATAACCACCTCATTTACTTTGTAAAACTCCATCATCACTCAGGACTCTATGCAATTTTTTTTTCGGTGGTGGTACTGGGGTGTTGAATTCAAGGTCTTGTGCTTGTTAGGCAGGCACTCTAGCACTTGAGCTAGCCCTTTTTGCTTTAGTTATTTATTAAATAGTGTCTCACATTTATGTCCTGGTCAGCCTGGACCATGATCCTCTATTCATGCTTCCCTCATTGCTGGGGTGAGAGGAGCACCCCACCATGCCCAGCTTTTTATTGGTTGAGATGAGGGTCTTCTGAACTTTTTGCCTGGGCTAGGCTAGACTCAAACCTCAATCCTTCTGATCTTTGCCTTCCTGAGTAACTAGGATTACAGGCATGAGCCACTGTGCCTGACTTCCTGAAATTTTCTTTAGAAGTCCTATTTAGTGTTTTCCTTTGAACTTCCCTGTGCCTTCTAAGCATTCTGTATTGAGCAAGTATTATTTTTATTAATAGAAAAGAAAATATTGGGCTAGGGTTATAGCCTACATGTGCAAGGCCCTGAGTTCAATCCCTAGCACTGCAAAAGCAAGATAGAGATCAATGAGGAAGAGAGAGAGAATATTTTTAATACAGCTAAGAATCTCCTTCTCCCTAAATCTTCTCCCAAGGCCTCCACACTTCTACCCATAGAATTTAACCCCCGGGCCTCACTGGGTCTTCTCTCCCACCCCGCTGGAAGGCTATTCTGATTTGTTTTCCTACCTGTCTCCCTTGCACAGCGAGGACCTGCAGGACAAGAGCCTATAATCACTTGCTCATCATATTAGTTATCACACTGCTTGATTCACCAGATGTGCCTCATGATTGTTGAATGAATGAATGAATGACCAAGTGGCCTGAGAAAGAGCTAAGGGTCTGGTTAAACCACTCCTGTGTGAGTCAGGGGTTGGAAGCACTTGCTCTAAGAGAAGAGAAGAGCAGCCAGCATGCCCATCCCTGAGAAAGGCCCTATCACATCCTCAACCACCCACCACCACCCTTAGGTCTCCCTATTATGAAGAACCCTGTTGATTTGAGGGCAGGCTGGTAAGAAGATTTCACAAATAGAGAGGGCCACCCTAGGGGTCTGTGTCCCAGCCTCAGCTGATTTGTGCCTTCAGAGACTCTCAGAGATTCAGCCAGAGTCTTAAGGAGGGAAAAGCAGTGAGAGGAAACAGAAATGTGGAAGAAAGACAGCAACTGAAAGAACTGCAGAGGGAAGGAGTTATGAGGACACAGGAAAGAGGCAGAGACATGAGGAGAGCAGAGGAGTCTCTGCCCACACAAAGCCCATGCTGGTATTGGGGGATGGGAATCCTGGGGAGGGGGAAGAGAAGAGCAGGCTCCCAACCCTCCACAGGTGCCAGCCCCCATCCTGGGTGTGTGTCCCGCCTCCTTCCAGAGCCAGCGGGCAGCACCCAGCAGGGGGCAAATGAGGCTGCAATGTGAATGATGGGTGGGTGATGATTTGGACCCAGATTCACTGCTTGTGGGGACTGGCACAGCTCCGACACTGGAAAGAGAATGGGCAGACAAGCCAGGCTGGACTGACAATGAGGGAAGGAGGTGTCTCTGCGGGGAAGCCTTGGCTCTCTTCTCTGAGGCCCAAGGAGAACCAGGTGACCAGAGGCTTAGGCCTACAGAAAGGAGACTTGAGAGGGGACCCATGCAGGGCCCGACTTCTGTTTGCAGAGTACAGGGTAGGTAGATACCTAGACAAACAGTATTCCCTAACCCAGTGTTCACACCAACAGCAAACTTCTGTGAGAAGGCTATATGCCCATACTCAGCAACACTGTTTAAGCACCTACTGTGTGCTACAGACCATCTGAAACATTTGCATACTCAGCCACATCCCCACATAACCCTCAACCCCATGGCCCCACAGATCCATCACATACACAACAGCTACACTCCATCACACCTGCCACCTCATCACCAGCCAGGCTCATGCATACACCTAACACACTCACAAGTCACAGTTCTACAGTGCCACTAACACTCATTCACATCCTCTCACAGTTGCTCACAGTGAAAGGCAATTCACACAGTAAACATCCATCACACAAGGTACATGACAGTCTCCCAGATACCCTTGCACAAGCACACAGGCAGATAGGCAAATATGCATGCATATACATGCGTGCACATGGAGGCACAAAGTGTTAAGTTTGGCAAAAGTGATAGAGATAGCCCCAGACACCTGATTTTGATTTTGAAGAGCAAAAGAGTGTCAGGTTACTGAACTTATGGAGGAAGATATGTAGCCACAACCCTAGCAGAGCTGTACCCAGTGAGGATAGCCATAGAGTCCAGGTCTCTTGGGAAGAGCTTTTCCATCCCAGCTAACTTGGGCCCCACCCCACACTGCCTCTAGAAGTCCTCTGCCCTGCATGAGTCCAGTCCCTTTTAGTCTCTACAGTTACCTCCTCTCTGGCCCCTCTCCTGTCAGCTCATTCTCTTTCCATCTGCATCCCTTCTCCTCCCCCCACCCCCCCAACCTTGCTCCCCCAGCCTTGGTGATAAAAGAGCCAGATTGGAGCGGGTGCCACGCAGCTTCATTCCCCACCATATGGGCCCAAAAGCCAAATCGTCAGCTAAGCGATTAAATCAAGTATGTCGAACAAAATGTTATGAACTGACATTATGGGTATATAATTTTATGCCATTTGTTGCCATCTGTTTATCTAAACAGCCCCCATTCCACACAGACATACAGACTCACACCTTCCCTCCTACCCTCCACCCAGCAGGACCCCCACACACACACCACAACCAGGGCCAGAGGTCAGGGACAAGAAGACATGTGCCTGGCAGATGAAGAAGTAGGGGCTCTGTAGTTCTTACGAATCTGAAGGAATTGGGACACCAAGAGTCCCAGAGGGCTGAGGGCTAAGGGATGGGAGAGTAGGGGCACTCTACTGAGAGGGGACAAGGCACTTGGGGAGCAGGAAGCTAAAGCATCAGAAGTACTGAGCATGCAGACTATGGCTAGGGCCCCGGCTCAGGGCCATGGACCAGGGCCAGAGAAGCCTCATTGGCTACCCTCCAGCTTGGCACGTGGTACATGTGTGCATGTGTTTGTGTGTGCAGGGGCAGGTATAAGAGCAGCAGCTGTGCCTAGCCATGATTATGGGCACCTCTTCTCCCTCTGTCCTGCCAGCCCTAGGCCTGAGGCTCCTTTTGGAACCACAGGCACAGCCAGGAGTTCAGAAGCTTAGGCTGGATTTACTTGTGTCTCCTCAGCACAAAGCAACAGGGCAAGTGCCCCATCATGCCCAGTGGCTAGGGATTCCCTCCTCACATTCCCATCCCTAAACAGTTTCAGTCAAGTGGAGCCTTGGTAATATGTGAGTTTAAGCATGGCTCCCAACTACAGATGCTCAGCCTGCAACCCTCCCTGCCTGCGACCACCTGGCCCCTGACATGTGTCTGTCTTACCTGTAGGTCCCTCTGCCCATCTATCCTTTGACTACCTCAGCAACCATGGTACACGTCTGTGTCTCTCTCACCTCCTTGTTGGTTTTTGTCTTATCTGTCTGCCTATGGCTCTGTTTTAGCCTCTGACTCTTCTGGAGGTGCAGCTTGGACCTCAAGGCTGTCCACTTGGAGGAGTGAGGTCCTCCAAGTTACCCACCTGGGATGCTGATGAGCAATCAGGTGACCCTGGGACATTGAAAGCTGTGGAGCTACTCCAGGAACTGGAAGGAGCAGAGCTGTGGGTCAGGAAGTGTGAGGAAGGGGCAGGAACCTGATGACCCAGAAAGGCTAACCCAGAGACACAGGAAGACCCAGCTGAAGTGAAGATGGTGGACAACCTCTTCTGGGCATATTAAAACACTATTTCAATACACACACACCCAGGAACACATCATCACTTACCAGACATCTTAAGATCACTCCCATACACCCTCACAATCAGGGACAGTGTCACTAGCAAAACAGTGGCTCTGTTCTCAGGAAGTGCACGCAGGCATTCCCAGGCCCGCCTTGCAGACTCCCCTAGGTGTGCACTCAACGTGTGCTCAGGCTTGGGCTCTGCCTCCACTTTCCACACACAACATCACGCGGCCACTGGCATCATCAGATATGTATGTCTCTGTCACTGCTGCAAGGAGAAATTGAGCGACACGAAGAAAAGTGAAAAGTGAGCGACAGAAACCCAAGGGGGTGGGAGGAGAAACAACCAGAAAAGACTCACGAGAAGACCGGGACTGAGAGCTAGACTGAGGGAGAAAGGGACGAGGAAACAGAGACACTAGTCAAGGGACAGAAAGAGACCAAGAAGGACAAAGAAGAAAGACTTTCCGGCCGACCGAATGGGGAAAGAGCGGGACAGCGAGCAGCGCGAGGGGACGCTGCGGGCGGGCGGGCGGGCGGGGGCGCCCGGGACGCGGAGAGCCAGGCAGGCGCGGGTGGCAGCGGCGGCGGTGTGGCGGTGGCGGCGGCGGAGGCTGGAAAAGCTCATTTTGCTGGTAATTTACTCTCCTGCTTTTGGGCCGCTCCGCCTGCCGCTGCCGCCCGCCCGGGCTGCCTGTTCCAATATTAGATATAAACAAGTAAACTGTGTAATGGATCACATTAAGCAGGCCTTGCGTCTTGAGGCAGGATTTAATTTGCATGGCAGATTAGCTTGTCTTCCCAGCAAGGCACCCCGGGGCACCCCGAGCTGTAATAGGATCCCGCCTCTTAGAGCCCATTAAGGCAATTGAGAGCGCCTCCTAATCTCACTCCCCGCCCTGCGCCAGAATCCCCTCCTGCTGGACAGACGGGGGAGGGACTTGTGATGACCGGACCCCATCTTCCTACCCTGTGTGGCACTCCCATCTCAGGCTCCATCTCGCCCTTCAAGTGGCGACCCCTCGACCCCATGAGTTGCTCGCTTTCCACCTCTTGCCTGGGTACCGAACCACAGAGAAGTTTCCCTCTGCATAACCCCAACTCTACATTTGAGTTCCCCAACCACTCTCACAGTCTTTTTCCCTCTTCTCCCAAGTCTCCCCTGAACTCCAGGCCAATGCTCTGACCCCCCGCTTTTCTCTCTTCTTTACAAGCTCCCTAAACCTTCTCCCAACCAGTGAGCCTCAATTTTTCACTTAACAGCTAGCTATTCCTGGAGCTTCTTATACGCTTAACAGAACCTGGGGGAAATCAATGTTCAGGTCACAATTTGATTTCAAATTGGAGCTAAGGTGAGTGATTATAATGACCTCTATTTGTGGGGCGATTTAAAGTTTGTAAATGGTATACTTATTTAGCCCTCAGAGGAACTCTTAAATCAGATCCACTTTATATCTTTATAATCTATGATTTTTTGGGGTGGTACTGGGGACTTGAACTCAGGGCCTTCTACTTGAGCAAGTGTTCTACCTCTTGAGCCATGCCTCCAACCAAATCAACTTAAAATCACTTTAAAGATGAGGAAACTGAGACTCAAAGAGGAGAAATGAGGCCAAACAACTGGAAAGTGGCAGCTCCAAGATTCAACAGGTCTTGCTTGACCCTGATGCAGCAGCTTTTCTGATATACCGTGGTACTGAAGTGAGCATTGGGGTCCAAAATGGAACAGGGAAGTCTTAGGGTTAAGGACTATATCAGTCTACAACAGGATCAGGCCAGCCATGAATGCCAATCCTCTGCCCTACCACCAGACCAGGTGAGTACAGCCCACACCATGACTCAGTTCTTCTGCTCATTTAACAAGAGGTATTCCTCACTGGACTTACTGAACATTTATTAAGAGGACAAAACAGCCAAAGGCTGGTGACATTAAAAAACTAAGGTGATTAGTGGCAGACAGAGGACTTCCAGTCTGTGGGAGCATCAGCTGGGTTCCCTCAGCATTGAGAGACACTGGGTTAGCTTGGGTTGGGCTGGAGAACCTGCCAGCAGGAGATGGGGCCTAGGGTGGGTGGGATGGAGCCAGGCTGGTGGAGAAGGTCAGTTCAGCCCTGCTTGGCTCACAAAGAGTCCTTGTTGTGGGTAATGGGACTCCTCTGGCAGCTTTATTTGCTGTCAGTGGCTTTTATTAAAGTCTCCAGTTTCAGACCCTCCAACCTCTAACCATTGTGTATGCTCCCCCCGGCCCTGCCCCCAGCCCCTGGCTAAGCTGACTCTGAAGGACCCCCCTACCCTGTCTCCTGGGCCCCAGCACACACCACCCCCCATTCCAGTCATCAGCCTCCCACCTCCACCTCCCAGTGAGAGGGCAGAGAGGCTACACTTCTCAGCCTTGGCCCTCAACACCCAAAAGGACTCTAATCTCCCAGATATTATGACTGATGCTGGGGGTAGAGAGGTGAATCAGCCTGGGCAGACAGAATACAGAGTAGTGCGCACACGCGCGCGCACACACACACACACACACACACACACACACACACACATATATGCACTCATGTGTGTCCTTAAGGAGTGTGCACCCATCTGTTCCCTCAGCCCAAGTCTGCACACAGATACACTAGAATATGTCCTGTTTAAGGATTGAGGAGGTGGTGTGGGGCTACAGTGTGATTTCGTGAGCACTTAGAGACCATAATCCTTTGAGTCCCACCAGGCACCAGGTCAATGCTGGTGGTAGGCAGATGGAGAAATCTGCCCCAGCCCAGACTGTCACCTGGGTATTCTCTCCCTGCTCCTGCAGACAAGGGGGAAAGTTTGCCTGTGGAAGGAAGGAGACAGTAGAAACTAGGCTAGACTTTGACTTTGGATAGGTAAAACTCTCAAATGCACTGAATATCAGGAAGTAGTTTGACCTCACTTTACCTAGATCCAGACCCCTCTCTGGCAGCCCAGAGCCTCAGGCCTGAATCCACAGCCGAGAACCCAGGTAGCTGAGGCCTGGTCCTCACACATTCTTTCTGAGAGCACACATCTAGATTTGGGAAGTGGAAAGACTCAAACCAGGCCCTCAGGATGACCTCCTGAAGCAGAGGTTTGGAGTGAATGTGGGCACTTGATCCCAAGGAATACTTCTGAGCAGGGGAAACAGAAAAAAAAGGCATAGAGGGAAGCCCAAAGGCCACAGGTGGGGACTGAGGGAGCCTCAGATCCCACACATGAGTCTCTATGCCATGCTTTACCCTATCCTATAGAGGAAGAGCGGAGAGACGGCTGTTCCTCTCTGTTTCCCACCTATGTGAGATCTGAGGCAGGCATAGTGCATGGTCTATGACTGTATCTGTGTGCAGCAGGGTGTAGGCTACAGAGAATCTGTGCATGGACGTGCACTTGTGTGCATGCACATCTACATATATGTATGAATGTGTGTGCATGTCTGTGGTTGCTGGTGGTCCATGTGAGAACGAATATTTGGAACCAGACAGGGAATCAATTTGCTTGCTTACATGTGTCTCTTCCAGGGGTGCTCTGTGGGGAGAGCTCTGTTGGTTTATTTAGAAGGTGTCTGTGTGTGAAGGTAACTATATATGTTTGTTGTGGTATGTCAGTCCTGCATACATTGGAGTGTGTAAGAGAGGGGGAGGTTCAGGGGGGTCCACAGCCCTCCCCAGGGTCTTCTAAGCTCCTATCTTGGCCTGTGCCGGGCCATTTGGGGAGCGCCCGTGCTTTATGGTGCGCGGGTGAAAAATGGAAATGCTAATAAGTAGTCGTTAAGTTGTCTTGCAAAAATGTTAAATGATAAATTGGGTAATGTTATTGTTGAAATGAAATATGTAAAATAAATGAGTTATTTATTTCTAATAAATATTTTGTTTACGATATATTTGTAGGGGTGTTAATTATTTTCCCCCTCAATAGGGGCAACATATAAATCCTAATAAAGTGCAGGCTGTGGTGAAGGCAGTGGGGACGGTGGTGGCTCCTGCAGGCCAGGCTGCTAGAGGACCTCAGCCCATGATGGATGCTGCAGTCACAAGCGATTGTTCTACTTGCCGTTGTTCTAGACTTCAAATGTGGGCTAAAAAAAAAAAGAAAGAAGAAGAGAATGAAAGGAAGAAAAGAAAAAGCAAGTCAGAGAAAAAAGCAAACAGACCAGGGTCTCCGTGATGAGATGATTAAATATCCCTAGGCCGGGTCTTGCTCCTTAGCTAGCTGCTCTGGCCCTGGGCAGTTGTGTCACTGTGAGAACCAGTTTCTCAAAAAAGCAATAAATACATACGAAAACCAAGCAGTGAAGAAATTTCACATGACCTAAACCCATCAGCAGTACTAAGCACTCACACTAGGCTAGGCACCCAACCCAGCGGTGTTCAGGAGGGGCAGACACCCTATCCCCCACTGTTTCTAACCCTACCCAACCAAACCTTCTTCCTCCTTCCCTTCAAGGAAGGCCCACACTCTCCCTTGACCCTATCTCTTCTCCCTCTGCCCTCCAACCCCTCCTATGCAAGAATCTCTAGGACTAGAAATGTCCATGGCCTCTCCAGAGGGACTCCAGTGTAGCCCCTCAGGCTCCATCTGACTAGATACTGCGTTAGGCCTTAGCCTGGCCCCTGAGGCTAGAGTGCATGTGGGGGTACATTCCCCTTCAGAACAGGCTGCCTTCTTGCAGGGTGTTATCTCCTCATGGGTAATAAAACTGCTGAGGCAGGACCCACCTGGTGGGCAGGGACAGGCAGCACGAGCACCAGATGCAAGATGCAGGGTTGTTCTGTCCCTGCCCTGGGGGCCACCTTGCCCTCCCTCCAACCCCGCTCACCCAACTCCTGGAGCTAAGCTCCCAGCAAGTTCTCACGATGAGGTTCTAGGATGACCTCTGGATAGGAGCCTTAACTGTTTAGCATGCCTTTCTTCAGGGTAGAGGTGAAGGGGCCTCAATTCAGGGTTGAGCAGATAAGTGAGGTTTCTGAGAATTCTTTATAGAGTCGAGATGGGTAAGCCCTACCTCCTAGACTGGACTACCCACCCCCCAAAGCCTGTCAAAAAAGGAGACTTATACCTCTTCAATCCACCTACCTCTACCCACCACCCCGGCTAGACCACTGCACCCATCTATGTGTATATATGCATGTACACTTGCCAATGTGTGCACAGGAGGAGCAACAGGCCAGATTTGTTGGAGGATGGCAAGATCTTCAGCCTAAGACTAAAGTAAACAGCAGAGGAACCAATAGAGATGCAGCACATGCATTGCCACATTAAGTGACATGTAGTATCTAACTCACACACAGATACTACATTTGGGCACACAGCCACACAAGTGTTTGTGTTGTGCACACCCAGCTTCAAAGCCTCATTCCTGCCAGTGGCTCACGCCTGTAATCCTATCTACTCAGGAGACAGAGATCAGAAGGATCAAGGTTGGAAGCCAACCCAGGTAAATAGTTCATGAGACTCTATCTCAAAAAGAACTAACACAAAAAAGGGCTGGTGGAGTGGCTCAAGATGTAGACCGAGTTCAAGCCCTGGTACTGCAAAAAAAAAGCCTCACACACACAAAGTCCCACACATAATCCCAGTACCACAAATGCCAATGCTACACAACTACACTTTAGAGGGTGTTCAAATCTGGGTCCAGGAGCTGTGAGGAAGGACGACCAGAAATAAAGGGACATGAATACATTGCCCCTCTGTGAGGCTTTGAGTAGGTGAAGGGAGGGGTAGCAACACTGTGGGAGGGTGCCCCCTGCTGGACACTACAGTTGTAACTGCCTCCTCTCCCCCAGGCTGTCGAAGCCTGCCCCCTAATTTTACCTCAAACCCCTCATATCAAGGCTTCCAAACAGTCCATACATATGTCCACCACACTCTGGGTGAGCCCCCAGCCAGGAAGCTTAACTCTGGGTTCTTTTCAAAACATGTAAAATCTTTGATCAGCATTTGTTTAAACTATTTAAATAATCCACTCGGTTATAATGGGATTTTTCTATGAACTGGCAACAAATCATGAAATGTGGTATTTCACTGTGAGTACTTGGGAAATTAGTCACCTCTGTCCATGGTGCTTTACTAGCTGGAGCCCCCCATGCTGTCTGGTCCCTTCTTCCTGCACACCTTAGGCTGTCCTGGGCCCTTCAAATGCTACCCTTTCAGCTCCTGCCTTTCCTGGGTAATGAAGTGTGCGGTGGTCGGGGTTGCAGGAGGCAGGATTCTCAGGATCCCTGATGGTCATCACTTTGGTCTGGGAGCAAAGACTAGGCTTCCGTGGGCCCCTCATTTCCCAGAGTCCTCATTGGAGTTCAAGGCCTCTCTAGTTCTGAGTCCTAGCACCAGCTACAGTGCAGGCTGGGATGGGGTTTGGGATGATCTGTGAGTTTAGGGTTAGTTATTTGGGACAGGGTCATTGGTTTGCAGGAAGAGAGTTGGAGTCATTCCCCTATGTCCCCTAGCCCCCACAAAGTGCTCCCGCATTTGCCTGTCCCCAGGCTATTGCACACCCATGTGCTGTTACACACTCACAGGGGGCTGGGCCAGTTTCCTAAGTCTTCCAAGCTGCCCACATAAGTTGGGAACAGAAGATGCTGAGTCTGAGAAGAACCACCGTTGGTGACAAGGAAGGGTCAAAGATAGGGATCAGACTGGAGAAGCAGGAGATGGGGACATCAGAGATGAACTTCAGGGATAGGAGCCAGATAGGGATAAAAAATGGAGGAATCAGAGATGAGGCCAGGGCTGGAGAGTTATTGGTAGAAACTATCCAATATCCAAGAAAGGCTTTCAATCCCACTTCCAGATGATTCCTGACCCTTGTCTTTGCCACCAAGTACAGTAGCCTCAAAGAATCCCTCCTCTGCCTCAGGGTCCTGTTCAAAAAACAGTAGCCCATGCCTGTGACCAAAGGCCTAGGAGCTGGTTCAGGGCCAGGCAGCTCAGGCTGAAGCCTGGTGAGGTTCAGCCTCAGAGTTGGGCATGAGTCATGGGGGAGTGGGGGTGGGGCCTCCCCCCATCACTGAGAACCACCATCCACGTGCTCCAGGCTGAGCAGGGCCCCCTTCCTTTCTGCCCCCTGCCCCTGGCCCTAGATGAATAAAACTCAGGGGGTAGGGGGAACTATTCATGGAACCAGAGAATGTGTGAACCGCTCAGCAGCCTCCTCTCATTAGGGGACCCCCGTCAGGTGGCACTCATTAACTTCAAGTTGTCTCTTGTTTTAAAACTCGGGTGAGGGGGGCAGGGTGGAGGGGCACATTGTCTGGCTGCTGCCCCAGAGAGATTAGGCGCCCAGGGGGAGGGGGCAGGCAAAGGCTCTTTAATTAGTTACTTTCAAAGGTTCCCTGTCCCCTTTCTCTCAGGTCCCCCTTCTAACCCCTGGCTGGGCCCAGCTTCCAGGGGGGGCAGTCTTTTCTGCTTGGCAGAGCCGCCTGGTCACTCAGCTTAAATCCGCAGTCTTTGTTCCCGCCTGGACAATGGGCCCAGCACATCAGCCATGGAGGCCAAGGAAGAAGCAGGACCTTCTGTGAGGTCAGAAGCCAGTGGAGGCAGTGCATCCTGGCACCAGGGCACAGCAGGGGCTGGGCACCATGAACCTTTTTAGCCTGAAAAGAAGAGAGCATGAACACACACATGCACTGACCTCAAGACTTACCTCTAAAAGAGGAAACAAGAGGGACAAATCTCATGTCAGTGTCCTTTTACATAGGAGTCTCTTGGGGAGACACCTAGGACTTGGCTAAAGAATGGAGGTCCTCTTCCTTTCTATAAAGCAGAAAGAATGACTTGAGCAGGCAGAGTTGAATCCCAATCTTAGCTCTCCTACTCATTAACAAGTGAGTACTCCAACCTCAATTTTCCTCCCGTTTAAAATGGGGGAAATAACGCCTTTCTCTTGGATTCTGTGTAAAACTGTCCAGCACAGTGCCTGACACAAAGCAAGCACTAAATACATGTTAGCTTCTCCTTTGAATGGTTCCTATAGCCAGTCTGACCCTGCACCCCGTGCTAGTTAAGGAGCAGGCACGTGGGACCCATTCTGCTTTTGGGTGCCAATAACAGACAAAAGTGCTGGAACACACGTGGGAAAAAAGTTGAAAGTGGTGAATGTGTGGAATGAATGAGGAGGAAGGAAGATCCCCCTCACAGGTGGAAGTGATGGGAGGATGGGGAACATGAGGAGGAACAGAAGAATAAACCAGTCATAGGGGAGGGTAGAAGTCTTGGGGAAGGGGTGAGAGGCTGAGTTGCAGGGAGAGTTGGTGATTTGCCTGGGTCAGCAGATTAATGGCACTAACGAAGTTTCCGAGAGCATGGTGAGTTGGAGGGTTGGGGGCGTCCATGTGGAAAAGCACATGACTAGGGATTGATCAGGCTGTAGATGAAACAGAGAAAGCTTCCCCAGCAGTGGAGGTAGGAAACGCCAAATCCAATTATTCCCCAACTCCTCTGGCCTCCAGATCCCTCTCCCAGAGAGTAGGGAAGGGGCTGTGACCTCTCTCTGTGGGTGCATGCACTCCCAGGCACATGTGCCTGTGTATACACACACACACAAACACAATGCTCACGTGGATAAGTGATGCCCTGTGTGGACAGGGGAAGACCCACTCGTGGGAATGGGTTGCCCAAGGATGTGATGACATTGTGAGTATTGGTCTGTATGTTCCCCTCTTGTGTATATATCATTTGATTCCTCACTGGTGTCCTCACATCCCACCTGTGTCCTTGCCAGGCAAGCACATGTGTCACCAGGAGGAACCAAGGGCCCATAAGCAACAGCAGATATTAAGAAGTGGGGAGCTGCTCAGACTCTTCTTCATTCAATTTGGCCTTGAGTTCCCCTCCACAAATTTGCTAGTTTGGGCTCAACCCTAGGTTTGATCAGAGCAACCCTAGATTACCATTTAGGTGACTAATTCTCCCTGCTAATAAGTGACAACTTGCCAGCATCTATTGATGGGAGCGTACCAACCTTTGGGAAAACCTGCCTTTACTGAAGTCATTAATTACACATAGGTTCATTTTAATAGCTTCTAGTGTTTGTTGAATGAATAAATGTGGTGGATTGGGCAGCCCTCTCCAGCTTAAAGAATTCACAAAGGATATCAAAGAACCAGATCAAAGGGCAAGCAAACATCCCTTATGGGATTTAGAGAAACCCTTGGTTAAAAATCAACAGTTACAAGGTGATTAAACATAAGATAAGGGTCCTTCAAACTCATAACACTAGCCCAATGGTTGCCTACATTTGAGGTCTTTGAGGGAGATGAGAGTGGGAACGCGCAGCTGGAGGCACAGAAAGGCCTGATTTTGGCTCTTGCACACAGAGGGCAGCTCCCTTCCAAGCAGTGCGTAGACTGTGCAGCATTTGCCCCTCCAGACACCGGACAGATGTGCTTCCCACCATATGTTGAGCAGCATTATTACAGTTATTAGCAACCATGTTTCATCATAAAATCACTTTTCCTTTAACTACGTGAGCAAAACACATTGGCTATTCTTCAAGTGACTGCCATCCAGTCTATTCCTCTTGGAAATTACTTCTAGTTTTATAATGCCAACCAATAGGCAAGCAGGATGGGAGTCCTGAACATTCACATGGGGCCCTGTTAGAAGTCCAACCATTTGAGGAGCAGCCACACAGTGCTAGCTAGGTCCAGAAGGCTGTCCTGTGGGTGAGATTGTGCCCCAAAGGTAACAGGCAGTCAGTGCCTCCTTCCTGGGTGCCTTGCCTGCCCCTCCCCCAACTTCTAACCTCACCAATGCAGTCACTGGGGCTCCTGACCCAAAGATGATTACCCCCTTCCCATGACCCCCTCATCTCCACCCTGTGCCCCCACCGCAATGTCTTTGAGGGAGACCGGCTCCTCTTGGGGCCTGTAAGCTTTTGTTAGAGTTATGTGAGCCACTAGTGACAAGGGCTCTGAAACCCAACTCGACCAAACTCATAAAAGGGGTCACTGTCTCTTTAATTAAAGTTCCCTGTTTGGAGGTTAAAGACAAACCCGTTTGATGGTGCAGGTGTGTAGGGGGGTGGGTGGGAGAGAAGGGTGGAAGGGGCTGGAAGCAAATGGAATTCTATCCTTGGAGGGGAGCAGGGATAGGCCTCACCAGGGCAGACTGGCTGACCTATGGGAAGCTCTGATGGGGGCCCTGAGGGTGCCTAGGTTGGAGGGTCACAAGAGAGGAAACCAAGCTGGAGCAGAGAGCTCAAGGGACAGGGCAGCAGGCTCTAACACCCCTGCAAGCATGCGTGCACTCCCAGCCCAGAACCAAGCCTCCACATGCTGCCTGCCTTCAGCCTCCCCGCCCAACATTCTGTCCCACTGACCACTCCCCTTGTCCACTCCCCAATTCCCTACTTTCCCATCCCAAAAGTTCTCCATTAAACAAGGGCCCAGGGCCTAATCCCATCTCCACACAGAAGCAACTTCATTGCAGTTTAACATAAAAAGATCAGCTGGTATCGACCCGTAATTTGGACCCATGCCACGCTATTGGCAGGAAGACAGAATAAGTTAGGGTGGCCATGTTTCAAAAATTCTCTGTGTGCACTCAATCACAGCCCAGGGAAGGCAGGCGGTGCGTAATAACCCAGCCGCGCTCTCCATTTCCCCTGTAGATCAATGCTAATACCAGGAGGCCCCGGAAGATGGATGGAACCGACAGGAACCTTGAAATCCCGACACGGGGGCTGGTGCCTCAACCGATAAAGGATTTCACTGCTGCTGGGGCAGGGACATGGAAACCCTAGGGGCCACTGAGAGACAGTCTGGTGGGGGCTAAGGAGCAGGGGAGAGAGACAGCCTCTCCTTCATGCTCACTGACACCCCCATCACTCACAAGGCCCCTGAATGATGCTTACTCCAGAGTCACTGACACACACTAGCACTGGCATCTCTCCCCTCCCCCCAGCTCCTGGTCTGCCACCTTGAAGCATCAATACCTCCCCAAAGAGGCTGGGCCCTAGGAGGCCATTCACAAGGGGCCTCAGACTAACACGTGCACACACTTATGTAAACTCAAACCTGACACAAGCACACAGACCTGAAGCAATACAAACACACTCAGACATGGGCACCCACATCTACCACAGTGGGACACCAAGGTGCATGCCCCCTCAAAAGTATGCACATCCCTATCTTTCCTTTTTTCTTTTCTATCCCTTCTCTTCTTCCCATTTCCTTCTGATACTGTTCAGAGCCTTGCTGGCCAATGGCCAGTTGGAGAACTTTCCAAGATCCATTCGAAGTAAATCACTAAGAAATGCACCAGACACACAGTCCTGGAGTCCAGACAGGAACACACAGGCTGGGCTGGGGACAGAAGTTCTGGGTTCCAGGGACAGCTCAACTGCTGTCCCTTCTCTCTGTGCCTCTATGTCCTCATCTATAAAACCAGAGGTTGTTCTGGGACATGAAGGGCCCATTCAGGTCTGAATTTCTATTTGTGAGACACAAATCCTTGCA
This sequence comes from Castor canadensis, assembly GCF_047511655.1. Classification (NCBI taxonomy): domain Eukaryota; kingdom Metazoa; phylum Chordata; class Mammalia; order Rodentia; family Castoridae; genus Castor; species Castor canadensis. The sequence goes on along the minus strand of NC_133392.1, from coordinate 28,521,361 downwards.
AAGAGTTACACACAAACACAGGAAGCCCTGAGCAAGCACTCATTCCTTTTTTTAATTTTTAAAAATTTTAACTGATACCCTAAAACATAAAAATTATACATATTAATGTACTATATATTTTTCAATACATACGTACATACATTGCATAAGTGTTTAAATCAGGTTAAACATATTTATCACCTCAAATATCATTTCTTCACAGTGAAAACTTTCTAAATCCCAGATTTTTCTAAATGTACAGTAACTAATTGTTATCTATGTACTCTCCAGCCTTTGAGTGACCTACCCTATGGTGGTCTACACACACACACACACACACACACACACACACACACACACACACACACACACGGAGCTCTTCCCAATAAGGGTTCCTAAGACAGGGACAGCAGCTTCCTATCCATCCCAGAGCAGGATGTCAACGAGCCTCAGAACCCACTCTTCCAGGAGCAAAGAATTTGGGGCAGAGAAGAGAGATGGAGCATTTGAGGAAGGGATAGAAGGACCCACCAGTCTGGCTGTCAATGCTGTCCTCCTCATCACTGCCTGCTGTCTGATTTCTTTCCTTGTGAGCTCAGCCACAGGACTGGAGTCATTTGCACGGCCTCACACTGACATCTTGTGGCCACCTCTAAGGACTGCAGACATCATAAGGAGGCACACTTCCCTGCAGAGTCCTTCCCTACCTGTGTCCCATGTAGGGACATGTTCAGTTGCCAGGAAAAATAGAGGAGACTGAAAAATACATCTCTTGCAGATAGTGGAAAGGACAGGAGGCTTCCTTGGGAAAGTACTTCAGGGTTACGTGGTGACAAAATAAACTAGAAAAGTGAATGCTTAAGGGAGCTTCCATCTGTGATAGAGATAAAGCTGTGCTCTTCTACAGCTTCAACCTGATGTAGGGAAACCGATCTAACCCTGGGTCTGCAGGCTGAGGGAGGAGATGCAGCATTCCCCAGAGAAACTGCTGAAAGAAGAGACTCAGTCCTGGCCCATGGAAGCCTGGCTTGAAGGGAAGCAACTGGCCCCCTCACAGCCTTGACCTGGTGGAAAGGCAAGGGGCATAGGTCTGCCTTAGCTGAGCCTCTATCCTTGAGGGGAGAAAAGGCTCTACCCTGAGCAGGAGCCCCAATCCTATCTGAGGAGAGGGCAATGTGGGAGGTTTGGCAGACCCTAATTACCCCAGACTCCCAGGCCAAGCCCTAGTCTGGAAGTCTAAAAGGAACATGGTTTCTGAGTCTCCATCAGTAGCCAAGGGCTGGCAAGAGGACTGGGGGAAAAGTTGGGGGAAAGTGGGCCCTCCAAAGCCAGCCCCATCTGTTCTGAAGAAATCTGGGGTGTGGATACACAGATGTACTCATGACTGAGTCCTAGACCTGCCCTAGGACTTTCCAGGACCAGTTATTCCTCCTGCCACCTCTGCAGCCAGGTCTCAGATACCTGAGGATGACAGACCACAAATAGGGCAGAGGCCATGTGTTCCCTGCATAGATCCAGGGAACCCTGGAGGTGCTGATCTGATGAGTTTGTTATAAATTAGAGACTCATTAAGAGAAGGTGAGAAGGGCTCAGTAACAGCTTTTGGGGCCCATCTTTTCGATTTCTTGTTTAGTTTGTTTATTGCGATTGTTCCTGTCTCATAAGCTTATTGCAAAACCAATAAAAATGATCTATTCAGAGAGGGGAGCTGCTCTTCTGAGTGGTAAGCTGCTGCTTGGTCCTGGACCCCACCGTTCCATCCTCCCTGTGCCTATAGCCCTACCCTGGTTGACCAGCTGTCTCCTGCCGCGGGGTCAGCAGAGGGTGCCAGATTCCTGCTCACCAGAAACTGTGTCCACCTGCCATACAGCCACTCTGGGCTGGCCTCAGGCCTCCAACCTGGTCCCATCACACCAATGAGTGGTGTACCCCAGACCTCCAGCTCATCTCAGTTATGGGAGGGACAAGAGACCAGAATGGGATCCAAGGACAATCACTGGAGCCTGGAATTTCAAGTGGGGTTTTGGCTCAGGTTCTTCTCTGTGCTTCAGTGAGTATATGCCTTTAGGGGCTTCCCTGTCCTGAGGTAGACCTCAAGAGCTGATGGAATGAGCAAAAAGACCCCCAGAAGCTTCCTAAAATCAGAAGACCTGGTTTTGACTTTGACAGAACCGAGGCTCCTGGCCTCTAACACATCCAAGAATAAGTCACAAATAAGGTAAGAGGCATAGAAACCCTATCCTTTAATTGGGTTTCTCCCCACTGCCCCTGTTCTGATTATATCAGTTCTATTTATTGACTATAATATTCCTGAGATATCAGAGATTTCCCTGTACTGCTGGTACTTGGTTTCAAAGCCTTTCAGATGATTATTGTAAGGGGAACAGAGGGCACTTAGGGAAAAGCCAACAGCCTCCTTCACTAACTCATGCAGAATTTCATAATGTCAGAGCCTAGCATTCCTGAGCTCATTCTGCCCAGACTTTTGCTGTCTCAAGTACAGAATCAGGGTCAGCTACCTGAAGTGACTTGGAGGAATTCCCACAGCCAGTGAATGACAGAGCTGGGAAGGCAACCAAGGTGACCCAACCTGTGCCACATTGCTTTTCACATTGCTCTGCTCTGTCTTCATCTGCTCCACTCATGTCAGAAAACCTGCCTCCTTCACCCATCCCTGTAACCAACACAGATCACAAGCCCTCTCACCCTAAAGCAACATCAGTCTCTTTCCTCAAGGCCAATGCACTGGCTCCGCCTCAGGGTGCAGTGGAAGGAGAAACTTTTGCACAAAAGACCTTTGGAGTTTTTCTATCATTACAAAGAGATAGCATCATTGACTTGTCCTTTATCTGTTTGTATTGGACAAGGAGGACAAGAAGTGAAGGGGAGGCAACAGTAAAAGTTTTTAGGAAACAGGATTTCAAGGACTTGGCACATCTTTAAAGAGAATCCCATGAACATTTTCCCTTAATCTCTGTATTTGTTTATACTAACAAACATTCAATATAGCCTTACTATGTGTCAGGCACTATTTTAAGCATATTGCATATTTATTTATTTATTTATTTATTTATTTATTTATTTTTATATTAATTTATTACATATCATAAAATTAATTTACTAAATCCTCTTAATAATCCTATGCGGTAGGTACTATTATTAGTCCCACTTTACAGATGAAGAAATTGAGTCACAGAAAAACAAGCAGCATGCCTCATGCCTCACAGCTAGGAAGCAGCACAGTCAGCATTCAAAACCAGTCTCTCTGGCTTTTATCACCATGGTAGTGTAGGAGCAAAAAGAATTTTCCTTCCCTCACCTCTGAAAGTTCAATATTTGAGTCTATAAAGTAAACAGACAATAGATTAGTAGGAAAAAAGGCATACAAATCTATTATATGTAAGAACACAAGAGCCACATAAAATATATGACACAAAAAAGGGACAGATGACTGAGTTTTTTCTTTTTGAGACAGTGTCTCAATATGTAGCCCAGGGGTGGCCTGAAACTCCCTCAGAACTAAGACTACTAACTACTGACATGGGCCACAACACCATAGCATGAAATTTTTATACCATACAGAAAGGGATCGGAGATTAGGGCTCCTGGAAGGTGGTAGGACAGTACTATGTAAGGGTGAGAAGAGGAAATAGAAGTTGTTATATTATGCACATAAAGTCTCTCTAGTAATAGTCCCCTGAAGAATGTGTCATATCCTGTGACAATCCTTGAGCAGGGGTGTCAACATGATCTTTCCAAGAGCCAGACAGAGGGTCTGTGTTTACTTCACTAATGTAGATTTCCTCTACAAATGCAAATCTCCCCAGGATTGGGCAGCTTTTCAGAACTATTCCTGTGTCCTGCAGCCCCTCTGAATAGCCTTGCCAAAAAATGCCAAAGAAGCGTATTTTTAATCCCCCCACCAAGGAATCTTCTCTTTACAAAAGCACCCATGAAGGGCCCCTGTGACCAGGGAGGGAGGAAGATTCTTGAACATTCAGAAGAAATAAGATGTCCTTGGAGTCCAGCTCTGTGTTTCCTCTCATCTATATCTTGTTTACCACCATCTGGCCACCTTTACCCTTTGCTTGTTTAAAAGCCAATGTTTTATGTTTGGGGTGACCAGAGGAAGCACAGGCAGCTTGGATGATGGGTCCCTCCCACACTGGTCCTATTTAAGGGAAGCTTCTGCTGAATTCTGGAAACCAGGGTGTGGGGTAAGGTGCTAAGGACCCACCACCTCCTTGCTCACAGAGCCCTGCTCCCTCCCACAGAGCCTCCTGCACTGACATCTCTGAGAGGGCTTTTGATTAAAGAGACAAGTGACTTTGCCCATTCTATTGATCAGAATAAATTACTAGGAACTAATTTATGGGCCTCCCCACAGCCGATGACATGGTGGATTGTGCGCTATTGGTCAGTAAATTGGATTGTCAGGCTAGATTATTGGTTCGTATACAGTTATCTCTCATAGCAATATCAGGCAGCCCAGGTAGAGGAGTGAAATCCTTTCTCTGCTGCCAGATGCCAGGATATCATGAGGCCTTCTCCAGGGCTGATGGGGAGGGATGGGGAGGGAAGAGGAGGAGAGGGGAGGAGAGGCGAGTCGAGGCCTCTGTGCTGGATGCTTATTAATTAGTGCAGCATCACAGCATTAAAAGAACATTAGTGTGGAATCGTCTGCAGAGTGATGGGGAAATGACATTGTATGCCTCCTCCTGATTCTCCAGCTATGGCTCTGCTGGGTAGAGGCAGGGCAGGAGCTGATGAGCAGACAGGGGGATGGGAAAGATAAAGGGTGAGGGGTGATAAGGGCCAAGAGGAAGGGAAGGGAGAGTAGAGGCCACATTTGCTGGGAGTTGCAAGCAGAGCAGGTCTGTTAAGTGCCAGCATTGCTGAGCCCCACGCCGGGGAAATGGAGCTGCCGTTCTGCTCCGTACATCACAGCCAACGATGAAAAGTTCTAGAGCTGGGATTTCTCAGGCAATTTGGCCAGTGATGCATGGGGCAGTAGATCCTCGCGCACTCTTCCGTGCTTCTGCCAAGCCAGCAATAACAAAAACTTATTTTTTGCCAGGGAAACGGATATGAGTCAGGCAGCCCATCAGGAGTAAGGGGGGCTTTACCACGCTACTACGATTTGTACCGCTCCACTGTTTCCCCGAGCTCTAAAGACCTGCCAGGAGGTGACAAAGGCGAGACAATTTCGAGTTCACAGTCCTGTGTCCTCGAAGCATAACAGCATGCCATAGATGGGGACTTTCAGAGCTGTGGGTTGCAAAGTCAGCGGTCTATCCCCCAAACCCACAAAGGAGGGGCAACGGGGTGAGGGGAAGCCAGCAGCAGAGAGCTGAGGCACTGCTGTGAATTCCTGGAAGAGGATTGCCCACAGCTCCACCAGGGAAGAAGGGTTCTGGAAATGGCTGGGAAGGGACAAAAAAAGAGAGGAATATTGGAGTGCCAAGCTGGCCATGGGGATGAGAACATCAACCTTGCTAGTGAAGGTCCTCCGTGTCCTCCTGCCAATTGCTACCAGGGTCTTTGCTGCCTCTCTGGGCCATCCAATCCCTGAAGGCTGGGAATGGAAACCCCATTTGGTCTTGTTTTCTCTCTCCCTATTGAGGCATGAGAAGCACTTCCTTTGAGGCATGATCAGGAACATAGATAACCTGTTTTCTGGGCTCAGGCCTCAGGGGGAAATGTTCAGTTGGAGCACAGAGCCCTTCTGACTTTAGCTATCACTCATATGACACTGACAATTAGCCCCACTGGCAGGAACCCAGGTCCTCCTGTTTGCTTGAGTTGACCCTGAGCACCACAGCAGGGAGGTATCATCAGTGTCTACAGAGACACCAAGATCACGCCCCTTCCCCTGATGCTGCTTAGCATGCCAATTTGGGGCCTGGGAAGAGGCCCAGCACCACGGGCTAAAAATATTCTGCAGGTTCCAAAAGACAGAGCGTTCAAAGGTAGAAACCCCTGCCTAAGCCTCTGTATGCACTCTGCTCTCCAACTATGGTCTCTGGCCATTTTGGTATTAGTTTTCATCCTGGTCACTCTCTCTCTCTTGATAAATATGAGATCAGAGGGAGAAGACCCTCAAAGTCAGAGGAAACGGCTGGGTTCAGACCCTCAAGCTCCAAGACAGTTCGATTTCCACAGCTGGCACTGCTGTGTCTCAACTTTCATTACAGCAGCTATGTGGAAATGTGTAGACAAGCCCCAGAGCACCAAGGCCTCAAAAATGGAAAAGTTTGCAAAGCTTGAAAAAAGAAAAGTGGGCCTGCTAGTCAGTCTATAAATTAGAGACTCATTAAGAAGAGGCAGGATGGGCTTTGGGGGCCTGTGCCTTTCGATTTCTTGTTGAGCTAGTTTATTGCTATTGTTTCTATTTCATACGTTTATTGCAAAACCAATAAAAATTATCTATTAAGAGCAGGAAACTCATCTTTTGACTTGTTGGTTGAGGTTTCTATAGAATAACCTTTAACTGGTCCAGCATGTCTTCAGGAGAGGAACAAACCCATGTACTTACTTCCAGAGGCCAAAGCACAGAGAAAGTATGTCCAGTCCTGGGGGGACAGGTAGGGATGGCCACAAAAGCAAGAACACTCTATTCAGATCCTTCAAGTTTACTATATATTTATATTACTTGCCTGGAACTGGAACTGTGTAGGTTTGCAACTCCTACTTCAGAAAAAGACTAGGTTGGAAAGGGGAGACACTTAAATATTTAATTTACGGAACTATTCTTGAAATAAATCTTTGAACGAATGTTTCCAAATGTGACTAATAAAATTTTTCTTCCAATATCACAGAAGGAAGGCCTGGGTCTTCCCAGCTAGAAGAGAAAGGAGTTAACATTTGTCCCATGCTAATATACCAGGCTCCCACACAACCCCCATTTTTAAAAATGTGCATTATCTCCATTTTACTAAAAGGGAAATTGAAACTGGGAGATGTCAGTGATGTGCCCAGGGGCAAAGGTCAATATAATCTCCAGCCTAAGAACACCAGCCCCAGAAGAAGCTAGTCACCATCTCTCTAGTTTTGAAGAAAGAACAGAAGGTACACAGTGTTATTCTTCCAGGCCTCTAGAACACCCTCAGGGAAGATTCACAACCAATTGAGGAAAAATCCACCCAACTGTGAGCCAAGTTAAAACTTGCCTCCAGAGTTACTAACACCCCTAAATCTAGTGAGAGGGAACCACAGGGTCTTTTAATAATCACTCTGTCAGGTCACGGGATGGTGACTAATGGACCTAGAGGAGAAGACGGTAAAAAACACTCGAGGAAATAAATTTGGGTGATTAAATTTCAAGGCAGTTCATGGAACAGCAACCTGAGGCCTAAACTAAGCCATCAAGTTACCAAGAGAATCAAGATTTCAATTTAACCACTGATGCCCAGGAACAAAGCCTGAGTCTATAAAATATTAGTGGATTAGAAGGTACGCCCAAAAAAACTTTCTGAGTAATTCTGATAGCTTCCCAACTTCAGTCATTCCTTCTAAAGTCATCCAGCTACTAAAAAGTCAAGAAAGTATTACATTTCCTTGGTTATTATTATGTGATTCCAACTTTTTAAGTAAAAAAAAAAAATTGCACAAGAGGTGGAGATGGAAGAGGGCCTCTGACCAGGAATGGGGCAGAGCCACTCACCAGTCTCTGAAAGACATTCAATTTACTAAACTAACAGAAGAGGCCCAAATTCCTTCAAGTTTCTGCTATTTCAATTGAATCCCATGTATCCTGATTGGATTCCAGCCACAAGTAGTCATGGTTTAGCAGCTGGGTGTAATCCCTTCTTCCCAGCCCCATCACACCCCAAGTGCTGCTCAGCTTTCCAGGTGAACACCTTTCAGCTTCCAAGATAAGAGCCCCAGGTCTGATTAACACTTCTGATACAGTCCCTTCCCATTGTTTATAGTCCTGGGGGTCATCACTTTTTTAACTTGTTTGTTGACTTTTGAGTAAAGCAGGGTGGAGAGAGCTGGAACCCCCCACCCCAGTCTCTATGATGGAAGAGCCCAGGTGGGAAGAGCTTAACAACTGCAGCTGCTCCCATTTCTCTCTCTCTCTCTCTCTTTCTCAATCTCTTCCTCTCTTGAGATTTCACCTCTTTCTGCCCTGGCTCCACCAGTTATTTCCTGCAAATTCATCCGAGACAGCTGCAGGCCCCACCATGCTAAATTTCCAGGGGCCCTGGAACCCCTTGGCTGTCTTGGCCCAAATGTAGGCAAATCTCCAGCATTTAGACAAGGCTGAAATTGTTCAAAAAGCACTTCACTAGGAAACTGGGGGGAAAGCCAAAAAAGTAAATTATAACAGCAGAGAAACAGACAATTTACGGAGCACAGATTGCTTCCCTAGAATAACTCACATCTAGTACCAGAAAAGTTTGTTGTAAGAATAAGAGACTAAGAAGGGAGGGAAGAAAGGAAGGAAAGTAGAGCTTGTTGGACACCCAGACCTCCATGCTCCTCACTCTTTTCTCATTTCCTTAGGTCTTAGTTATAGAATCAACATGCTTGCACTTTACCCCAAGATAGAGGTAAACCCTATTGTCATGCCTAATTGAGCTCTTAGTAGCTTTCAGAACCCCTGTCTGCATCCAGTTCCCAGACCTGAACAATGCTGCATGTCTGCTCTGCCCACTGATTGGGAGGGACCTGACCAGGTCTTGGGATGGGTAAGCTATTCTACCTACCTTCTTCATACACAGGATCCAGTGTGCTTCTTCCAGAGAGCTCAAAAACTCTAGTTCACCCACAAACATGCCACCTCCTCTCCAAGGCTGCTTCACTTTTCCTTAAAGCCAATGTCTTGGGGCTCTTGGGTTGGTGGATGCCTGGCAAGATTGTGGTTAATCCATCTTCCCTTTTGCTCAGAGCCCATAGCCCTGGCAATTCTCTTGAATACTAGTCCTACCCCATTCAAATACCTACTCAGGCCAAGTGAACTTCCAGTATTCTTCCACTCCAGTGGGATTAACAAGCACAAATATTTACCAATTGTAGCAAGAACTCAGAATCCCTTCTCTCAGAGCACCTTCAGGAAACTGAAGCATACACTAGGCATACACTAGCCTATACACTGTAGCCTATACACTAGCTATAGGCTCAGCCAAGTTCCACTTCCACATCTCCCACTGTTCATAGGAATTCCCATCTGACTGATTCACCAGCACCTCACATCCATTATCCAAATTGCCTCCAACCATCTTACCAATGTCAGGTAGCTGGGATTTATTACTCAACTATGAGCTTTGAATTCAAATCCTGATTCTGTCACCTAATAGCTAGATGGCCTCAATTAAGTCTTTTTACCTGAACTGCTTTTCTTGTGAAAATGGGGTTAAGTGCTTCATAACTCTCTCATAGTTGATATGAGGAATTAATAAAATGACATCTGTGCATCATCTAGCATTTTACCAGGCAATAGTAAGAATGTTAAAAAAAAAATAGATATGGATATACAAAGGATATATAAACTTCCTTTGGTAATATAAACAGGTGTCCCATACCAACTCCAATATGGGAGAAACAATGATGCCTCCATAGAGCAAAGGTGATGCCTGCAGGATTATCCCAGATCCATGCAATAGACTTCTCATTATAAATTAATAAATTCAGTCTTCCAAGATTGATTAATATGCTCTTGCCACTAGGACAAGGATCTGTTTCTGGTTCCACAAAAAATGAGTTTTCTGGGCCCATTAGGCTGAGGGGCAGACCTTGCACCAGGAAAATATTCTCCAAGTTAATGGCTGTCCCCTGAGAAACCTCCCAGGAGATGGCCTGCCCATCATCCCTATAACACTGGTCACCACCTCTGTATCTGACACCCCTGGATTTGCTGCCTTTTGTCCCATTTGGAATTGTTTTATGCTGGACCTAGAGTATACAGATAATAGGTGTTAAGCGCCTACTTGTTTTGTCAGATGGGTGAGTGGATGGTTGAGTGGGTCACTGGAAATTTGTAACTGTTTTTGAGGCAGGGAAGAAGCAGTGGTGGCCTAGCAACAAGGGAATCTGCCTAGCAACAAGGGTAGGAGGCAGTGTCTGCTGGAATCAGTTAAAGTGACTGATGAATAGGCAGAAGGAAAAGACACCTTTCTGGATTTTGTCAAGCTGGGATCTCAGACCAAAAAAGAGAAGGGAGAACCCTAGGGATCATGAAAGAAGTGTGGGAGGCAGAGCAAACACAGACAGCATATTCGCAGACATTACAAACCCAGATTGGAAAAAGCCTAGTGCCTTTTCCAAACTGTGCTTAAGCAAAGAGGTGTCCTTCCTACCTCCTACCAGAGTGAGCTGATGCCCTAGAGCGGACACATTTGAAATCTCCCAGCTTTCTTGCACTTCAGTTTGCAAGGGTTCAACAGGATATACTTTCTCATGTGCTGCTGAGTTTGGAATTTGTTCAAATCAGAAAGCCCCAATCCCTCGGAAAAGTTAAAGATCCACATTCACTTAAAATGAACACACAGACTGACTAAGTGACTTTGTAACACAGTCCATCTAGGACAAGAAACCATTAAGAACTGGTCTGGCTTGAATCGATTGCCTCCTTCCCTCCTTTCCTTCTATCACAGGACAAGAGCCTGGACACACCTCCTGTGAACTCTCAAGAACCTCCCCTGAAGAGAAGAAAAATTGTCATCAGCCTTTGACCTTATTAATAATTAAAACTGCTGAGTTTGAGCTGCCCCTAACTGCGAGGTGCCCCAAAACCCCAGCAAACTTTAACAAATAACCAGCCCGCTCAGGGGAGAGAGGAAGCTTTTTTCACTAGACAAACTGACAATTAGCCGCTATTCAAATCCCCCTCTAGTCTTAGCATATTGGTTCTCCTTTGAAAGTGGCTCGGCATGGGGTTGAATTTTTGGCCTTGAGTTGAGAACTACTGTGCATAAAATCAAAGCAAGGAAGCCAGTAGTTGAGAGAATAGAGGCTATTTGGGGATTAGTGATTTCAGAGTTAGATTTCTAATAACTTTGTGAGTGGTGGGTTAGGAATGTCCTCCAGGAGCATCAGGCACTCAATACCGTGGGACATGTCCTCACACTGAACTGGAAAGCAATGAGTCACTACCCTAGAGAGCGGAAATACAAAATGGCATGAAATAACTGCAACTCAGCAGCACCACATGGTAATCTGCCTTTTGTAACTGCTGCAGGCTACAGCCCATGCTTATAATCTTGGGGTTACATGTGAGGCCCCAAGTTGAGATACAAGTTTCCTCCCCAAAGAGCCACAAATATATACACCCCCACATTAGGGAACACACTGATGAAGAACAACGGGAGGAGAGTGGATGAGATGGGAGAAGGGAGAAGGAGGGGGCAGGCATTCAAACTGCTCATTTTCCCCTAGGAAGCATAAGGCCCAGCCACTACGGTGGGTGAGCAAAGCAAATTGGTAATGGGTGATCCAGATTGCATTGCAGAGTCTTGCCTGCTTTCCAGACACTTACTAAACTTTATAACTCTTTTGGGGGTAAGGCGAAAGAGTTGGAGAGAGGGAGTCTGAGCAGGCTGGTCCAGTTCTGTTGATTCTCCACAAGATTATACCGTAGTTCATCAAGAGATTTTTTTTTTTTAACTGAGCTTTTTAAAGGTTGGGGAGGGGCTAGAAAATCATGACATGATCAGCAGCTGCAGTAACTTCAAGATTGCAATATTCCAGCCTCAAAAACACTAGAAAAGTGTTTTTCAGAGATGGAGGCGGGCAGAAGGCAGACTCACACATAGCCACTCATCCTAGGCACCTTGAAGGGCAAGGAAGCAGTTTTGTGAGCGTAAGTTTCCCTTTTATTCTTTTTTGTTTTGATTGAAGTATAACGTACAAACAGTAAAATGGACAATTCATAAGTGTATGGCTTGATGAATACATATATATATATATATATATATACACACATATATAGGTATACAAACACACTCATGTAATCACTAGCCACATTTCACACTAGTCATATGAAACATGACCACTAGCCTAAAAGGTGTCCTTGTGTCTCTTCAGTCTCCAAAGTAGCCACTATTTAACCCTAAATCTCCCAATGACTTTCACCTGATTTTGAACTTCATGTAAGCAAAATCATTTAGCATGTGCCTTCTTATGCCCAACATATCTGTGAGATTTATCTATGTTATTGTGGGTATATGAATAGTTCATTTTTTTTTCACTGCTGTGTGGTTTCTCACTGACAAATATACCACAATTTATTTATCCATTCTATTGTTGAGATATTTGTGTTACTTACCATTTTTGTCTATTATTCATAAAGCAGCTATGAGTATTCTTGTACTGTCTTGGGGTGGACATCAACACTCATTTATTTTGGCTTATATATGCAATGGGCCATTTATTTATAAAAGTGAACTCAAAGAGGACAGAGACCATGTCTGTCTGCTTCACTGCTTTATCCTCAGGGCTTATCACAAAGTTGGTACTCAGTCAATATATTGGGAAAGAATAAAAGAATATTGATAAAAATGTCAATTTTTCCAAAATTAATGTACACATCTGATGCAATTCTAATTGGATAATAACAAATTTTTACTTGGAGGGAAAATTAAGTAAAATGATATTAAAATTATGCAGAAGAAATTCTTTAGAATGGCAAATAAAAATGTGAAAAAGAAGAATAAAGGGTAAGACTTGTCTTCCACAGATATCAGACTATACTATAAAATCACTGTAATTAAATCAATTTGGTATTGGCATGGGGATAAATGGATCAGCAAAATAAAATAGAGAACTCAGAAACAGACTGAACATATATATATACATATACATATATATACACACTCATATATACATATATATGTATATGAATTTACTATATGATACAGTTGGTATTTCGATTCTATGAAAAAAGAGATTATTTAATAAATGGTGCCAAGACAACTCCCATCTGGAAAAAAATAAAACTGGACTTCTATTTCATACTACATACAAATTTAAACTCCACATAGATTAATGACAAATGTAAAAAATAAGACAATAACAATCTTGAAAATTTAGGAGGCTACATGTTCAATATAGAGGCAGGGAGGGAGTGCTTTATAAACCAAGATTGGAAATCCAGAAGCTATAAAAGAAAATATAGACATATTTTCCCTTGTAACAATTTTTAAACAGTTTTATATGGCAAAAGATAAACAAAGTCAATAGACAAACAATAGATTTTTACAGGACAGATGAATAATTAAAAACAACAATAAACAAAAAGGTTTTATGACTAGGAAAAAGGAAAACAAACAACCCAATAGAAAAATGATCAGAGGATCTCAGAGGCATTTCATAAAAGAACATACTTAAATGAGCAACATGCATAGGAAAAGAAGCTCAAAATTATTAATATTCAGAGAAATGCAAATTAAAACATGAGATATTATTTTATACCTTACACACTAGTAAAAATTAAAATGAGGGTAATTTCCATTGCTGGTGGGGATGAAGGAAAGACAGTATTTTACATTGTTGGCAGAAATGTAAATTTCTACAACCCTTTGTAATATGGCAGCATCTTTAGAAATTGAAAATATGTATTCCTTTGATTTATCAATCCCACTCTTATATACCATAGAAATGAAAACTCAGTATATAAGTACATATCTATATATGTATATATCAGTATTGTTTGTACTGATCATTCTCCCCACTATCACCCTGGAAAATAAATAGTAATAAATTAAACTCTACTTTTAGGAACTAAGTGGTGTGCTAGTTAAAACCAGGAAAAATGTTAGCATTTAAGAGATTTCTATGGTGTAAATACACGCACCATGCCCAATTTCAAGCTACTAGCCTGATGTCACTGAATACGGTTCTAAAAAATTAGGCTCCAACATATTCACACTTTAAATAAATTATAGCGCAGCCACACCTCTGTTAGTCAGCTGTTAACAAGAATGAGATGTTCCTGTAGAAGTCTATTTGGATCCTGGTGCTGGTGGCTAACATCTGTAAGTCTAGCCATTTGGGAGGCTGAGACTGAGAAGATCATGGTTCAAAGCCAGCCTGGGAATATACTTCAAGAGACCTCCATCTTCAAAATAACTAGAGCAAAATGGACTGGAAGTGTGGCTCAAGCACTAGAATGCTTGCTTTGCAAGCTCAAAGCCCTGAATTCAAACTCTAGTCTTACCAAAAAAACAAAAAAAAGTCTACATGGTACATTTCCAAGACATACTGTTGAGAGAAAAAAGAGAAAAGTTTGTAAAACAATGTAATCATATTTTTGTAAAATATACATTGACAAAGCCTATATGTGTGTCCATCATTTGCATATGATTATATAAATTTGAGAAGAGGAAGAAGAGAGAGCCAAGGGAAAACAGTCAACAAAAAAGGCACATTTATGCATTATATGCATGTGTACATAGAAGTAAAACTTTTTAATTGAAAAAAGAAAGAAAAATATATTGAGCTTCTGGTACAGTTCTGTATCAGGCTGTTCTGTGCCAGGAACCTGGGAATATAGGAGCATGTGAGACATGGTTTCATTCTTTGATTCAGCTGGAAATATACAATCAGAGGGCAATTTATTACCTCCAAGTAGGTATCAATTAAGCACCACAACAGAAGGACTACTAAAATCAAGGGAGGACTTTTTGTTGGTTTGTTTGTTTTAACTAAGCCCCACAAAGCCTTCCTTGCCCCAAGCTTGTTGCCAGGTCAGATGCTTCCATATTCTTGCAAGAGGCCTCAGAACCAGTCTGCTTTCTTCTCCTTGGTGAGGTGACTTTGCCAGCCTTCCCAGCAATTTGTCCCTTGCTTCCCCCAAAGACGAACACATTTTATTTTAAAGCTTTTCCTGCTTTTATTCCTACTGGTTAACTGCTAATCACCATGGAAACAGATGTGGAAAATATAAAGAACACAATTGAGGAGTTACACATGGTGAAGAATCTTCTGGTTGACACAAGGTTTGGTTCCAGGGCCTGGCTCTTGACTCCTTTCTAATATGGTTACTGGAAGTCCTCACTGGACTCCAGTATACTCCCCTTTCACGGTCTCTCTCAGACAGTCTCTCCTTCCATCTTTTCTCTCTCTCTCCCTACTCTCTCCTGCCTCTCTCCTCCCATACCTACTCCCTCCTCCCTTTCTCCATCTCTTCTCCTTTCTTCTCTCTCTGCTTTGGTGACCAACAATTCATCAAGCAAGGCCTGCTCTGAGTTGTCACCAGCTTTCCCTTGGGAAGGCTCCTTTCGCCTCAGAGGGCTTCAGTTCTCATAGGCCTCACTTTTATTGAGTCTTTGTCCTTGAATAGCACACCAATCAATAGGTCAGACAGGTAATCTGTGTGTCTCCAAACCAAAGATTAGCTAATACCCAGTAAATCCCAGTTGGCCCTAACTGCTTTTGTCTCCAGGTAGCTTCCTCCCCTGATGAATTCTCTACCCAGAGAAACCTCTCAGCTGGTCAAACATGCAGTCTCCTCACTGCCAGAGGGCCACCTTCTGTCTAGTTCCAGTTATTTAGCCTTCGTCCCTACAATGTCAGGAAATTGATGAGCATCCTCCACCCTGAAGAGGATGGCTTATTACAAGTTTAAACACAGATTTTTGAAAACTATCCATGTTCAATAGCTTTCAATGATCATATCCAGGTTTTACATTTATATAGCTTCGCAGAACATTTACATAAAGTATGAAATCACACAAGAAAGTAGTTCAGAAGGCCTATTTACATAGGAAAAAGAAGTGGTTTCATTAGCAGGTTAGAAGTAATATCAATTTCAGGGAATCAGGACAAACTGGAAAAGAGAAAAACAGAATTTCGAGTCTTTTTCTGTTTTCCTTTCCTTCTTCCTCTTTCCTTCCTTACTCACTCTTCTTTTTCTTTGTTTTCTTTCTTTCCTTTTTCCCTCCCTTCCTCCTTCTCTTCCTTCTCTTCTTCCCTCCCTCCCTCCCTCTCTCCCTCTCCCTCTCCCACTGCTTCTCCCTCTCCTTGATGTGGTCTCACTATATTGCTGGCCATAAACTACATAGCAATCTTCCTTCCTCAACCTTGAGTTACTTGGACTGTAAACATATTTGCCCAGCTCAAAACTTGAAATCTTAATAGTCAGATGAATGCCTACTGAGCCTAGCTGGACTTGAGGGGAGTGCTGAGGGAGACAGGCAGAGTGTGGCCAGAAGAAGGAGGTGGCAGCAGGGAGAGCACAGAGGAATCAGAGGATACTGCCATGAATCAAGGGTGAACTTTTAGGTGGGGCTGTGGAAAACATTTCATCCCTGTATTTGGAGGGAGTATCTCGGTAGCCTATAAGCAGAGGTGAGATCACACATATCCTCCTGATATTCCTGGACAATACCTAATTGCCCACTGCTGACACTTTATCTTTTATCTTGATTTTAATCTTCAGTTTTCCTGCTTACAAAAGTAACTCATATGCATTGTAAATGTGAAAAATTACAAAAATATGCAAGATGGAAATGAAAATTCTACCCCTCAGAGACATAAACACTTAGAAGATGAGGTGCATGCTCTAGATTGCTTTCTCTGCAGATATGAACATTTAATATATATGCATTGTATATATAAAGTTTTACAAAATTACTATCATAAAGTCATGGCCACTTACAACCTAAAAATTGTTACTATGTTTCCTTGCTTCATCCATGTGTAATTTAAAATAAAAGTACTAAATAATAAAACAAGCAACAAGTCATAGTTTTCATTTTTCCTTTAATAATTATTTCAGTGCTTTTAAAAGAGAATGCATTCTTGAAAAAAATTCTTTTTCTTTCCTGGTGCCTAAAGCATAATCCTGGTTTGCAAATGAGATAACCTAACAATGCATACAATACAAACTGCCTTGCAACTTTTTTTCCTCACATAAGATTTCTTGGGCATCTGTCGATGTCAATATCTAAGCATTACTGTGACTAGCAGGTGTGGGTTCCTCTCCAGAGAAAAAATAGGGTTCTTTGAATGCCAGTGCCTATAGCCAGGAGTTAGGCTCTTAGAGGAATTTTCATGGCTTTAATAAACTAATGTTATAACCACTGGCAATGAGGGTTTCTCCAGATTCAAAATTTCATTCACAAGCAACTGAACTGCCTTCAAAACTTCATGGAAAGAGGTGAGATATAAATGAACTTGTCCATGTAGTCATGGGTACTTCAACCCAGGAGCAGTGAATATTCTCATTATAATTAGGGGGGAAGGTGAAAGCCAGAGAAAACTCATTATTACTAGTTCCTTTGTTATCTCTGTTAGAGTCTTTAGAATTGGATTGTATCTTAACATTGCTTGTTTAACTATTACTTTAATATGATACTTTGCCAATGATTACTAATTTTATTGTTTTGTGAACAGAAAATATTATTTGTATGCTGCCAGTTTATTGGTATCTCATCAAATACTGCTATGGCTTAGAATATGATCATCCTTTGTAAATACTCTACATGTGCATAGAAAGATGTAAACTAATACTGCAATTTTGTCCACGATCCTCAATGAAGGAAAAAAAAATCAGAAAACTAAAGTTCATATTCTTGTTTGAAATTAGGACTAGGACTATAGCTCAGTGGTAGAGCACTTGCCTAGCACGTATGCGGCCTTGGGTTCACCCAGCACTACAAAAAGAAAGCATTGGCAGACAATGGTTTCTCAGAATCTCTGAGAGACTGCTTCCAGGGTCCCTCTCAGATACCAGTACCTGTGGATGCTCAAGTCTCTTGTATTATTTACATATACCTTATGCAATCCTCCTATATACTTTAAATTCTCTCTAGACTACTTATAATACTTAATATAATGTAAATGCGCTGTAAATAGTTGTACAGTTTAGAGAAAAACAAGAAAAAAGTCTGTACATGTTTCAAACACACACCAAGTTTTTTCCCCCAAATCTTTTCAGTCCACGGTTGATTGAATCCACAGATATGGAGGGCCAACTGTATTAATCCTAAAACTCACTACATTGAAAACATCAAAGGCTCTTACAAAAAAAACCTTTTTTTTAAACTACAAATGGAAGCTGAGGGCAGGCTCAAGTGGTAGAATGCCTGCCTTACAAGTACAAGGCTCTGAGTTCAAACTCCAGTACCACTGAAAATAAACAAATATGTAAATAAACATAAAAAATAAACAAGTAAATAAATAGTTCCTAAAACTTTCAGGACAAATAACAGATTATGAAGTTGGAAGCAATAATTCCCTGATGCCTCACTTATATCCTAATCTTAGAGGACTGGGTAGAGTGAAGCACTATTAACAGTTGGTGTGCAAACAGTTCCTGACTCACACTGGTTGCACTTAACAATTCTTCAACTTCATGATACTATGAAAACAACACACATGTGGTAGAAATCATACTTTGTGTTTTGAGTTTTGATCTTCTCCAGGCTAGCAGTACGCTGTATGATACTCTCTAGTGAATGCTGGGCAGTAGCAGTGAGCTGCAGATCCTAGTCAGTTATGAGGGGAAACAACCAATACTCTAGAGTGTACTGTGTTGCTAGCCTATGATGTCCAGTGGGTAAGGGTACTGAATGCATTTTTCACCTAACTGTATTTTCAACTTAGGATCAGTTTATCAGGATGTAACCCCATTGTAAATCAAGGAGCATTTGTAGTTCTTACGGACATTGTCTATGTACATACAAGAATATATAAGTCAATATCACATGTCTAGCCTTAAGAAAACCCACATACAAAAGGGATTTCACTATATGCATGATTTTGTGTACTTTGCTCTTTTCACATTATGTATCTCAGGTATCTCTTCATATCAACATATTTATATCCTCTCCAATCTTTTAAATGATTGTGTAGTATTCCATCATAAAGTCATTCCATACTTTATTTAATAATCCCCTTTGATAGACACTTGGATTATTTCTAGTTTGGCTATTACAGACAATACAGACCAGCAACTTTCATTCACACATGAACTTTGCAGTTGCTTGCCCAATCCTTTCTGAGGATCACCCACTACCTCTCAGCATACCTCACTCAAACCTTTCCTCTTCCTCCTTTGTGCAGCTCCAGGTACTCAACTTGGTTCCCCTCCTTTGGAGGCTGCCATTAATCCTTTGGCATACTCTGCATCTAAGCCTGGCAAAGAGCAGCCTATGGCAACCTGAGTTCCCGTGTTCCTGCCCATCAACACACAGGACATTTTGGTGTTAAATGTTTTTTGCCATCACTCCATGATGCAAACAGGGAATCATAATAAGAACAAATGAGATGGGGCACAAAACTTACAAAGTTTTTTACACTAGTAGTCCCTTGCTCTACTTTCTGTCTACCTTATGAAATAGTAAACAAAATGCCTACTTTCCAAAGTTCATCAACCCCATTCATAATTCTAATACAGGAAAGTCAGGTCAATTCTTTCTTCCATAATATACTTTCTTTCTCAGCCTGAAAATGTCTTTGTATTTTAAGACAGCACTTTATGACTCTGAAGACACTAGCCTTAGGATTCTCATTCAACAGGTCTCAATCCTGTCAATCCTGGTTGCCCTGAGCATTTGCTTAAACCAATACATACTTTTTAATTACTAGGCAAGAAGGTAGGCTGCAATGTTCTGTGACTAACAAACAACCTGAAAATGTCAGAACTTTGAGTCCCGAAGCCAGCTAATCCTGGGTGAATCACACATAACCTCCTGGCACCTGTAACATAAGGCCAGCAGAATCCATAATTTCCTGAGCCCTGGGGAGACTGGGTAGTGAGGGCCACACAAAGTGAGGCCGGATTTCATAAGAGAATTCAGTCCCCAAACTGAGCTTTGGGTATGAGTGCCTCATGGGTCAGTACATCTGTGGACACCTGTTGTTTTGTCATTTGTTCTGCTGAATTGGAGACACTCAGAATCCCTAAGGCTGATCTCTTGACTTCCCACCTGTCCACATCTGAATTTTTCATTTGTGATCTAAGCCAACAGCACTCTAAGGGCCTCTAGAAAATCAGGCGTGGCACTTCCTGGCTATGCTCTACAAAACAAAAACAAAGCACATTTTTCTGCCCCTGACTACCCAGTAGAGGGTGGTTTTGCTCTGATCATAAAAGAACACAAAATGAGAATTTTGTGCTTGGGAGAGTTCAGAAACAGAACATTAAAGTAAGGAGCATGTGAGGCCGCAGCATAGGAAACTAGCTTCTGGGGGAATCTTGGCGCAGATGGTTCGGGTTTACCACACGTTGATACCCCAGACTGAAGCCTGCTTTAAGAGTGAAGAGAAGAAAGAAAGAAAAGCCAGATTTGGTGAGTGGCCTGGAGAGGACTGGGGTAGAAGTAGCCGAGTGGCTGCTCAGGGCCTTTACAATGCAAAGAAAGTTTCTCAGGTTCATTTGATGCAATATATTTTTCTCTGTCTCCAATTACTTCTTATAGGGAAGCTAAGTACCTGGAATAGAGGGCTGGGGAAAGACAGGAAAGAAAGCACTGTGGATCAAGACCAAAACAGGGAGTACGTGGTCAGTGGGTACTCCTGAAACTTTAGTTGGGGATGTCCAGGTGTCACGTAGGCTAACACCATTCCTGTACCATGTACACCCCTTGCCAAGTCCCTACTATAACGGTATGAATAAATGATAGTTATTAGTAACCAGCTAATAAAGAGATTGTCAGAATGAACATTGAGTACCTACTAGATGCTAGACACTATTTGATGACTTTATATGTATTCACTGAATTAATACAAGCCAATGAGATTGGCACTATTTTACAAATGAGGAATCTGAGGCATAGAGGGGTTAAATAACTCCCAAAGGAAGCCAGCACTGGTGGCTCATGCCTGTAATCCCAGCTACTTGGGAGGCTGGGATCTGGAGGATTGCAGTTTCAGGCCAGCCAGGGGCAAAAAGTTTGTGAGAACCCCATCTCCAAAATAACCAGACCAAAATGGACTGGGGGTGTGGCTCAAGCAGTAAAGTGCCTGCGTTGTAAGCACAAATCCCTGAGTTCAAACCCCAGTCCACTGAAAACAAAAACAAAACAACAACAAAAAAACCTCCAAAAGAATAACTGAGCTAAGATTCAAACCCAGACAGTCTGGCTTCAGATTGCTACCCTGCCTTTTAAGATTAGTTGTTAGAGGCTTTTCCAACTAAAGCTTTCATTCTAGAGAGAAATTTATATATATAGTATTTATATATAGCTTTTAAATTTCTAAAAAGAATCAAAAAGGAGTGTGTGTGTGTGTGTGTGTGTGTGTGTGTGTGTCTGTAAAAAAGAAGAAACAATACAAGTGCTTCTTAGAGTACAAAGTCAGTAAGACTTAGTGACTGATAACACATGGGTACTGAGGTTGACAGAGGAAGGGGTTAGGCAGTGAGGCACACTTAACCACAACACATCCCGTGTATCTAACTAAGACTTTCTAACTGCATGATATTCTCCTGTGTTGATACATTACCATTTATTTGACCAGTTCCCTACTACTGGATTAGTTAGTTTCCTTTCAGTTTTTTGCTACTGACAATACTTCAATGAATACTTTTACATCCATCTTTGTGAACATAGAAGTATATCTCAAAGACACATCAGAAAGCAAATTGCTAGTTTAGAGGATATATGCATTTTTCATTTTTGATAGATATTAGCCACTGGTCCTTTTTAGATGCCCATAGGTACTGATTATAGATAATACAGGGTAATTTCTTTAAGTAAGAACACTTGAGTAAGAATCTTGCCTACTCCCTATAACACCAAAAGCACACATTATTTTTTCCTCTTTTGGCTCCAAGAGACAATTGCTTTAAGAGAACATGGTCTCATAGTTGTATAGAAATAAACAAATGTTAGGGTATATGTCAAAACATGGAGTGGCTGCGTGCTTTTATTGCAGGTCTGTCATGTCTCACTCCATTCCTCCCCAGGGTTTGTGGCTGACAGGAGAGGAGACAGGCCTGCATTCCTACATGGAAATTATGGTCCAGAGAGGCTGCCCCCATTTAGTTAGGAATGTGCCCTCCAATTCTTCCAGTCCCACCTCCCTCCACACTGAAGTTGTGTACCAGGCACCACTATCATCATGCTTGTATAGACAGTGGACAAAGGCCACTGTTTTCTAATTTGTGGGAATGTGGTGATTAAATGGGTCAGTATTCAAAACTGCTTAGAATAGTGCTTGGCCATGGAAACGTCCAATATGTGTTTGTAATCGACTCTTGTTAAGAAATATTCTCTGACTACAACTCTATAAGAGGTAGGCAAATGGACTGATTCACTTATATTACCTACCTAGTCCCTGTAGACTTAACTGTGTGACCCTTAACTGTACCAAAGCTAGAAATCTAGAATTTTGTGTGAATTCTTTTGATTTATAAATGTTGCTCTCTCTTTAAAAAATTCTATAGGGCTGCTAGGCGCTGATGGCTCACTCCTGTAATCCTAGCTACTTTGGAGGCTGAGATCAGGAGGATCATGGTTTGAGGCCAACCTGGGCAGTTTGTGAGACCCCCCATCTCCAAATTACCAGAGCAAAATGGGTTGAAGATGTGGCTCAAGAAGTAGATCATCTTGCTTTGCAAGTGTGAAGGCCTGAGTTTAAATCCCAGTCCCACCAAAAATATATATATATATTATTTGGGACTTGGCATGGTAGTAGATAACTGCAATTCCAGAATTCAGGAAGCTGAGGAAAGGGGATCATGAGTTTGAGGCCAGCCTATGTTACATATCCTGACTGCTTCTCAAAAAGATAAAGACTAAAACAAAAATAAACAAAAAATTTCTGTGGGGCTAAAATGTACATATCTTCAGGAGACCATCTTATCAGGACTGATGGCTTAAGAGGCTCAGCATTTTGGTGTTGTTGAAGAATTAAAGCTTGAAGGCAGGGACTGTAGGCAGTGACCCTGCCTGAAAGAAAGGCCACTTGGGCTGTGGATGTAGCTAAGTGGTAGAAAGCTTGCCTAGGCATGTGTGAGGCCCTGGGTTTGATCCCTGGCACCACAAAAAATAAAACAAAATAGTAACAGCAAAATGCATAATGATAATTATGTACTGAATCCTGGTATAAACTATCAAAGATACAAGATCAAATGTACTTTGGATTTTTTTTCTTTTGGCAGTAATGGGGTGGGGGAGTGAACTCAGCACCTTGTACTTATGAGGCAGGTGCTCTACTACTTGAGCCACTCTGCCAGTCTGCAAGACCAAATGTATCATCCCTAAAGTCTCTCTCCATTTCTAGCAAGTAGTTTTATGTGAGATGCAGGTTGAACAAAAAATATGAGGTCTTTCATTTTCTGCCTCTTTTGTATCATTCTTCCTTTTCTCTCATTTCTCACCTATAGTCCCTAGATTACTGATGACACGCTGGAACCTGAGAGGGTCACCTTAGACACTCCTCCCCATCTAGAAGCTATTACATCATGGGAAGGGAAAAAGCAAGTTAACAGGGAAAAAAAACAAACAAACTCAGTTTCTCCTACTATACTCTCAAAACACAGAGTATAAATGTATAAGAATTGTGTATCAATTCTACAGAGATACCAACTGGGTCCCCTATCCCTAACTCAAATCAATTCTGCCACTAGCACCAGATCCCACAGATTGAGAGCTCAGTCCCCTAAGACTGCCCCCCCCAACCCGGTTAGAGGCCAGTCAAAAGTCTGAGCCTCTAGAACTTCTAACCCACAAGGTATAAATAAGTTTCTGGGCCAGGTGTGTTGGCTCATGTCTGTAACCCCAGCTACTTGGGAGGCAGAGATAGAAAGATTGCAATTCAAGGCCAATCCAAGCAAAAAAAAAAAAAAGTTAACAACACCCTACCTCAAGCTGGGTGTTGTGATACATACTTATAATCCCCTAGCTACATGGGAGGCATAGGTAGAAGGATATCTGTCTGAGGCCTTCCCAGGCAAAGAGCCTGAGACCCTACTCCAGTACCAGAAAAAAAATCAGAGTTCTGTCCTTGGATTCTATTAATTTGCTAGGGTAGCTAACAGAACTCACAGAAACACATTTACTGGTTTATAAAGGATATTTTAAGGGATATGAATAAAACACCAGATGAACAGATACATAAGGGTGAGGTCTGGAAGGGTCCAGAGTGCAGACTTTCCATCTCTGTGGAATTGCCCCTTGGTATCCAAAGGGGATTGGTTCCAAGATTCCCAGGGATACAAAATCTGCACATGCTCAAATTCCTTACATAAAATAACATAGTATTTGCATATAACTTATACAGCACCCTCTACACTTTATTTTTTTAAATCTTTATTATATTCATATGTGCATACAATGCTTGGGTCATTTCTCCCCCCAGTCCCCACCCCCTCCCTCCCCCGCAACTCCCTCGATACCCGGCAGAAACTATTTTGCCCTTATCTCTAATTTTGTTGAAGAAAGAGTATAAGCAATAATAGGAAGGACCAAGGGTTTTTGCTGGTTGAGATAAAGATAGCTATACAGGGAGTTGACTCGCATTGATTTCCTGTGCATGTGTGTTACCTTCTAAGTTAATTCTTCTTGAACTAACCTTTTCTCTAGTTCCTGGTCCCCTTCTCCTATTGGCCTCAGTTGCTTTAAAGTATCTGCTTTAGTTTCTCTGCGTTGAGGGCAACAAATGCTATCTAGTTTTTTAGGTGTCTTACCTATCCTCATATCTCCCTTGTGTGCTCTCACTTTATCATGTGATCAAAGTCCAATCCCCTTGTTGTGTTTGCCCTTGATCTAATGTCCACATATGAGGGAGAACATACGATTTTTGGTCCTTTGGGCCAGGCTAACCTCACTCAGAATGATGTTCTCCAATTCCATCCATTTACCAGCGAATGATAACATTTCGTTCTTCTTCATGGCTGCATAAAATTCCATTGTGTATAAATACCACATTTTCTTAATCCATTAGTCAGTAGTGGGGCATCTTGGCTGTTTCCATAACTTGGCTATTGTGAATAGTGCTGCAATAAACATGGGTGTGCAGGTGCCTCTGGAGTAGCCTGTGTCACATTCTTTTGGGTATATCCCCAAGAGTGGTATTGCTGGATCATATGGTAGATCAATGTTTAGCTTTTTAAGTAGCCTCCAAATTTTTTTCCACAGTGGTTGTACTAGTTTACATTCCCACCAGCAGTGTAAGAGGGTTCCTTTTTCCCCCGAATCCTTGCCAACACCTGTTGTTCGTGGTGTTGCTAAAGATGGCTATTCTAACAGGGGTGAGGTGGAATCTTAGTGTGGTTTTAATTTGCATTTCCTTTATTGCTAAAGATGGTGAGCATTTTTTCATGTGTTTTTTGCCATTTGAATTTCTTCTTTTGAGAAAGTTCTGTTTAGTTCACTTGCGCATTTTTTTATTGGTTCATTAATTTTGGAGGAATTTAGTTTTTTAAGTTCCCTATATATTCTAGTTATCAGTCCTTTGTCTGATGTGTAGCTGGCAAATATTTTCTCCCACTCAAATATTTTCTCTTCACTTTTAGAGACCATTTCTTTCGTTGAGCAGAAGCTTTTGTTTTATGAAGTCCCATTTATCTATGCTATCTCTTAGTTGCTGTGCTGCTGGGGTTCCATTGAGAAAATTCTTTCCTATACCTATTAATTTTAGAGTATTTTCTACTCTTTCCTGTACCAACTTTAGAGTTTGGGGTCTGATATTAAGATCCTTGATCCATTTTGAGTTAATATTGGTATACCCTCTATACTTTAAATCAGCTGTAGATTACTTATAATATCTAACACACTATAAATGCTATATACTCATCATTCTGCTATCAATTAGGGAACCATGACAAGAAAAAAAGTCTGGACATATTTAATACAGACACAACTACTATAGGCCTAACTACATGGCACATGCAAGAGATGAGAGGCAAATAATGCCTGGAGAGACATGCATCATGGCTGGAGGCTACAGCAGGTATGCCCACACATCACTTCATTCACATCGATTTAGTGTAGTGCTTGCTTGGAGTGTGGTGGATTCAAGTTTTACTTTTGGGAACTTTCTAAAACCTTTTTGGGAATATTTTAAATCCATGATTGGTTTTAGAACTTGCAGATATGGAGGGCAGATTGTACATTATATTATCATGGGAATCTTCCTTGGATAGGCTGGGTAGTCATGATTTTCCTTCCCCAAGTCTTCCTGCTCCAGGAGGGTATGGTCATAAAAGGGCAGAAAGAGCACCCAAGTTATGCCCATTTGCCCCACCAGCTGGAGTGACCAAATGAAGCCCAGCTCTTTCTCCAAAACAGCTTACACCATTCAGCGCCACTCAAACATGGAAGTATGAAACATCAATATGAGTTACAGTAATAACTTTCATTTTGATCAGCCTACAGCAGGGACTACAGAAATGCCTTTTGCATAAGTCATGGAAACTACATACATAACAAGAAAGAAAACTTCTGTAAAACGATACATACATGCTTATATCTTATGTGCAGTGCACCGATATTCTCTATTCCATTGTGGGGTTTGTTGTTGCTTTTTAATGTGGTCAGTGACCCATTACATCAATTTCAAAACTTTTTAATGGGACTGGAGGTGTGGCTCAAGCAGTAGAGTGCCTACATTGCAAGCATGAAATCCTAAGTTCAAACCACAGTCCCACCAAAAAAAAAAAAAAAAAGAACCAAAATCCTGCAGTGGCTTGCTAAAACCAAAGTGTGAAAAACACCTGACTGCAGGCTGGCATCCCTCATACCAATATTTCCCAAAGAGTCTCTTAGATTTTAGATGCACAAGTGATATCTATGCCTACCACCACTGATAAACAAGATGACTACATAATTCTATAAATCACAAGGGAAAAAAACCTTACAATAACTTTGTTAATATATGGGTTTGCGTGTAGTGTATATGCACATATTTAAAATGAGAAAAGCAAGCTGGGCGCTGGTGGCTCATGACTGTAGCTAGGATTACAGGAATCCTAGGAGGCAGAGATCAGGAGGATCACAGCTCAAAACTAACTTAAACAAATAGTTCATGAGACCCTATCTTAAAAAAAACCATCAGAAAGGGCTGGTGAAATGGCTCAAGATATAAGCCGAGTTCAAACCTCAATACTGGAAATAAATTTAATTAAATTAAAAATAAAGTGGGAAAGCAGTAGAAACACAAAATAGAGATTAAACTCTATTTCAGAGGACGAAGAGCCTTTGAGGCTCCCTGCCATTCTCGCTAATATATTGAATGTAAGTATATTGCAACTCAAACCTGTACGTACACACACACACACACACACACACACACGCACACAAAGTATATATATTCTCTCTCTCTCTTCTCCCTATCTCTATGTCCATCTGAGTGAGCCAGGAATGGTGGTGTATGGGACCTAAGTACCAGCACTCAGGAGGCTGACACAGGAGGATTCCAAGATATAATACTTTTACTAGTCACTCATTATTTCGTTATATATTACTTACAGTTATCTTAAATTTTAGGAACGTGATATTGATTTTTCACTTTGGAAATGCCTTAAATTTTTCTTTTAAATTAAATGTTTAAGTTTTAGAAGTTACTTAAAAATAGAACCAGGCATGGTGGTATACACCTGTAATACTGGCACTTGGGAGGAGCAGGCAGAAGGACCAGGAGTTTGAGGCCACTCTGGGCTACATAGTATGACCCTGTTTCAAAAAAAGAAACCTAAGGTTTGGGGATGAGTGCTTGCCTAGCAGTAACAAAGTTCTGGGTTTGATTCCCCATCACTGAAAAGAAAAAGTAATTAAATAATAGTATAGGAACTCATCAGATATGCCAAAAATCACAAATATGTTTCTGGTGTGTCTAGGTGTGCAAAACTGTCTTTCACCATTCCATAATGAAATAACAACCGTCTTTCCTTAACAAGTCAAATCTGCTTTTGCAGTTTTACTAAGTACTCCCAGGAAGTTTGGATTGCATGACGATTACATTGTATTATACTTGGCTTTCCCAGTAACCTTTGAAACTAAGCTGGTGCTTTTCTCAAGCATTTGTTCAGCAGTTTTGAGTTCAACATCTGTTTGTAAAGTTTTTTTTTTTTGAATCTTGAGCTTACCTTCCATTCTTGAGACCCCCGTGTGGTCTTTCTTTCTCTGTCCAGCTTTCAAGTTAATTATTTCCTGTTTTTCTGTGCCTGTTCCTTATCCCTCCTCTCAGGCCACCCTGCACATACTCTTGCCCCTGCCCCGGAGCCCCACAGCAAATGGGCCTTTGTCTCTTGGTCTGCCCTAGAGTAGTACCCTCCAAAACCCTTGAACTTCATTACATTCTGTAGCAATCTAACAAAATATTTGCCATTCTTGTAAATTACTTTTTGAGTTCCCAGCAGTTTTAGTACCTTTCTTTGTAACTTTTCTTTGTAACTTACTGTCCTTTTGTTCCCTGAGTGTTCAAGATATTGTGTAAGCCAATGTGCCCAAGATGTTTTCTCTCTTTGTGACTGCTTAGGTTCTCTGGCATCAGTTATACTGTTACTTCTCTCAGAACTCCCTCCCACCTTGAACTTGACTCTTCCAGCAAACTTAATCTGTTGTTCATGTAACAACATTGTTTCAGCAGCTGTCCCATTGTGTCTCTTCAAGGCCAGAGCCCAATGACTTGTTTTTCACAACTTCAAGGTGCTAAACTGAGCTGAGCTATACCCTATGAAACTTTCATGCACTGAAGCCATTCCAATCTTTGCTTCCTTATCCCCATTCCCAGAAATCTTCCCAAACTAACTTAAGGTCATCCAGTCTTAATCACTCCAAATTATTTTTCCAACCCTGGCTGGGGTTTCATGTTAACCCTTTAACTCAGTTTTGCTTACATTATTCATCATCCTTTCCCTCCAGCCCTACCTCAGTTTTTCTCCCCCCTTTAGTCTTCCCAAGTGAACACAACACATGCTCTTTGACATCTTTTACCTAGTGCCCAGTTTTCTCACCATTTATTTCCAGTCTACTATAAACTAGAGCATAAAAATCTCTTATAGGGCTGGGGTGTCACTTAGCAGTAGCATGCTTGCCTAGCATGAGCAAGGCCCTGGGTTCCATTCCCAGCACTGCAAAGAAAAAAAAAAAGCCCTTACAGTAACTGTGTTAGTGTTTGTGTGTGTGTGTGTGTGTGTGTGTGTGTGTGATGTATGTGCACATTTAAAGTGGGAAATGGAGACAAAATAGAGATCTCTATTTGAGGGGAAGAACCTTTAGAGGCTCTCAGCCAGTCCAGTTTGTATGTTGAACTTATCTCGCCCAAATCTGCATCATTTTCTTGCACAGCTTAAACAAAAAAAAGCCTTGATGCTTATTGAGGATTTAGATAACTACTTTCCTGTTAAGAAGAGATTTTTAAAATTGTGTTTTCATTATGACTCCATCTCCATTTATTGATCAAGAGATTTCTTGCCTCACTAAACTCCATAATCTGTTGCCCAGATTAAGAAAATATGAAAACTATTGTTTGGTAGCATGAGTACATTCTTGAAGTAATACCTTGGGAGGATGGATAATTCAAGTGCTATAATCCAAGAAAAACAACTAACTGATCAGGCAGAACACATTTTTTATACATTACTCTTTTTATGGATTGAGAATGCAATGAAATCGGATTAAATGTTTTGTAGATATGCTCTGTTATAGAAGCAAGAACTTCGTAATGTAGAAACATAAAACACAAAGCACTAAGTCAAAGGATAGGAAATAATGCGTTAAAAAAGGCCTTAACAAACAAATGTAGAACTCATTATTCATTTCAACACATTTTCAGCATTATGTTCTTTTTTTTCTTATATAAGGAACAATGTTCATATAAAAACCGTAAGTCTCAGTTATTAGAAGCAGAAAAATTATCCTTTATTTCAGTATTACCTTTCTTGCATTATTACTACTTAGAAAATCTCTGTGCATGTAAGTTTTCTGAATGAATGGAGAGATGTATGTTCACCATTTACCTTCTTCCCTCTACTGTTGTCCACTTTATTCTCATTAATTCTTCTTCCTGAGGGCTGTCAGGGAAGAGAAAGGAGGTAAACTTTAGGTCAGTCTGGAAGGCTTAGCAACAGGAACAGTTTGATTTCAGTACAACAAACTTGAGACTTGCCCAAATTCTTTTGTCATTTAAGGTTTTGTCCAAACCAACTGATTGAACATCTCTGTTAATTAATACTTGGACATCCTCAAGATTGATATTTTGGTCCTGGCTGGAGGTGTGGCTCAAATGGTAGATCACTTGCCTTGAGTTCAAACCCCAGTACTGCCAAAATAAAAAATAAATAGCAGCTATTAATAGTTATTATAACAGTATTTTCTCTGTCTCTGGAAGGTCTTATTTTGAATTTTGTTTGTTTTTGAGGCAGGGTCTCATTATATAGGTCAAGCTGGCCTCCAAATATTTACCCCTCCTGTCTCACTCTTTTAAGTGCTAGTGTAGCAGGAAGCAGGACCAGAAAAGAAACAAGCAAGTCTGTGTTCTGATAATGCTGGGGGGGGGGGTGCGGTGGAGGGGATGACATAGCAGGTAGAGAAAACTTCAGACTCTAAACGTGAAGGTCACATATCACTGGGGAGTGAAGTAGCCAATAGAGTTGCATGCATCTATATATGGGTTAAACCTTGCTTCTTGCTTCTGTAACCTGCTTGCAAGAGTATATAAGGTAAGGCCCCTTGATTCTCAGGGCTCAGCCTTTGGATATGAATCCGCTGAGTCTATGACAGCACAATAAAACATTGCCTCCTGCTGAACTGCCTTGGTGTCCATGTCCCATTTCCCTGCTTGAATATCCTGCAACAGTAAGATTACAGGCCTGTGCCACCACAACTTGTCTGGAAGATTTTTATAAGACGTTAAATTCACTGCAAGAGTCTATCTGGAGAACAAAGAAAAGGCAATCATAATTTTCTGAGTACCAATTACAAAAGAGAATTGAATTCTGTATTTACATTGCTTATTTCTTTTATAATTTATGATTACCCATAAAAGTAAGCAATATACCCATTGAATAGACGTGGAAACTGAGGCTCAGAGACATTCTGATGAGTCATTTATAAGAAAAACCCAACCTAACAGTCTCTAAAGCACAGGCCCTTTCCAAAGGACTGGGGACTGCTGGCAGCTTTTACAGGCATATGCTGTCCCCCTTAATGTGGGTAATTGAATGCTGACCCTATGTTTCTTCCAAAAGTCTCCAAGGAAGCATGCTGCGGGAACTTCATGAATAACTCGTGGGAAACAAAACGCTTCTGTGCGATGAAAACTGTCTTTATTTCTATGGGTTTTTTTCCCTTCTAAAAGGAAAGACAATCCCTACCACTACCACTTAACGAAAGCCGTCCGAGTCTTCAAATTGGCCCAACAGAGTACTGAGGAAATAGTGACAGCACTATGGCACTTTGACCTAAGATGCTCAAATGTCGATGTAACGGACAGCTGGGGATTTCTGAAGTACAACTGTGACACAGGAGACCAACTGTTGGCCATCCTTATTGAGGGCAGCTGCAGCCTCGAGTCTGCTTCTGTAAACGCATCCCTAGCCTTCGATCAGGCGGGTGTCGCCAGCTGCCACAGCGCCCACGGTGGCCCGGTCTTCCCTCCCTCTCCCCACCACGCACCCGCCAAGGCTGACCCTGCCGCGACGCGAAGGCGCGCGCCCTAGGCGCACGTGACGGCTGGGGAGGGCAGTTTTCTTCATCCCCACCCCCTTCAAGAAACCCCGCCTCCTCCTGAGAGGCTACAGCTTCCTATTGCACCTCCACCAGAGTGGCCTCCATGTCATCCAATCAGAACGCGAGCCCTCACGTAAGACCCGCCTCCTGCTGGTCCTCAGGTTCCTTCCCGCTCACACCGGAGTCACTTCCGAAGAGAGAGAACCGCCATGAAGAGAGAAGGGGGTGCCGCCCACCTCTGCTCCGACAGCCTACCCGAGTCTCAGCAGCAAGACGGCAACCACGCACCCAACTTCTCCAGCCACAGCTCATGCCGCCGTCGCCAGCGGCGCCGACATGACAAGGCGCTGCATGCTCGCTAGGCCAGGTTTCCCCTCGTCCCCAGCCCCGGGGTCGTCGCCCCCGCGCTGCCATCTGAGACCCGGTAGTACCGCCCCTGCTGCAGCGAGAAAGAGAGCAGAGAGTCCCGGGGACAGGTACCGTGCAGTGGGGTTCAGAAGGGGCCGGGTCGCGGGGGCAAGGGTACGAGGGGAGGACTGTGGACCGCCGCTCTTCAGTTCCCGCCATCCTCCGCGAGCTCAGGCCTTGGGTTCCGGGGCCTGCAAGCCCTCGCCCCGCCTCCGCGCGGGGCTTCTGGGAGTTGAAGTTTCTTTTTCTATAGCCTAAGAGCTGCTCTGGTTCTGCTGACCACGGCCTGGGTGGCCATGGAGAGCTCACTTTAGGTGGAACGTGATTTTTTTTTTTTTTGTCCTCTTGGAGAGCTTTACCTGGGGCCCTTCGTTCTTGATGCATATTTAGATTGTTTTCTGTACATTTTCAGTTCTGATCCTAGGGGTTTAGTAGTGTGAACCTTTTCTAAATGGTAGGTCAAATTACGTAAGATGTAATGCGGGAAACACATGAATTACTTAAAAGTTTAATGTCCTTGATAACTCATACATAAAAGAACGTGCAGACTTAAACTATGATTGTTTTCTCTTGCAGTAACTTTATGCCTCTCCAAGAGCCCAGGGGTTTTTTTGTTGTTTTTTGTACAGACTTTTGTGGGGGCTATGTAATGAGATGGGGCGTTTCATCAAACTATATCATCTTACAATAAAACATGTTTAAATTCTCTACTCACTTGGTACTGTCTTTTATTTTAAGTTTAAATGCTTGTAACATGTAAATTCATGTTCTAATATTGTGGGTGCAGGTCCACAATCCTTTATCTTAATTCTGAAAGCCAGGAAGCTATGAAAGCCAAACGTTTTCAGTAAATTTAGCACAAGTTTTGTAGGAGAAATATTAATATGTTTGATTACAGGTTGCAGTACCAAACCCCACTGGGAGCTTTACATAATATATTCAAGTTATCCCCTTTCTAAAAATCCAGTAAATTCAAAATAAATTCAGAATTCACATTCAGCCCCAGAAGTTTCAGATAAGGGTTAGTGAAGCTGTTATAATTTCTTTAGCCAGTTGTAAATAAGTAATGGACATTTCTGTGCATATGAATCTGGGAAACTAGCACCTCCAGAATGTTACATTCATGGTTATTTTTACAGGTTACTTACGTGTTTTACCTAAAGACATTTTTCTGTTTCTGATGTATTAATTGAAAAAGAACCTGAAATCTAATATTTTGGGAGATACAGTGTTAAATTTAGTAGTTAATGTAAAAAACATTCAGTGTAGTTTTATTTTGAATTAGCTGCTTCTGGGTTCTTTTGCCTCTCTCCACCAATAACAAGGCACCATCTTTCTCCCCTTTGCACGTCCTCTAGCATTTTTTCCTTTGCTCTCCTGTAGAGTTAATTTACTGAATTAATTTATTTCCTGTAAAAAATGTATATATTCTTTCCATAACCTATCACATCCATCTCATAACTGCTTAGGTTTTCTGCCAACATTTCAAACATGGTGAACTCTCAGTAAGCCAGTAAAGATGTTCATTGTTCTTCTAATGTGACCTGTAAAGTGTACAAGATGCAGGAGGAGCTCATCCTCGAATTTGGATTGTTTAGGTTTTCATTGAGTATCTCAGCCTCATAGTGTTTAGAGAAACTGGTAGTCTACAGCTTATTCTTTCAGCAAAAATTAATACATTTTAGCAAAAATTGCCAGAAAGTTAATTTTTTGCTCTCTATCTCTCTTTTTATAGCTGGCAACTCTACATGAACAAATAAAAATACAAGTGCTGGTCAGAAGTCAAGCAATTTGGGTTTTGTTGTTTTTTACTTGTTAACTTATCTCTTTGGTTTTTGTTTTGTTGTTGCTTTTTTCATTTTTCCCAGGTAGTATGTTATTTTTACCAATATCTTAAAGATTGTTAGATACAGAAGGAAACATTTGAAACACTAGTGAAAGACTCATTCCAATTTTTGCTGTTACTGCAGCATCTTACTATAGTATATAAGAAGAGTAGTGTGAGGTTGATATTTAGTTTTCTACCTTTGCCTACCACGTTCCTCTTGAACTGTCTCCTCAAATCAGCCAGATCACTCATACTGACATTCTGTCATCTGCTATTCTTGTTATGAGAATCTGTTCAAGTTTTGCTTCATTTTTATAACTTCCATTGTTCAGAAAATTTCTATTTCAGTGCTATTTTATGCCAGTCACTGGAGATATCAGTAAACAGAATCAGTTGCCTATCCATTCTACCATGTATTCTGTGAGCATTTTGGTATTAACAAGCACTCTGTATCAATTCCTTGGATTTACACACCAGTTTTACTATTTTAGGATTCTAAATTATGTAAGTCTCAGTTCTGTTGTCATATACGTACAGAAAATGATGAATTACATTTCAACATTTTTTACAGCTTACCAAAGCATGATTACCATTGTCAGAACTTGGGTAAACTAGATAGTGAAATTCAGCTTATATTCCATAGATCTAACATTCTCCATTTAATCTGAATTATTGAGGTTTTAATATTTGCTCATGTGATACCATATTAGTATGCTTTTATTTTCAGGAAGCAGTCAATTATAGATTTCTTCAAACCAGCTTCTAAACAAGGTATGTGTACTATTAATACTTTTTTTTGGTGGGCTGTTTTAGAGTTGAAGAGAGAGATGGCTTCAACCTTTAAACCTACCCTAAACTGTTTGAGTAAACATAGTGTTCAAAATTGAAAATGCACTATTTAAATAAAGATACAGTATTTATTTTTATAAAGCTAACTTAAGCTATAAACAGTTTTTAGTATTATGCATTCTTACATTTAAAATATTCTAGTTTATAATACTTACGATTCATACTGTTTTGATATTCTAATACAGTAACTTATAAGTAGAGCCGTAAGGAGGCTGTGTGATGTAGCAAAAGGGAGCTTTTTGAAAACAAAGCTATTGCCAAGTAAACCATGTCTTAATTTTTTTGTGGTAGCTTTAATACAGTATTTTAAACATTGATAATTAAGATAAGTATTCATATACAGCATATGTTTAAATAACTTGCAATTTGTATGTGTTTTAATTGGTTATTTTAGATAGACATATGTTGGATTCTCCACAAAAATCAAACATCAAATATGGAGGAAGTAGATTGTCTATCACTGGGACAGAGCATTTTGAAAGGAAACTATCTTCACCAAAAAAATCTAAACCCAAAAGGGTGTCATCAGAAAAAAGCCCTATTTTAGAAGCTTTCATGAAAGGTGTTAAAGAGCACCATAAAGATCGTGGTATGCATGAGTCACGTCGGCCTTGTGTGTCACTAGCCTCCAAATATTTACCCAAAGGAACAAATATCTATGTTCCTTCTTCATATCACTTGTCAAAAGAAATGAAGGCACTAAAGAAAAAACACCGGTCTCCAGAGAGAAGAAAGTCACTGTTCATGCATGAAAATAGCAGGGAGAAGAATGACAGAGATCGAGGCAAGACCAATGCAGACTCCAAAAAGCAAGCCACAGTGGTAGAAACTGACATCTTGAAGAATGGCTCCCGAAGTCTTAGTAGCAGGAGCAGTCTATCCAGGCACCAGCCAGGAGAAAGCCCACTGGGAGCTAAGTTCCAGTCATCACTAGCTTCTTACTGCAAAGAGCGAGAACAAAAAAGGTTGAGAAAGGAGCAAATGGAGCAGAGAATCAACTCAGAAAATTCTTTCTCAGAAGCAAGCAATCTTTCCTTAAAATCTTCTATTGTGGGAAGAAAATGTAAACCAGGACAGGAACAAAGTAAACAGAATGATGTCATACCTGGAAAGAGTAATCTTTCAAACATGGTATGTGCAATAATTACTGAATTAGCTTTGTCATTACTGTGTCATATTTAGAATATTAAATCTAAAAGTGTATCATTTTCTTATCTTTAAAGAAAGACTAATGTACAGTTTTTTAGTCAGGAAAATAAGCATTCGTTTAGGCAAGTATGGGTCCTTTTTAAGGGAGATACTTACGGAATGGAAAATCTTAACAGAAAATGGTTTAGAGCAGTGGTTCTCAAAGGGCTCTTAGGAATTTGTTAGGAGTACAGTCTCAGGTGTGGTGGGGCACACCTATACCTGCTACTAAGAGGTTCTTTATGAGAACATTGTGTGTTTGAGACCAGCTCAAAGTTAGATCTTCTCTCAAAAATAAAAGGGCTTGGAGTGTGGCTCAACAGAGTGCTTTGCCTAGCACTAGATTCAATCCCTAGTACCACCAGGAAAAGAAATGCATTCTCAGGTCCCACCCTAGACCCACTGAACCAGAAATAATGAAGGTAGAGCCCAAGAATGTGTAATTAATAAACTCTCCAGATGTTTCTTATGCACTTTAAAGTTTGTGAGTCACTGGTTCAGATTATATATAAATCTTAAATAATTGATTATGGGTCTAGAAAAACTTAGAAGATAACTATGACTTAGAAAACTGTCCAAACATATCTTAATTCATCACAATTTTCTTTTCAGAATATAGACTGAACTTAGATTAGCATAAAAGCTGTTCTTCTCCCCTAGAAAGTGAAATTAATTTCAAAGTGCTTCTCTGTGTACAGAGCAAATGAAGATCAGATGTCCAGAAAGCACACTGTTAAGCCAGCTATGGTGGCGTACATCTCGAATCCCAGACTCAGGAGACTGAGGTGGAAGGATTTCGAGTTTGAGGCCAGCCTAGTATATAGCCAGATCTTTCTATGTCAAAAAGAAAAAGAAAAAAATGTTGCACTGTTGATAAGGTACTATGAAATTCTAAAGCCAGATAGACCAAAAATAAACCAAACTATGACAGTCTAACAGTAAATATATGCTGTATCATAGATTACTGGAAGATTCAGGTTTTTGTTTTATATGGTACTGGGGGTAGAATTTAGGGTTTTGTTCATGCTAAACAAGTTCTGTACCACTGAGCTACATATCCCAGCCCTTTATTTTTGGGAACAAAGTCTTGCTAAGTTGCCAGGCCCCTTCTAATTCAGCCTTGCAAGTGGCTGAAAATACAGGCATGTACTACCACACCCAGCTATAAAATATATTTGTAAATCTTGAGGCTTGTTTGCAAGAAGTTTGGTGCCTTTGCCAGTGAGATTGCTGATGATCAATAGAAGTTAGTAATATTTGGTCCATATAATAATACATTCAAATAAAGTATTAATTTTTTAGTTATATCTAAATTATAAAAACTTGACATTGTTTTTATGACATTTTAACATTTTTATGATACAACTGTTCTTTATTTATACGTAAATTTATTATTATTGTGTGTGTGTGCAGGGCTGGGCACTGAATGCCAAGGCCTCGTCCATGTTCTAGGCAAGTACTGTACCCACTGAGCTACATCCCCTATAAATGCCCTTCATTTTATATATTTTATTTTGGAACTGAAACTTTACTTATAAATCCAGGTGCTTGCTTTATTCAGTCTAGAAATCTATATATAAATGTTATAAAGGAAAGTTCATACTCTTTAGTCCCCAAAGCTCCTAATTAATTTTTTCTCCTTTTTCTAATAGGAAAATGGACATTTCTCAAGAAAAAGATCCTCTTCTGATTCATGGGAACCTACTTCAGGTAAAATCAAAATTAAATATCTGAACTTCTAAATAAGTTCACTTCTTTTGTTTTGGTTTTGGAGACGGTGTCTCACTGAATAGCACAGGCTGGTCTTGAAATCATGGTCCTCCTACCTCAATCTCTGTATTGCTGTGATTGTAGGCATCTTAATGGCACTGCTCTTTTTTTCTTTTTTTGTTAGTATATATTAGTTGTACAAGGGGGTTTCATTGTGACATTTACATACGTGCTTATAATGTATCTTAGAGTTACCCCTCCATCGGTCTCCCTCATCCCCCCCTTCCCTCCAGCACTGCTTTTTAAAACAAATTTGTACAGATATGTAGTTCCCCTCCTACAGATAAATTGTTTCACAGGTTAGTTAAAAATTTGGCAAAATTATTATTTAAAAAGAATAGTTCTTAGAGATGTGGTAGTACATAGCTATAATCCCTGTCTCAAAAGAAAAAGAAGGAATAGTGGCTTATGTGGTAGAGTGTCTGCCTAGCAAGCAGGTGCTTATTATAAACTTTTTCTGTAAATAGGTTTTATCTCCTTCTGGATAAGCAGGAGGAAAGGAATTTTTCATCATTCCTAACTGTATGTAATATTTCAAATACAAATATGTCTTTCTAATACAAATTTCAAGATTACCTACAAGATATTAATTTGTACTTCTAATATCTTGGTTGAGAATATATAATAGATATCTACCATTAACTCAGTAATTCCTAGTATCCTTTTTTAAACTAGAAAATAGAACATTAAAGTTAAAATGCTGTAGAAATTTATTACACAGAGAATGAAAGTTACCCCAAAATAATAATTCTTCATATTCTGGTTTACCAGTGGTTTTTCCTTCTGTTACCACAAACTTTGAAAAGTGGAGTGTACATATTTCAACATTCAGTAAAACACATTGGACATGATAATGCTAACATTTTTTTGAGTGGTTATTATGTGTCATGCTTTGTCCTGTATGATAATAAAACTGCAAATGATATCTTAACTGCTGTTACCAAATACATGATCACACAATTATTAATCACTCAGAAGCTCAAGAATTTTAGAGATGTTAGTAAGAGTAGGTATTTAGTTCTTTGGTCTTCCAAAGCTTTATCCTTTGGCTGCATTCTGAGGTTTTGAATTCAGAGCTTGCTAAGTGGGTACTCTACCACTTGAGCCACTCTAGCAGCCCCTGAGGTAAAATTTAATCCATCACAGTACATTCAATAATTTATTAATAACCAGTCCCCTATTAATGAACATTGAATTTTGTCCTTTTAAAGGCTCCTTCTTTTAGCTGAATGTTTGCTGTTAATATTTGAAAAACTAAAACATTCAATCTATACAAGGAGTGCAAAAACCATGAAAATTTGCAGTTCTTCTGTCGCCCTCAAGAGGCTTACATAAGAGGAGCCTACCATCAGTACCAATTCTAGAATTCTAGATATTAAAAAGCTCTCACTCCCTCTCTTTCTTTCTTCCCCCCTCCTTCTTCTTTTCTGAGACAATCTCACTGTGTCCTCTAGGTTGACCTTGAAATAGAAATTCTCCTGTCCCTCCCCACCCTCATGCTGGGATTATAGGCATGTACCACCACACCTGGCCTAGATATTAAAAGCTCTTCTAGGCATGGTGGTACATACCCATAATTCCACCACTTGGGAAGTGGAGGAAGGAGGATTGTGAGTTCCAGGTCAACCTGGGCTACATAGCAAAACCCTGTCTCAAAAACAAATAAATAAGTAAAAGCTCTTAATAAACAGTCTTGTCCTAAATTTTTTCTGTAAATAGTTTTTGTCTCCTGAATAAGCAGTAGGAAAGCAATAATTTTTTTATTACTCCTAACTATATGTAAATTATTTGACTTCTGTAGGAAATTGGAACAAAACTGCTGTATAGTTACCTTCTTTGTAAGCCTATAGTTAAAATTAAGGTAGTTTAACTACTCCAAGTCTTCTTTGTCATTTGTAAGTGACCCCTGTCTACCTCCTTTTTTCTTTTCTTTTCTGTGGGTGTGTGTGCTAGGGATTAAACCCAGAGACCTGAACATGATAAGCACTTGCTCTACCACTACCCGAACCCTGCCCTATTTTATAAGACATTTAACCCCCAAAAACTGAGCAGGTATGGAATGGTTTCTTTAGGTAATGATAGATAACTGTGAAAAATTGCTTTATGGGACATTTGTTTATTGATTGTTTTTATAAATTGAATTTTCCACATTATGTATTGATAAAACTATCCAATTAATAGTTGCCTAACTCTCAAGTTTGGCTTTGGGAATTTTTTTCTTTTTTGTTTTGTTGGTTCTGGGGATCAAACCCAGAGCCTATATATGCTAGGCAAATGCCCTACCACTGAGCTGTAGTCGGAGCCCCTCTTTTGTCTTTTTGAGACACAGTCTAGCTATGTAGCTTTGGAGAGTGAAGACATCTGTTTATAAACAGAAATTTAGACTTAGGGAAATTTAATTTTGGAAATACTGGTGGTACACATATATAAAGGTAGTCTTTTGTTATTGTTTGCAGTGCTTGGGATCAAACCTAGGGACTCATATGCTAGGCAAGCACTCCATCACTAAGTACTACTGAGCTATATGTCCAGCCATAGTGAATTTTTAATGAATAATTAAAGAATAATTCAATGAGGGCTGGGTGCATGGTTCAAGTGGTAAAGTGCCCAATTAGCAAGTGTAATTTCAATCCCCCAGTACCACCAAAAGAGAAAAAAAAAAAAGATTTATCACATTTTTAAGAACATTGTGAATTTTTAAAAATTGATTAACTCAAATATATTTGGTTATTAAAGTGCTTTTGGATGCAGCTTTGTTTTCTAGGGCTGCTGTAGCAAAATTCCAAAGCCAATATGGCTTTAAATAGAAATTATTGTCTCACAGTTGTGGAAGCTGAAAGTCCAAAATCAGGGTGTTTGTGGGGCTACTCTCTGATAACTCTAGGTCAGAATTTCACTGTGCAGCCAGACTGGCCTCGCACTATGTAGTCCATGCTGGCCTCAAACTTACGATCTTCTGCTTCTGCCTCCCAAGTGTTAGGATTATAAGCATGTTACCATGCCCAGCTGAATTTATTTTAAAATGAGAAATTTATCTGCTTTCAATCACTTATGCTGTATGTGTTTGTAGATACTACATTTGTGAAACCAAGTAGTCCTGGGATTACTGTTTTTTGGCATTGCTAGGGTTGGAACTCAGGACTTTGCCTTTGATAGATAGGTGCTCTGCAATCTGAGCCATGCAACCAGCCCTAAACTTGGCCTTAAAACGAATAGCCATTTCAAGAGGAAATGCCTTTGGCATCCTTTCATACCAATGAAATACCTCTTCTAGCTTCTGATGATTGCCTTCAGTCATTGGCATTCCTTAACTTATAGCTACATAGAGTCACATGGCCTCTTATGTTTCTTCACTGTCTTCCCTCTGCATGTCTTTGTGTCCAAATTTCCCATTTATACACGAGTCATATTGCATTGGCACAGACCTTAATGACCTCACTTAAATTAAAGACTATTTCCAATTAGGATCACATTCTGTGGTAGTGAGGATCAAACACTTGAACATGTTAATTTTGGAGGACACAATTCAGCCTATAACATAGCTGAAGACTAGAGGGATATATGAGAAAAAGTAATGGTAATTGTTAGGGAGAAAAACTTGGTTGAATTCACTTTATTTTTTTTGTTGTTTGGTTTTGTTTGTTTTTTTGTTTGGGAGACAGGGTTTCTTTGTGCAGACAGGCTGGCCTCAAACTTATGATCTTTTCGTCTGCCTCCCAAGTGCTAGGATTATAAGCATGTAACCATGCCTGAGTGAATTTATTTTAAAATGAGAAATTAAAATTTATCTTCCTTAATTACTTACCTTATATGTGTTTGTAAGTAATGCATTTAAGCCCAGATAGTCCTGGGCTTTAAGAATATCCTCTTTAAGGGAAAGTACCTTTGGAATCCTTCCACTGGCACAGATAAACAGTTTTTTTGTTTTAGGGTTTAATACCTAGTATCTATCTAATTCATGTAAGGTAGTAAATTTCTAATAGCTTTGGAATAAAAATGAGTGTTTGTCAATGGCTCTAAATTTCTTGGACACCACAGTTTATCAGTTGATAAATCGGTTGACAACATAATCTTTCCTCATTTTACTTTTAGTGAATAATATCAGCCTAAACTTTCAGATTTTAAACTTTTTATCAGGGTGTTCTAGACACTCAGTGAATAAGCTTTACACAGAACAATATACTTTTCACTAATCTAACAAAAATTAAATTTTAGCAGGCTCTAAGAATAAATTTTCTGACAAAAGAAAAAGAAACTCTGTGGATTCAGATCTGAAAAGCACAAGAGAATCTCTGATACCAAAAGCAAAAGAGTCCTTCCTTGAGAAGCGTCCTGATATACCACATCAGAGGGAAAAATTTATAAGACATATTGCACTGAAGACACCTGGTGGTGTGCTACGTTTGGAAGATATAACCAAGGAACCAAATGATGAAACTGATCACTCTGCAGACTTGGTACCTTCAAATTCTGGCCACCATTCTTCTAGGAATAGTGACCAAATCCGAGTGGCAAGTACCAAAGAGACTAAGATACAGAAACCCCACTTACCTTTACCTCAGGAAAAATCTACAATTAAAAAATCTAGCAACCTACAGAAAAATAAAACTGCTAGCTTCATGACATCAAAAGAAGAGACAAAACTTCTACCTTTACTTTCCCATGTTCCAAGTGCTGTTTCCTCTCAAATAACATTAAATGCTAAAAATTGTGCTCTTCCAATTCCTAAAAAAGATAAAGAGCGTTCCTCATCTAAAGAATATTCTGGGCATTCTACAGAATCCTCCAAACACAAGGAACACAAAGAAAAGACTAATAAGGCTGATTCTAATATATCTTCAGGGAAAATTTTTGGGGGATCTTTGCGTTCAGAGTATGGCACTCCTACAAAGTCTCCTCCAGCTGCTTTGGAAGTTGTGCCATGTATCCCAAGCCCTACAATACCTTCAGATAAAGAGAGTTCAGGAAATTCTAATGCAGGTAGCAGTGCACAGAAAAGAAAATTCAGGGGTGATTTTGATAGTGATGAAGAAAGTTTAGGTTACAACCTAGACAGTGATGAGGAAGAGGAAAAATTAAAATCATTGGAAGAAATAATGGCTTTGAACTTCAATCAGACTCCTGCAACTTCAGGAAAGCCTCCCCTTTCCAAGGGGCTTAGATCTCAGTCATCAGACTACACAGTAAGTAGTTCTGTGATACTTATCTTTACTTGAAGAGTAAAAACACTGATTAGTGAAAGAGGATAGATTGTTAAAACTTCTTTTTAAATTCAGTATTTATTACAACTCAGTGGACTGAAACTGGTATAATTCTTGTTTGAGGGCTGGCAGAGAGTCTCAAGTGGAAGAACACCTGCCTAGCAAGCCTGAGGCCCTGAGTTCAAACCTCAGTACTCCACAAAAGAAAAAATACCTTGTTTGATAAATGAGTTTCCCTTGTCTTTAGTTTTATTACTGTAAATCAGTGGTCTCCAAACTTTCCTGATCACACACACTTTTTTAGTAAAAGAAATTTCAAGCATGTATTCCAATTTATGTATACTTATAGATTATATACATGTACCACTATAATACTGTGCACTTTTTAAAGCGTATGCAAAAACAACTTAAAAAGAAAAATAAGTATTTTCCTATAGAAGTTATATAGAAGTTACTGTAGTTCTACTGGAGTTCCTACAGAAGTTCCATATAAATAGAAGTTCTATTATTTTCTTCCTGCACCCCAATGGATCACCTTGCACACCCCCTGCTTTGGAGACCACTGCTGTAAATGAAGGTAGAGTGTAGAAATGTTGTTAATTGTGGTGTGCAATTTTATTTATAAAGTGCTTCATTCTATCTTGGGATTAATCTAAATTAAATTCTAAGCTGTTTGTAAAATTTGGTGGGGAAGGTGTTAATATTCCATGATAACACCTAAAAAATTGGCAGTTTGATTCCAATGAAATAGAACTAAGAAGTAAAGGATAGGGTAGCCACAGAACCCTTGGGTGTTTGCAGTCAGATTCTAAGGTTAGCAGGGTTTTTTATAAGTAGTGACTTTCCTAATAGATGGTAAAATGAAATTGCCTGCACAAAATTCTAGATTTAAAGCATGATGGTGAAAATTCTTCTATAAGAAATATATCATCCTGGCCCAGGTTATTGAAATAGAAAATAGTCTTTAGTACTGTGAGTTACTTAAAACATATCTCAGTTGTTCTACTAAGATATGTCATAAATATTATTTTTTAATTTTCTTGTTTTAGGAACATGTTCATAGTGGAACTTATACAAATACTTTAGAACGTCTTGTGAAAGAAATGGAAGACACACAAAGGTTGGTTAGCATCATGATTTATTAGCTAAATTTCACATAACTGCTTATTTGTATGGCCAGCTTGTAAGACACATTAATAAAAAAATGGAAAAAGATAATGAGAAATTAGTATGCATTTTGCATTAGTACTTTTTATGACAGTTCTTCTGTTGTTAATTGTTAGAAATAAAATGTGTTCTCCTGTTCGTAGACTGGACCAAAAGGTCCAGGTTTTTATAGTATGCTGTGTTACATTAATAATATAAATTCTTTTCTGCTTACCACAACTAATAATCTGATAACTAAAGTGCTTGGTCAAAAACATGGGTAGAATTTATTTTTGAATATGTAGTTCATTTCAGTACATTGACATCATTGTACAGCCATCACCACCATCCAGCTCCTGAACTTTTTCATCTTCCTGAACAAAACTCAATACCCGTTAAGTAGTAACTCCACA
Organism: Castor canadensis; assembly: GCF_047511655.1. Taxonomy (NCBI): domain Eukaryota; kingdom Metazoa; phylum Chordata; class Mammalia; order Rodentia; family Castoridae; genus Castor; species Castor canadensis. The sequence goes on along the minus strand of NC_133392.1, from coordinate 28,477,017 downwards.
TTCTTCCCTTCCCTCTTGTCTTTAGCAGCTGTCTTTCTACTTTCTGTCTCTACAAAGTTGACTACTCTAGGTACTTAATATAAATGGGAACATACAGTATTTGTCCTTTTATGACTGTCTTATTTCCTTTAGTGTCTTCATTGTTCATTCATGAGAAAGAATGTGTCAGAATTTTTTTCATTTTTAAGGTTGATTGTTACATTGTATTATGTACATACCACATTTCATGGCCACTTGGATTATGCCCACTTTTTGGCTCTTATGAATAATTCTGTTGTGCACATGAGTGTCCAAATATCTTAAGTTCCTGCTTCAATTTTTTTTTGGGTATATACTCATAAGTAGACTTGCTGAATCACATCATAAGGTTATTGTTTTATTTTGGGGAGATTGCCACAGTATTTTCCACAGCATCTGAAGCTTTTTACATTCCCACCAACATCCTAAACTGGGTGCTAAGTGGCTCATGCCTGTAATCCTAGTTATTTGGGAGGCTGAGATTGGGAGGATCACAGTTCCAGGCCAGCCCAGGCAAATAGTTTGAGAGACCCCAGATCCAAAATAACTGGACCAAAATGGATGGAGGTGTGGCTTAAGCAGTAGAGCACCTGCCTTGCAAGTGCAAAGCCCTGAGTTCAAACTCAAGTCCCACCCAAAAAAAAGAAAAAAAGCCATTCTGATGGGTATGAAGTGATTCTTATGGATTTGATTTGGATGTTAAACATCTTTTCATATACTATTTATTAGTCCTTTACAAAGCTTCTTTGGAGAAATGTCTGTTTAGATCCTTTACCTGTTTTTAATCAGATTATGTATTTTTTATTGTTCACAGAGGAAGAATGTTTTTAAACAGTTGTATGGTCACCAAGTCCAAGTTTTGAAATCAGCATAAGCAGCCATGGTACTCCTATATCACTTAGTTTTGAGGAAAAAGTTCAGAGTTAGTTATGAATACTCTACCTCACGCACATACACAGAAACCAGGAAATTCTAGAATAAATTTTCCTAATGAAATTTATGTGATTAGTTGCAGGCTGTTTTTTCCTATTGAGCGGGAGGAAATATATTCCTTACTAATTCAAGGAATATCCGTGAAACTAGCTTAGAGAACTTGAAGTTAACTGAATTTTACTTATTTAAAATTGAGCATTGTTTAGACCAAAGATAGAGATGTCAGTTTGATGTGATGATTGACTTTTTTTTTTTTCCCTTTGGCAGAACTGGGGTTTGAACCTCAGGGCTTTGTGCTTAATAAGCAAGCGCTCTACTACTTCCACACCCCAGCCCTTGATGATTAACTCTTCTGTAGTGATAGAACAATACATTTACTCACCCAGTGTTTGGGGTTGGAGCTGGGAATAAGAACTTTGGTTAAACTAACTTAATCTTGGAGAGGCAGTTAGAAGGCAAAGACTCTGGAGCAAGATTATAGCTTTAGATCCCAGATTTTTGCATTGTGAGCTCTTGTAAGAGCTTTTCTAATAATCTGCTTCCTCATTGAGAAAATGGATAATAACTACTACAGGGGGTTGTGAGAATTGAGAGGTGATAAATAAGCCCTTAGTACAAAGTCTGTCACATAGTAAGTGCTCTGTAAATGTTAGGTGTTATGATGATGATAATGATATGACCACATCGACAACAAAAATTAGCTAGAAAGCCTAGCTAATACTGTCAGGTAGTTGTTCTACAAGTCAAATGAGATTGGAGAGGATAAAGTAGTGTTCTGTATTCTTTGAATAATTTAAATAAGTAATACTTGAAGTCCTAGCTCTAAAAAAATACTCAATTCTTGTATGTAATGGAACACTATTCTAATACTATACTGTTAGCTGGATAAAAGCCTAATACCAAAATAAACTTTCTCTGTTTTAGTACATGATGTTTAGAACATGATGATGTATTTGGGAGACACAATTTGATCTATAGTATAACAAAATATCACCTAATTTTTTTTTATTTTAAGAATAAATTATCATGACATTCTTTCAATTCTCAGGCTAGATGAACTACAGAAGCAACTACAAGAAGACATAAGGCAGGGCCGAGGCATTAAGTCTCCAATTAGAATTGGAGATCAAGATAGTACAGATGATGAGGATGGCCTCTTGGAAGAACACAGGTATAGCATTTTTTTTATTTATATACAAATACACCCTATTAAGGTTTTGTATTTTTTAGTTTTGTTTTTACAAAACAACTGGGCCGTTGATGGCTGTTTGCATAGTGAATAATGTATGTTGAGTTTTGTTGAAAGGCAAGTATTAGAGCCAAGTTACATCTTTTTTCCTTTTTTCTGGTTATTGTTCCTTTCCATATAGACACATTTAATGACTTGATTATTAGCATAAAGTGGGAGGAGCAAAACTTTTTCTGATGCTAGGCTTTTAATTTGGGATTGACATTGATTCTAAAAAAATGTTTTCTTTGTACCCATTTTTTAAATACAAAACCATATGTAGCATAATTATATTCAATATTCAGTGACTTTTTTGTATTTCAGGGAATTTCTAAAGAAATTTTCAGTTACAATTGATGCTATTCCTGATCATCATCCAGGTGAAGAAATATTTAATTTCCTCAATTCTGGAAAAATTTTCAATCAGTATACTTTGGATTTAAGAGACTCTGGTTTTATTGGACAAAGTGCTGTAGAAAAACTTATTCTGAAGTAAGTAGAAAGTAAATGTTTTGCTTTTATTTCTGTATAAAAAAATTGCTCTAGGACTGGGGACATGGCTCAAGCAGTATAGTGCCTGTTTCGCAAGTGTGATGCCCTGAGTTCAAACCCCAGTACTGCCTCTCTGCCCCCCAAAAAAATTACTCTAAAAGACTGACCAGTGTACCCAGTGTACCCTAAAACCATAACTTTTATTATGACCTATTTTCCTAATTCTTTTATTACTATTGCTTTTTCTGTTTTCTTAATTATACAAAGCAGTGTAGGATAGTTGTTTGGCACATCACGCTTTTCTTTTTTTCTTTTCCCTTTCTCTTTTTTAAATTGTTCACTGTGCTGGGATCAAACCCAAGGCCTCATGCATGGCACATCACATGCTTTTGTTAGTATGTAAAAGTTGGGCATGGTTGTACACACCTGTAATCCCAGCATTCAGATGGGAATATCACAAGTTTGAGGTCAGCCTGGGCTACAGGGTGAGACTCTGTGTCTCAGAAAAAAAAATCCAGCATCACTCACTCACACACTTAACCCACACAAGATCAGTAGCTTAAACAATAAATATGTTTCTTACTTATGTGAAAGAAGTACAGGAAGTCTAGAGCTGATTTGTTGTTTTCAACATATACTGTTTCTTCCCTACCATTCTTAGCTCCTCATTGCTTCAGATGCTATTGGAACTCTAGCTTTTATGTACAAATTCCCAAAAAGCCCACACAACATTTCTAGTTATGGTTGGTTGGATAGAGTTTAGTCAACATAACTACATCTTGGCAATAAGGGAGGCTGAGAAGTGATTGTTATTTCATATAGTCAATGCGCATGAGAAAAGCAAAAATAGATGTTAAGATGGACAAGTGGTAATCTTTCCCCATGCCAAGCTAATATGATTTCTCTCAGTACATGATGTCTTAGGTCTAGGGAGACCATATTAATTTTGGCATTGAGTTTTTGAAGTATATCCCCAAGTTAGATGTCCTGAGATTAATAAATTCTCAGCACTACCAGCAAGTATAGCTTTGTCCACCGGGTAAATGTGTTGCTCAGCCAACAGACTGAGTCAGCTTTAAGCCATCAATTGAATATTTTTATGAGTAACTTATCCACATTGGTATAGAGCCTATATAGACTCCTCCCTAGACTGCGAATTTGCTTGTTCATTTCACTGATTATGTCAGATGTGGTCATGGTAGCAGAAATGTTTTGTCATGGAGATAACAGTTATATTATTTTATTTTATTTTTTCAGATCAGGAAAAACAGATCAGATTTTTTTGACAACACAAGGGTTCCTTACCTCTGCTTATCACTATGTCCAGTGTCCTGTACCTGTGTTAAAGTGGCTGTTTCGGGTAAGAGAAATGTTTGAGGGGTTATAGTTGGCTTCCTACTGTATTTTCCTTGAATCAAAACCAAACTTTTTAAATACATTTTTTTTTGCACATTACTCAAGAAAAAAGTAATCTAGTGTGTCAAATAGGTGATTTTGTTGGGTTAGAATAAGGCAAGAAAGAGATTCCAAAGAAAATGATAATGACCAGGCATAGTGGCTCACATCTGTAATCCTAGCTGATTGGGAGGATTGCCAATTCAAAGCCATCCAGGACAAAAAGTTGGTGAGACCCCATCTCAATCAATAGCTAGGCATGTTGGTACACACCTGTCATCTCAGCAACTTAGGAAGCACAAATAAGATGATTGAGGTCCAGGCCAGCCCAGGCAAAAACACAAGACCCTGTCCCAAAAGGGCTGGAGGCATGGCTCGAGTGATAGAGCGTCTGCCTAGCAAGTACCAGACCCTGAGTTCAAAATCCTAGTACCACCAGGAAAAAAAGTGATAATGCAGATCAGGTGCAGGATAGTCAATAATTTTCCATATTTAGATATTTATCACATAAAATGTGATATAATTGTTACTTATTACATTTAACTATTATAGATAGTTTTAGAAGGGGTTTTCTAATACTTGCATCCTAAATTTCTTTTTTTAATGTTTATGGGAGTACCTTCGTACATTTTTCAGGAGTTAATTATATATTATTTCCCTACTCATGTATGTATTTTTATGCAAATACAACTGAGTATCTTTTCCACATTTTATGTTTAACACTTAAATCCACATAAATTAAATAATCATCTAATTTTTGTCTTATATAATTGGCAACTTTTAAAATGTCCGGTATCATTGGTTTTATACAGAGAGTCCTGGTGTTGCTTTAGATACTTAGGACCTTCAGGCAGAATACATTGTCAGGTTTAGATTTTTTTTTTGGTAGTCCTGGGATTTGAACTCAGAGCCTCACGCTTGCTAGGCAGGCACTTACTACTGGAGCCACTCCACCAGCCCCATCGTCAAGTTTAGAAGTTTATTGTTCTTGACATTTGTATCATCCAGAGGACAGCAATGCAGGATTAAATACAGTGTATACTGACAAAGATGGGAGGCTGTGGAGAGGACTTTTTACACTACACTAGGTTATCTACCAATGAGTACTAGTTTAATAATACCCAGCTATAGATTGAAATTATCTTCCTTTTGTAGATGAGAAAAATTATGCATGATGAAAAGTTTTTCCTAGGTTACTGGAGTGTTCCACTTTAATAAAATCCTAAATGTGTAAAAATATACATTGGGGAAGATGATTCATCATATAAAAGGATCCTTTACACATGTAAAAGTTTGCCCTAGAAATCCTATTTTTAAAAGTGTTACTGGTTTCAGAAAACCATAATTGTATATGTGAATTGAGAAGTAAAAAAAACATAGGGTGTTTCTATTCTGGACTTAAAGAGAGCATTTTAAAGAATCTCATATTTGGCAAGAACTGGAGAAATATTCCAGTGTAGCCCTTTGCTCACTTTTTCACATTTTGGGCATTTTTGCATGCCAGCTGTGCTAGGCACTAGACAGAACAGCAGTGAAAAAAATCAGTGTCTCTTAATTTCATGAAACCCACATTCTAGTATAAACAAATGTGTATGTGTATGCAGTTACAAAAGTATTATGTCAGATGGTAATTGTTGTGAAGGAAAATTTCAAAGTAGACTAACGTAAAAACAAAGTAGAAATGGAGGGGAGGAAGATTGCTTTTTTAATTATTATAAGGTAGTTGATGAAGGAGTTTTTGCTAAGGTGGGATGTGGTTAAAGAAGTAGCTTGTTAGTTCCCTTTCCCCCTCAATAAGTGGCTATATGCTCCAAGTAAGCTCTGTCTTAGCAGCATTTTTCAGTGAGACTTTTACCAAACTCTCTGAAGAGAGTGATGAAATGAGCCTTATTGCTATGTGAGAAAGGAGCATTTTAGGCAAAGAGAACAACAGGTAGTGGAAAGACTACAGAGAAGAAGCATTTGCTTTTAGCTCACTACTTGGAATCCAGTAGTGTTTTGTTTGTCTGTCTGTTTTGTGGTACTGGAGTTTGAACTCAGAGCCTCACACTTGCTAAGCAGGTGCTCTACCACTTGAGCCACTCTGCCAGCCCTCTAGTAATTATTTAACCGTTATAATTAAGTCAAAATTCACCTCCCTGTGGTTTTAATCTAGTAGTACTAATTATCTTTTCTATATTTTCCCACAATAAGTCTCATCTAACAGTCCTTCAGTTCTTTTAAAATAACTGGCATGACTCGTGGCATTTCCCACACTAACCATTCTCCAGTCCCTTTACTTCCCTCATCTTTCTAAGTGGCCTTTAGTTTGTCAGTGTCACTTCTGAATGTACTGCCTCCCCCTATGAAGGGACATATGTTCCAGATAAATGCTCTTACCAGCAGAGCTTCCAGTAAGATTTAATCATCTATATCACTTATGTATTACTATCTGTTATAGCTCAAAACTTCATTTGATGTCATGCCTGGGCTTCATTAGTGTCTAATTATATATGTTTTTTCTTAAATTTACAAGTAAGATTTTGCATTTGTCTGTATTTTCATCTTATTAATATGGGCCTATCATTATAGCCTTTAAAATTATAACTATGACATATAAGTTATATCTTTGTCCAAACAGATTTTTATATTCTTCATATTCATTCTTTGAAAACTAAACTAATAATTCATTTATTAAGTATATACTCTATATAAGACACATTGTCTGTTTTCTCCCTTTCAATTCCATTTTTTGTGGTGGAGAGACTTTACCAACTTATAAGTACTTTCTGGAAATTATATTCAAATTCTTTTTTTTTTTTTTTTTGGTGGTACTGGTGTTTGAACTCAGGGTCTCATGTTTGCTAGACAGGCACTCTACCACTTGGGCCACTCCACCAGCCCTGTTTTTGTGTTGGGTATTTTCAAGATAGGGGTTCAAGAACTGTTCGCCCAGGCTGGTTTTGAATCACAGTCCTTCTGATCTCTGCCTCCCGAGTAGCTAGGATTACAGGCATGCACCACTAGAGCCCAGACCAAATTCATTTTGATGTTGTAATAGTACTACTATTTGTTAAATATGTTAAAGTGTAATAAAAATGAGCTGATCATGGTGGTACATGCCAATAATCCAAAGTAGGAGGCTGAGGCAGCAGGATCTCAAATTTGAAGCAACCTGGCCAACATAGCAAAACCCTGTCTCAAAAGGAAAAAAAGAAAATAAAAATATTGGTATTTTTGCGATTTTTTTTTTTTAATCATAAATGTCCAAGTGTAGTAGACCAGAAAGTATTTGCTACTTAAAGGGTTGTTTTTTGCCCTTTTCAGAGAGAAATCATGCTTCATTATGAAAAGTTCAAGTAAATGTAATGAAGATTTAAAATTTTTTAAAAACTCATGCTGAATTCATCCCAAGTCCTGATTTCTAGGAGCTGTTAACATTTCAGTCCATGTTTTCTAGTTTCTCTGCACACAAAAAGTTGTAACTTAACATAAAACATGAATACATTTTATAAGTTTTTTGTTTCAGATAACAATACTTGAGTATTTTCATCTCAGTGTATAGTTATATTATGCTTTTTAATGACTTTAGAGTATTATCTGAAATTATTGTATTGCTTACCCTGTAATCCATCACACCCCCACAAAAAGAGTATTACATAAACCTTGTTTGTATGCAGCATGTCTGTGAGTGGTGCTACCTCTTAGTGGCAGAGCTTAACAACACAAACATGACAGACATTTTTTCACATAGATTGTAAATTACATAGGCCACATACCTGATTGCAAGCAAAGTTTGAATTATTTCCACTTAGATTATAGATTTAAATTTTATTATAATCATAATCTTTGGCTCTCAAGCAAAACAAAAAGATAGCAGTTGAAAAACAATGCATGTTCCTCCACAAATCCACTTGAAAATTACTTTCAATATGTTATATGAGTTTTAACTCTTCTGGTACTGGGAATCAAACCTAGGCCCTAATGTATGCTAAGTATATAGTATATAGTCTACCACTGAGTTTGTTTTTAAATGTTTGTATTTTATTTATGGTTTTTGTTATTTTTGAGATGATCTTGCTATGTAGTCCAGGCTACCTCAAGCTTGTGACCATCCTGCTTTAACCTCCCTAGTAGTGCTGGGATTACATGTATACACTACTGCTCTCAGTTACAATTTTTTTTCTTTCTTTTTTTTTTTTTTTTTTTTTTGTGGTACTGGGGGTTAAACTCAGGGCCTACACCACACTTTGAGCCATTCTACCAGCCGTTTTTTGTGATGGGTTTTTTCAAGATAGGGTCTCGTGAACTGTTTGCTTGGGCTGGCTTTGAACCATGATCCTTCTGATCTCTGCCTCCTGAGAGGTACCCAGCACAAATTTTTTTAAGCTTGAGATTTCCAAAAATATTGTACTCTAAAAATTACATTGTCTTTGCATCTAAATTCCTTTATGTAAAAGGCTGACTAAATCAAAGTATAAATGCAATGACTTTGCATAAGTATTACTAAGTTACTTTTAAATTTTTACCAAATTACACTCACACTAGACATAAGATTGCTGTGAACACATTATTACCAATATTCTTGAACTTTGCCAAGTTTGACTTTGCCAAGTCATTTAACAATATCTTTTCTTCATTTTTCATTGCATTGATTTGATTGCTAATGATATTGACCATGGAAAGGTAGGTATGGTAACATAGCTCTGCAGGCCCACTAATTTGGGAGGCTGAGGCAGGAGAATCACTTGAGCCCAGGAGTTTGAGCCTATCTCAAAAAAAAAAAAACCTGAAAAATGTCCAGTGTGTTAGTCTATTTGTATCTTTTCAAAGACTTTTTACTATTTTATGGTTTGATTTTGCCTATGTCATGATCAACTTGCAGCTTCTTTTATGGTTTTTTAGTTTCATGTCATGGTATATCCTAGAAAGGCATTTTTGATAGTTTCAAATATTATATCTAATTATAAATGAAAGTTATTTTGTAAAATAAACAACATGTTATAATGGAAAGAACAACCAGTATGGTGGAGAAAGCCTGTAATCCTAGCTTCTTAGGAGACAAAGATCTGGAAGAGTGCAGTTTGAGACCAGTCCAGGCACATAGCACTTGAGAACCATCTCAGCCTATGGCTAGGCATGCACTCCTGTCATCCCCAGCTATGTGATAGGATTTCTGTCCAGGCTCTCCCCAGCATAAAGTGAGAGCCCTTATCTCAAAAATAACCAAAGCAAAAAGGGCTGACTGAGTGGCTAAGTAGAGGGCAGAGAGCACCTGCCTAGCAAGTGCAAGATCCTGAGTTTCACCCCCAATTCCTGCCCCTCCAAAAAAAATGAATGAAAGGAGCCCTGACTTTGGAATCAAATACCAGATCTGAATTTAAATTCTACCTCTTCCATGTGTCACATTGTGCTGGGTATTTAATCTGAGTACTTGCTCAGATGCATAATGAGAACTATTTTAAATGCTAAATGAAGTGCATGTAGATTTTTTTTTTTTAAACAGCCTTGCTGTGTTGCCAAGTCTTTCAGTCCTCCTGCCTTAGCCTCCCAAGTGCCTGATTACAGGCATGTACCACCGCACCAGGCTCAGAACACCTTTATATGTACCTAGAAAATAGTAAGTGCTCATATTTTCTTTCTTTCTAATAGTTATTTATCTGCTTTTGACAGATGATGTCAGTTCATACAGATTGTATTGTGTCAGTGCAGATTTTAAGTACATTGATGGAAATAACAATTAGAAATGGTAAGTATAAAAATTTACTGTGATTTATATAGCATGTATTATTGGTTGTTACTACATGATCTCTTTCATATTGCTAAATGTTAGGAAGTGTAGGATAAATTATTTTTTGTGATCAAGTATCTTTAATAATGAAATGAAATGCTACTCAAAAATGAGTATCTACATTTCTCTAATTAAATTGAAAAAAGGGTGTAGATCTTGCAAATGGCAGCCCTTAGCTAATACTTACCAAATCATGACTTACTTTGCAGAAAACGAATAGTTGGAAATAGTTGGAAGTTTATTTATATATTAATTCAGCCAGTTAATTTCATTTGGCTTGTGAGTGGGCAACAATACTGATAGCAGACTAAGGCAGATTTGAAGCATCTGTTGTAAAAGTGTGACCATTGCTTTCTCAGCTTTGAGAGCCCTTTTAATGTAAAAAAAAAAAAATTGTGGTTTACCAGATCACTTGTTTGAGGGATTATAAATTCTTCCTGTGTTAGCCGGCACCAGTGATTCATGCCTGTATTCCTAGCTACTCAGGAGGTAGGGACTAGGAGGATTGAGGTTCCAAGCCAACCCAGGCAAATAGTTCTTGAGACCCTGTCTCAAAATATATCCAACCAAAGAAGGGCTGGTGGAGTGGCTCAGGTGGTAGAGTACCTGCCTAGCATGTGTAAGGCCCCGAGTTCAAACCCTAGTACCACCAAAAAAAAAAATATTCCTGTGTTAACTATAGTTGGGATTTTACTATTGTTATTTACAGTCATTTTAAAGTGTACTACTTCTCATTTATAGTCTTTTATCCATCAGTCTTAGATATTTTCTTCATAAATATCATTTCATCATAAACTGCATTGTTAACACCATGAATAGTTGTCATTTCTATAAAATAATTGGAATAATAATAAGGCTGAGCATAGTACCACATGTCTGGAATCCCAGTACTTGGGAGGCCGAAGCAAGAACATCTCAAATTCAAGGTCATCTTGGGCTAGATAGTGAGCTCTTGTCTCAAAAAAAAATTCTAATAATCTGTTTCATATGCAAATGTGGGTTTACAGACCAATAACATGGAATAAAGTATTTTCTTGTATTAAACAGATACTTTCAGTGACTCACCGATTTGGCCCTGGATCCCATCATTGTCTGATATAGCAGCTGTGTTCTTCAATATGGGAATTGATTTTAGATCTTTGTTTCCTCTGGAGAATCTTCAACCAGACTTTAATGAAGACAGTCTACTGTAAGTTTTCTTTTCATAGTTAATTCCAAAAACATCATTTAAAACAACTTACATAATATGATGTTAGTATTGATTTAATAAGTTCAGTATTTATTCCTATTTTTTAAATCAAAGTTGAGATTGGTCTTGAAATAGATACCTTTTTAACATTTGTGCTAATCTAAAAACTATCATGTTTCACACAGAAATAATGGAAACATTCCTAAAAAAATTTTTTTTTAAATTAAAGTAAGACTTCACATTGTTACTTAACATTGTCTTTCAAATATTGGCCAAAGCAATCAGACCAGAGGAAAAAACCTAAGACATAAAAATTAAAAAGGACTTAGTAAAAGACTACTTGATAAGTAATTTAATCTATACACAGAAAACCTCTCAGTTGAAAAACTTATGACAAGTAAGAATTTAGTATGGGTGCCAGGTACATAATAAAGAGAAACTAATAACCCGAAAATATCTGATCTGTAACTAGTTAAAAGCTAGACTGTAAGGAAAAATGTCCATGATAGTAATCAAGAGAAAGAAAAAAAAAGATGAATAAACTTACCTAGAAACATATGTATATGAAATATTACTAAAGAATTAAAGGTATCTTAATGTGAAGGCCTACCATGAAAATTCAGTATCATAAATAATGAATCCTAATAATTGCCAACAGGATTTAGGGGGTTACAGGAGAGTTGAGACTATAAAACTGATTCTAAAGTCATATGAAAAAAAATAGTATCTAAGAAAGTTACAAGGCGGGACTGGCTTCAACAGATAAAAAAACTGCATGGTACAATTGGGAGGATACAAAGTTCCACTAGTGGAACAAAATAAAAAAGTCTAAAAATTGATCCAAATACACACAGGTATTTAGTATGTGCTAAAGGTAGCATTTCAAAAAATGAGGGGAAAGTAAGCCGCTCATTGTCTGGTATAATCTAGTATCTGGAAAGCCAGGTAGCAATGTGGCTTTCCACATTGTAAATCTGAGGACTCATTCCTCAGATTTGCAGATCAAAGATTTAAATGTATATAATAAACACATATGGAAGTAGCACCTGGTGTGGGGGCATATACCTGTAATCCTAGCATGCAGAAAGTAGAGGTGGAGGAATGAGGATCACTAGGTGAAGTCCAACCTGGGCTACATATCAACACCTGTCTCCAAAAGACAAGGGCAGAGCCAGGTGTATAATCCCAGGTACTCAGGAGGTGAAGACCGGGAGAATCAAGATTTGAGGCCAGCCCAGGCAAAAAGTTAGCAAGACCCCACTTCAATAAACGAGCCAGGCATGGTAAGACACAGCTGTAATCCCAGTATGCGGGAAGCATAGTAGGAGGATTGTGGTCTGAGGCTGGCCCTGGATAGAAAAGCATGAGACCAATCTGAAAAGTAAAGCAAAAAATACTGGGGAGGCATGACTCCAGTGGTAGATAGCTTCCAAGCAAGGGAAAGGCCCTGAGTTCAAACTCCAGTAAAAAAAAAAAAAAATCTATGGCTGAGGAAGTAGCTGAGTGGTAAAGTACTTGCCTACCATGTGCAAGGTCCTGGGTTCTATCCCAAGCACCATCATCACCACCACAACAACAACAAAACTCAAAAGTAATAAAAGATTCTGGCAGAATTTTTTTTTTAAATCCTAGAAGAGGGGAAAATAGAAGGGCAAAGGAAATATTAATTTATTTGACCATATTTTTTAAAAAGCTACATAACGATAATCATCATTAATAAAGCCAAAGAAAAACATCAAAATGGAGGGGGAAGAAAAAACTTGTGTATAAGCTTAATTTCAAGTCAATAAGTGAGCTGAATATGGTGTTACATGCCTATAATTCCAGGACTTGGGAGGCTGAGGTAGGAGAATTGCAAGTTTGAGGTCAGCCTAGGCATAGTGCGTTTCAGGCCAGCGTGGACTGTATAGCAAGACCATGTCTCAAGGCAAAAAAAAATCAACAACCTATTAGAAAACAGGCAAAGGAAATGAGTACAGAAAAGGAAGTAAAAAACAATTCTTAAATATTATAATATATTCAACTTCACTTATAAGAAAAATGCTAATTCTTATTATAACTTGGCTTGTCGAGAACCAAGCTCTTCCATTTCTACAGTTTTCACCCTATACAGGAACCCCTGTTAGTCAGTTGTAATTTGTATCTGAAAATATGTTGGCTAGCAAATTTTTAGAGACTATATTCCATCACTTTTTTTTTTACCTGGCTGACCTGGCACAGGAAATGTTCTGCCAACAGAGAGAGGCCCTGGGGACCCCACAATGGCCCAAGAGTAGGACCATACCCACCCAGATCCATGGGCACTAGGCTCTGCAGACCACCACAAGATGCTGCCCTATACTGCCTCAGAGTCCGTAGCAACCCTGCCATCATTTTAAATAGCAAAAATAATGCCTTCCCAGCTCATCCAAAATATATTACCAGAATGTTCTTAAACAACTATTTAAAAGTTACCTTATAAGTCTGCATAGTATAAAAAAATTTAAATACAGACTACTTCATTATTTAACATTTAACAAACTCATTAATGTAATTTTTGTCATATGCCATGGACTTGAGTTTTTATTTATTGTAGTGAGCATGTACAGTAGAGGAAATAGTGAAATAAAGATATATAATATTGCATTAATATATAACAAATTCAAGTAACATTTAGCAAAATAAATTGAGTTCTTATTAATTACTTAGCTAATTAAAGAGTTGCCTTAGTCTTGTATAATGACTAGAAGTTTATAGAATGAAGATGGTAACAGGTAAGCAAAAGTGAAATAGTGAAGGCATGAGTGCAATATAATGAAATGGCTGTTTAAATAACATGAGCATGAGTCTGGATCCTGTCTGAGATAGGATCACAACTCACTCTTATCTAACCAGGAATGTCAACACATCTGTCTTTGCTGTTGTGTATATATGCATATTCATTATACCAAGTTCTCTATACAAATAGATTTAAAGTAAAAACATTTGTAGATTGTTAAGAGTAAATATTCAGATATATTGAGGGATACTGGTACACTGGTTGACCATTTTTGCTAAATGCACAAACTTAAATTTGAGTCCTAAACACCTTATAACCTTTTTGATTGTATATCCTATTCTCATATCCTTGTGTTCTCTTCCTCTGTGTATCTTGTAGCTATTTCTTCCTTTTTATTCCCAAGTAGCAGTCTAGCTCATATCTTTTCATGTGTAGCATGGCAAAAAATACTTTCTCCAGCATCTATCTCCAAAATAATCTTTTCACTGATGAGCTTCCCTGTCCTTTCTGCATCCCATATTTTTTGCAGTTTTACTCTTATTTTTCCTTTTTTTTTTTCAAGATGGGTCTTACTATGTTGCCCAGACTGGGCTTAAATTTGTTTTCCTCCAGCCTCATGCTCCCAAGTAGCTGGGATTATAGACATAAGGCACTGTAGTGGACCTCTGATCTTATTTTCTTTTTGCTTTGAGCTTTTTGTTCTAACCAAGTCAATCTGCCTATTGTTCCTCTACATCGTAACTACTAGTCCTTAAACAGTGTTTGATATATGTCACATGCTGTTCTAAGGGTTTAACATAGTACTTCACTTATTAGTAGCTACAGATATTAATAGCATTTCATTACCATTTTACAAGTACAACAGGCACAAAAAGGTTAAACTTGCCCAAGGTTGTACAACTAGGAGGGAGCACAGATACTCCTAAGCAGCTATTTTTAAAAAGAAGAAAATTCTTCACAAGCTATATTGTTAAGTAACAAAAGGAAGGTGCAAAACAACATATATGGTATGTTACCATTTATTAAAAATGGATGGAAGGAGGGCTGGCAGAGAGTCTCAAGTGGTAGACTGCCTGCCAGTAAGCATGAGGCCTTACTGCTCAGTACTGCCAAAAACCACTTAAAATAGGTATCCTTCCTTTTTATTGTATGTAAATTATTCCTCAATACAATATAGTTTTAAAAAAGTAGTTGTTAAGCCAGGTGCCAGTGGCTCATGCCTATAATCCTAGCTACTCAGGAAGCAGAGATCAGAAGGATCTCTGTTGGAGGCCAGCCCAGGCAAATAGTTTGAGAGAACCTATCTTGAAAATAACCATCACAAATAAAGGCTGGTGGAAGTGGCTCAAGTGTAGGCCCTGAGTTCAAACCCCAGTACCCCCCCCCAAAAAAAAAAAAAGTAATTGTTAAGCTGAGCATGGTGGTATGCATCTGTCACATCAGCTACTCAGGAAACTCAGACAGGAGGATTGCAAGTTTGAGGGCAGTGTGGGTAACATAGTTAGAATCCCCCATCTCAAAAAAAAAAAAGCAAAACCAAAAAAAACCCCAAAAAAATAGTTGTTCAGCATATCATACAGTAATTATTTTGTGCCTAATTCATGCTTTATTCACTTCTTAATAGTTCTGAAACACTGACAACATTGCGGGGGAAAGGATGTGAAGATTCATCTTGTATGCCAGTTTTTTCAACTCTTCCTGAAACCAACATTTTAAATGTCGTTAAGGTAGGAAAAGAATCTTTTTTGCATGTCTTTAAGGAGAGAAGTAGAACCATTTTAGTTTTGTTTTTAATGGTTCTTTAAAAATCCACTAGTTTCTTACCAGGTGTTATTTCTTAGCAATATTTATATTAAAGGTGGGTTTTTCTATTATTTTTGTTTTAATGTTAGGTGTGAAAGCCACCTTTAGGTTAGTTTCATCATTAAATAGTTTTGAAACCAGTAATTTTTAAGAATTGGATATATGAGGAAAAAAGTACTACTTGTAACATAATTCAGTGATCAAGAATTAATAATAGTGTGAAACATTTTTAGGGTAGACCAAATCAGTGATACTGAACACCATTAAGTAAGTCTTGAACCAGGGGGCATGACTCATGTGGTAAGGGCCTAAATTCAATCCCTAGTAGGAGAGTAGCGGGGGGCTGGGGAGGTAGGGAGAATTAAAAAAGAAAATCTTGAAAATGGAAAAGAAAATTTCTGGCCTTTTCTAGACAACTCACACTTGGCTATCTGTATAGTTCTCTTTTGCATCTTTTGTCAAAAGATTTTATAATTAAAACTCTTGAAGTAAATCTCTTTGTTACTTTGTGCGTTTGTGTCAAAGTTTCTAGGCTTATGTACATCTATACATCCAGAAGGTTACCAAGATCGGGAAATAATGTTGCTGATTTTAATGTTGTTTAAAATGAGTTTGGAAAAACAGCTGAAACAGATTCCTTTAGTAGATGTTCAAAGCCTCCTGATAAACCTGATGAAAAATATCAGAGATTGGGACACAAAGGTAACATCACTTAAAATGTCAGTACTGTTTTTTTGTACAGCATTAAAATTTGACTTCCATAGAGCATACAGAATTACAATTGTTTCCAAGCTCAGTTAAGATCTTTGATAGATGAAAAAGTAGAATATGTTTATTGGGGATTTAGTTTAGCATTCATATAAGTGCTAGAGCTTCATCTGTAAAAAAGACAATGCCCTTGCCCTTTAGGAGTTTTCATCCTACTCAGACTGTTAGATGATAAGCAGGTAAATGTAGATTGTAATAACATGTCCGGTTGTAATTAAGTGCTGCAAATTAAAATAAAGTAGGTCATGGGCAAAAAGAATTATAAAGCAGGAATGCTGTGCTATTTTATGAGGCAGTCAAGGAAGGCTTTTCTGAAACTACCTCTTAGCAGAGACACCTGAATGAAATGATAGAGTGAGTCATACCTGTAGCCAGAATTTGAGTTGAACTTAGGTAGACATGTAAGGGTGAACATATATAATTTTCATTTGGTGTTTTTATAAATTACATTTTTTCAATCATTTTGGTACAAAGTTTAAAACATATACAGAGGCAAGGAGTAACTATCACTCAGATTCAGAAATGACCAAGGCTTGATCAATCTTGTCTAGTCCATTAATCTTACCCTATACTTCTTCCCCTATTCATCAAGTTATTTTGAAGCAACTGTTAGCCTTTTAAATACACTAGAATAGAATCCTTAAAATGGAAGAAATTCCAAGTCAGGAACATATGATTTTGTGTAAGTCTCACTGTACACTTTGGAAACTGTTAATTAAGTTTAGGTTATTTTATTCTTCCTAGAAGGACTGTTTATTTAGAGACAAGAGATACAGTGTACCAAAAAACATGCAAGCCAGCACTAAGCTCCCTTGCCTAGCTGCCTACCCTTTTCTTTCCTTTTAATGGACATCCTAATAAATTGTGCTTCTCCTTATTAAAAAAAAAAAAAGTAAGGCCAGTGAATTTCTACTTAATGTATGTTTTCAGCCTAAGATAATTCAAGGTAAAACAATCCATATTATGTACTTTTAACAGATTCTGAACTGCATTTTCAAAAAAACAGGTGCTCTAATTTGTTAGTGCTTCCATTAAGGCAAGAAGGGATGTAGATTTGATTCTGCTGTCCTGTTTGAAAAGAAATCTTACTTACTCTTTTTTTCAGGTGCATGAACTCTGTCTGGGCATAAATGAACTCTCCAATCATCCCCATAACCTTCTGTGGTTGGTACAGCTAGTCCCTAACTGGACATCACGTGGAAGGTATTGAATTTTATGTTTACCTCAGTGAAGTGTTTTTGGGTCCTTTCTTTCCACTTATCATTTTTTAGTTTTGTTTTTTTCTTTTTTTCCTGAGAAGGGTCTCTTGACATAATCCATGCTGGTTTAGAACTCATGATCCTCTTGCCTGTAGTCTCCTGGGTACTGGAATTATAGGCATGTGCCACCATTCATCATTTTTTGAATGTTAAGCCTTTTATTGCATCTTCACTTGAGGGAGAGGACATTAATAGCCTGATTCTGGTTCTCAATTCAGATCATTCCATTGGTTTTTTTTTTTCCTCTCTCTAATAAAATGATTATTCCAGCAATAAAATAGGTTGTTTCCTATCAGTAATTCAGCAAGATCACAGATAAAGGGTCTTGCTGATTTACTGAGCTTTAGGCACTTCTAACTTTATATGCACATATTTTATATGAAACCTTTACTGATCTATAATAGTTTATTAGCTCTCATACAACCTTTTCTTGAAATGCCTGTATTTACAATTAAAACTAGAACTCCTTTTGACTTACTCATTTGCTTCTTAAGTAGTATTGCTTAAAACATATTCTAAATGCTTTTAAATTCTAATTACAGGCAATTGAGACAATGCCTAAGTCTAGTGATTATTTCAAAACTTTTGGATGAGAAACATGAAGATGTCCCTAATGCCAATAATCTTCAGGTATAAATACATTTTTGTTTCTAATAAATGGGAGAGGTAGTAAGGTATAAGGAAAATTGACAAGTCCTAAGTCAGAAGTCCTAGGGTTAGATCTCAACTCTTAGGCATGATACTGTTTGTGTAATCTTTTGCATGAAGGATGGAGATGATATTATATCCTTCTACCATAAAAGATGACTATGGACAGTCAGATGAATTAGTGTACAAATAATCTATTGGGAAAAATCACGTTATTAAAGATGACATTGAATTTGTTTAGTTTATCAAGGTTAGAAATATTATCACAAGATTAGAAATTATAGACCTATTATACATTAATTGCATTTTATACCTTTTTTTCTTCATATTAAGTGGTCTTTTTGGATCGTAGAGCTTTAAATGTGGTTTCCCTCCATATTTGTTCAGTAGTGTATATATCAGCTATATATGAATGTGTATAAATATGTCCTATGGAAGCTCTACTCTCGCAATGTTCTGATGGCTTTTTACATACATTTTTTATTATATTATATTGGGGATACATTGTAACATTTATAAAAGTGTTTACAATATATCTTAATTAAAGTCACTCCCTCCCCTTTTTACACACTGATAGGACTCCATGGGCTAGTTAGATTTTAAAACACCATAGAATCTGGTCTGGGTGAATTGCTATTCAGTACTAGGTACTCTCCCTAGTCCTAGAATTAAAAGATGGATCAGATTAGAGAGTCTGCCCTCGAAGGCATGATCTAGAGGGTGAAACAAACTAAACATTGTGGGTTAGTAGTGTGAAAAGGACAGTGATAGAAGTTATGTATGAGGTGCTCTGGGACAGATTGATGGGAACAGCTGGTTTCTATTTTTTTCCTGGCGGTACTTGAGTTTGAACTCAGGGCCTCATGCTTGCTAGGCAGAGGCTCTACCACTTAAGCCCTCTGCCACTTCTTTTTTACATTGGATATTTTCGAGATAGGGTCTTGAAAACTATTTGCTTTGGCTGGCTTCAGACTGCAACTCTTCTGTGAAACCTGTATTATATATACTGTTTGGTCACCTCCTAAGCATTTTTCCTAAATTACAATTATTAACTCTTTAACTTAAAAACCCTTTTTAATTAATTGAGGATTTTTAAGTAAAGAGGAAATAGATATCAATGGATTGTAAAGAAAGCTAGAAGGGCAAAATTAGAGAAGGCAAAATGAACAGTGGACACACTAGGGAAAAGTAACCCAAGAAAAAGCAACTGTAACTACTTAGTATTGTTCAGTGTCTGTTTTTTCTCTTAATAGGTATCAGTCCTACATCGCTATCTTGTGCAAATGAAGCCTTCTGATTTGTTAAAGAAAATGGTCATGAAGAAAAGGGCTGAACAACCAAATGGCACTATTGATGACAGTCTTCATTTAGAACTTGAAAAGCAGGTATCTAGGGCTACATCTCAAAGCATACTTAGGATCATAAAATGCATATATTGTTTTTATTTATGCTGTCCTGGAATTCTTCAGTAAACTGGAGGTAAAAGGATGGTTGTTGGTAATTTAACTGTGCTAGTTAATTCATGGGTATTAATTTTATTCATTTCTTTAATAGGCATATTATCTGACCTACGTTCTTCTTCATTTAGTTGGTGAAGTTAGTTGTTCTCATTCTTTTTCTTCTGGACAACGGGTAGGTAATGTTTAGTGTTATTTCATATAGGTGTTATTATTGATAGAATAAATGAGCATGTTTTAGTTAGGAGAAAACGTAATAAGAGTTAAGTGTTTTTGCACAGGAAAGAGGGAAGTAATAGTGGCAGGCAACCATATCATATTGTCAAGAATTACTTGTCAGCAAATGTTAGTTCTGTTTGTTGGAGTTGAGCTTAACCGTCATAACTTGGCAGTAGTAAAAGATATTCATACGATACCAGGCTCACCAAATAGGGCCAATAGCTTATTTCTTTCAACCTCTTCCCACTCTTTTTTTTGTTGTTGTTGGGGGTGGGGTACTGGGGTATGAATGCAGGGCCTTGTGCTTGCTGGACAAGCACTTTACCACTTGAACCACACCTCCAGCCCTTTTAGCTTTAGTTATTTTTCAGATAGGGTCTCACATTTTGCCCAGGGCCCGCTTTCACTAGTGATCCTCTTACCTATCCTTCTGCATAGTTGGGTTACAGGTATGTGCTACCACTGCCCAACTATTTGCTGAGATGGCGGTCTCACTAACTTAATAACCCAAGTTGGCGTTGAACTATGATCCTCCTGATCTCTGTCTCCCAAGTAGCTGGAATTGCAGGCATGAGCCACCATGCCCAACTCTTCTTTAGAAATACCATTTGCCTTTAAAATTAAACTGATGTTAACTTAGGCTTATTTTAAAAATGCATTTCTGGGCTGGCAGAGTGACTCAGGTTGTAGAGTTCCTTCCTAGCATGCATGAGGTCCTAAGTTCAAACCCCAGTACCACCATCAAAAAAAAAAAAAAATGCAACCAGGTGCTGGTGGCTCACACCTGTAATCCTTGCTACTCAGGAGGCAGAAATCAGGAGGATTGTGGTCAAAGCCAGCCCAGGCATGTAGTTCGTGGAGTGGCTCAAGGTGAAGCCCTGAGTTCAAGTCCCAGTACCGCCAAAAAAAAAATGCATTTCTCAGCTGGTCAGCAGGGATTGCACACCTGTAATCCTAACTACTTGGGAAGTGGAAGTGGATATTGGGAGGATCACAATTCAAGACCAGCCTAGGGAAAAAGTTAGCGAGATCCTTTCTCAACCAGTAGCTGGGTGTTGTGGGGTACACCTGTCATCCCAGCTAGGGCAGGAAGACTAAAATACAAACATGAAGGTCCAGACTAGCCTGGGTAAAGAGTGAGATCCTATCTCCAAAATAACCAGAGCAAAAAAGGCTGGAAACATGGCTCAAGTGGTAAAGTGTCTGCCCAGCAAGTGCGAAATCCTGAGTTCAAATTCTAGTACCACCAAAAAATGCATTTCTGAATTCTCTCTCCATATTAAGATTTTTATTTTGAATTACTCTATTCTTCCTCTTTCATATTTTAGTTATTTCATTCTCCATTTTAAAATTTATCTGTAATCATGATAGAAAAAACAGAGCTGATCATGTGTGGTAGGGTTTTTTAGTTTGTTTTGAGGCAGGGTCTCCCTATGTAGCCTCAAATTTGGGCTACAAATTTGCAGTTTTCTACCTCTGACTCCCGAGTGCTGGGATTATAGGAATGCATGCCACGTTCATGTGTTTTTCTAAATGCTATTTATGTAACACTATTCGCTCTCACAATTAGCCCCTAAATAGTCATCTATTTGTAATGTATGTTTGTGGCCTTTACATTTTCATAATTTTATTTTCTGATTAAAAAACTGATTTGGGGTTGGAGATGTTGCTCAAGTGTAGAATACTTGCTAGCTCAAGGCCTTGAATTCAATCCCCAGTTTCAAAGGGAAAAAAATTTATTTTTAAACCTTTTTGTTTAATAGTTTTGTTTTGAGACAGTGTCTCAGTATATAGCTATTCAACTTGCAATCCTCCTCCCTCAGCTCCCCCCCCAACCCCTCCCCGCCCAAAGAAAAATGGTTATGGTGGTGCAAAGTTAGCAAGGCCCTGTGTCAAAAATAAGCCCAGTGTGGTGGTGCACCCTGTGATCCCCAGCTATTCTGGAGGGTGGCAGGAGGAATGTAGTTTGAGGCCCTATCTTAAAAACAGAAGGGCTCCGGAGCCTTGGAAGTATGAAGCACTGAATTCAACCCTAATACTACAAAAATAATAAGAATACCATTTAAAACCATAAAGTAATAATTCATTTTAGAAATAGTAAAACAAAAGCTTGTTTTCTTTATAGAGAAAAAAATAGGTTATCTGTAATTTGAATATTCCACTAGAGAATGTATTTAAGGAAGGACTCTTCATATTTTTGAGTACTACATAATCCAGTTTGAGCTCTGGGGTTTAATTTTCATTAATGTGACTTAATACATAGAAAACAGTTTTTATTTTTGTGTTTTTCATTTTTTTGTTTTGAGGTACTGGGAATCAAACCCACGGCCTCATGCATGCTAGGCAGGCTCTTTATTGCCAAGCAGCATCTGCTACTAACCTACATCTTGTATTTTTTGGTTTGTTTTCTCATTACTGGGGTTTGAACTAAGGACCTCATGCTTACTAAGCAGGCCCTCTACACTTTGAACCACTCCACCAACTCTTAGTTTGTTACTCAATGACACTGGGACTTGCTATGTTAGAGTGATCTCAGACTTCTGATCTGTAGGCATGTGCTACCATGCAATTAATTTTTTAAATTAATTGGCAATAAACCATAACTATCCTGTTTCTCATGGAAGTGGCTACTTACACTATTATTTTAGTTAATTAACATCAGAAATTGCTATCTGGGGACTGATAGATTTTTAAGTGATTTAGTTGTTATAACTCCTTAATCTCTGTTAATTCGTAAAGCTTCAGAGTTGTTTTCATCCCTTGTATTTGTTTTGTTTTACCCAGAAACACTTTGTGCTACTGTGTGGGGCTTTGGAAAAACATGTTAAGTGTGATATTAGAGAAGATGCCAGACTTTTTTATAGAACTAAGGTAAGTGTGTTTTATACCTATTGTTAGGATTGGAGGTATTGGTGGGTATTGGCAGTACTGCGGATTGAACTCAGCTCCTGGCCCTAGCTAGGCAGGTGCTACCACTTGGGCCACTCTGCCAGCTGTTTGTGTATATGTATATATGTGTTAGTTATTTTTGAGATAGGGTTTTGCTTTATGCCCTGGCCCACAGGGACTTCAATCCTTGTATTTGAATTTTCCTGCATAGCTGGAGATAACAGGCACACGCCACCACACCTAGCCACTGTTTGAGGTGGGGGTCTCCCATACTTTTTTGCTTAGACTGGCCTAGAGCTGTGATCCTCCCAATCTCTGCTTGCACCACCATGCCTACTGGATTTTTTTTCTTTTTGATCTTGGCTACATTGTATTGAAGGAAGAGCTGGATATGGTGGTACGCAACTGTAATCCCAAAACTTGGGAGGCTGAGGCAGGAGGATCACCAGTTCTGGTCCAGCCTGGGCTACATAATGAGACACTGTATTAAAAAAAACTTTTTTTAAGGAAGAGAAGCATATAAAAAGGAATATAAAAGTTAGGGATATAGCTTAAGGCACTAATCCTGTTATGATAGGAGGAGCACTTACCTAGCACGCTTAAAGCCCTACCTTCCATTTAATCTCCAGCACTGAAAAAAAGATTTAAAACTTAAAAAAAAAAGATGGGGGGGGTTGGTTTTTTGGCAGTATTGGGGGTTTAACTTGGGCCTTACACGTGCTAGGCAGGCATTCTACCACTTGAGCCATTCGGCCAGCCCTTTTTTGTGGTGGGTATTTTCAAGATAGGGGAGGAGGGGTGTCTCACAAACTGTTTGCCCAAACAGCGATCCTCCTGATCTCTACCTCCCAAGTAGCTAGGATTACAGGTGTGAGCCATCGGCACCCAGCTCTAAAGTTTGAGTTTTGCAGAGACTTGCTAGACCTCTAAACAACAAAAGCAGAGGAGTAGCAGTGAATTTTGAATCTTCTGATAATATGGAGAAGATGTGGTAAGGCAGGAAATAGCCAAAGCCTTGGGCCCTTTAGCTTTTCTATCTCAGTATTAAAAGCCAGCAAGTAGAAAATACAAATTCCTTTGAAGGCAGGGATTATATTTTTCTGAATGATCTTTAATAACTATTAAGAAAGTTGAGATCTAAGCATTCAATCTTCTAGATTATGGTGATAAAAGAAGTTTTATTAATTATTATAATTTGAAAGCCTCTCCAAAAGATGAGTACCTTTTTTTCTTCCTTGAGAAAAATCAAATTGAGCTGTTAGGTATGAGTCTGTCTATCATAACTACAAGATCTTTTGTATGAAGTCTTAAATTGATTGTAAATGAGAATGTTTTGATCTGAACTCTTTTCCTCTTTTTGGTATTTTTAAGGTGAAAGACTTGGTTGCCAGGATACATGGAAAATGGCAGGAAATAATCCAGAACTGTCGGCCTACTCAGGTGGCATTTTATTAAACAGTTTTATTTATTATTAATACTTTACTGAATGGGAGCTGGCAGGGTGACTCAAGCAGTAAGAACACCTCCTTAGCAAGCGTGAGGCCCTGAGTTCAAACCTCAGTGCCACCAAAAAAAAAAAAACAAAAACTTTTAATATATTTTGCTGAATGCTACTCCTCATATCGTTTGAAACAGCATGAAGTGTAACAGAATACTTGCCAATGCATCCCCAGCACAATTAAAAAAAAAATAGCGCTTGCTTCTAAATATCTTAAGTTGAAAACTCCAGTACTATATGTGATTTGTGTATGTTTTTTAGTTTTTGTTTACCTTATATTCATTAATTTTTGTGTGCATGTGTGTGGTACTGGGGTTTGAACCCAGGACCTGTACCTTGAGCTACTTCGCCAGCCCTATTTTCACAAACGGTTTTTCGAGATAGGGTCTCACGAACTATTTGCCCAGGTTGGCTTCAAACCTCATCTTCCTGATCTCTGCCTCCTGAGTAGCTAGGATTACAGGTGTGAGCCACTGACACTTGGCTCATTAATTTATTTTCAGAAATGTTTATGCCCACTTTAATTTTACATTACGGGGCTGGTGGAGTGACTCAAGCGATAAAATTCCTGTCTAACAAGCATGAATCCCTGAGTTCAAATCACAGTACTGCCTTCCTCCCCGCTGCCCCCACCAAAAAATTAAATGTTACGTTACGTCAGGTGGAGGTTATTTCATAACTATTTTCAGTAGTTCTCTTAAGGTAAAGTACACATGGTATACATTTCACCCACTTAAAAGTTTATGATGGTTTGTAGGGCTGGGGGTGTATACACATATACATATATATGGTGGTTTTTAGTATATTCACAGAGTTTTGATTATGACCACAGTCTTTTTTTTTTTTTTCATTTTTCTTTTATTATTCATATGTGCATACAAGGCTTGGTTCATTTCTCCCCCCTGCCCCCACCCCCTCCCTTACCACCCACTCCGCCCCCTCCCTCTCCCCACCCCTCAATACCTAGCAGAAACTATTTTGCCCTTATTTCTAATTTTGTTGTAGAGAGAGTATAAGCAATAATAGGAAGGAACAAGGGTTTTTGCTGGTTGAGATAAGGATAGCTACACAGGGCATTGACTCACATTGATTTCCTGTGGACCACAGTCTTAACATTAACAGTCATCCCTCCATTCCCCAACTATCCTCATTCCCCTTAAGCCCTTAGCAAACACTAATCTATTTTGTATAGATTGCCTATTCTTTTAATTAACTTAAGTGAATCCTTGCTATACTATTTATATCCTTTCTATTGGTGAACAATATTTGATTGTGTGGATATACATTTATTTATCCACTTATTAGATGGACATTTGAGTGACTACAAAGAAGGCTCCCATGAATAGTTGTTTTTGTATCGATACATGTTTCCAAGTTAAAACATCTTTAGTTTTATATATGTGTGTACACACACACACACACACACACACACACACACACACCCGAGAGTAGAATTTCAGGGTCATACAGTAATTCTATGTTCAGTGTTTTAAGGAACTTACAGACTGTTGTTGTTTTCCGTAGAGGCTACACCATTTTATATTCCCACCAGAATGTATGCGAATTCTGATTTCTCCATATTCCCCCTACACTTACTTTTTTGTTTTTCTTACTAAAGCCATAGTTGAGGGTGGGAAGTAGAATCTCACTGTCAGTTTGCTTTGCACTTCCCTAATGTTAAGGACGTTGAACATCTGGTGTGTTTATTGGCTACTATGTAGCTTCTGTACAGAAATGTATTCATATCCTTTGCCTGTCTTTTACTTGACCTATCTTTTTGTTATTAAATAGAATTCTCCATGTGTTCTTGGTATAAGTTCCTTATTAGATACATAATTTATAAATATTTCCTCCCATTCTGTATGTTATCTTTTCATTGTCTTAATGGTATCATTTTTGGCATAAAATTTTTTAATTACAATGGAGTCTAGTTTCTTTCTTTTGTCACTTACGCTTTTGGTATCATAATTTAAGGAACCCTTTGCCTGAGAGGGCTATTTTTTTTTCACATATCTGCTAATAAGTTTGCCGTACTGTTTGTTTACAAGCTATCTGATGTAGAATTGTCTGAAGTGTAACTTCTCAAATTTTAATGTACATAGGAATCAACTAGGAAATCACTGAAGTGTGGATTCTGATTCATTAGGTCTGGAGTGGGACCTGAGATATTCTCCATTTCTAACAAGTTCTCAGGTTGATGCCAGTGCTGCCAATCTGAAGATGAAACTTTGAGTAGTCAAGGCATTTCTGATCAGAGTATTAAGAAGACTGAATATTAACTAGGAAGGGCAACTTCACTATTTTATGACATTTTTATTCTTTTGCTGTTATAGTATCTTTCGTGAGATAAGCATATTTTTTTTAGAAGTCTTTGAGAAATCTTAAATTTATGCTTTGTTATTGTTTTAATTTCTAACTTGAGTAGACTTTTTTAAGGCTGGCCATATAAGCTGATGCCACATTAAAACACAAAAGAATTTAGGAGTAAAACTTTACATTAATCTCCTTAAATATGTCACTTTGTGAGTGTGGTGGTAAGAAAAATACACTGTGTTTATGTTATTCTTTTTGTTGTTAGAGCACAAAATGTAAACTTTGAATCTGATTATAAAAAAAAAATTTCAGGGGCTGGGATGTAACTCGGTGGTACAGCGCTTGCCTAGCATGCGCGAGGCCCTGGGTTCGATCCCAGAACCAAAAAAGAAAAGACAAAAAAAAAAGTTTCAGAGAAATGTATAACTTAATGATCTCATTACCAAAATCCTATCCTTTTATAAGGATTAATTAATGATCTGATTAAATTTTCCTTTACTCTTTTTTTCTTCTATTCTAGGGGCAGCTTCATGACTTCTGGGTACCAGATTCTTAACAGGAATTACAACAACAAAAATATGAACCAAGACAAATTCATTAAGAGCCTTTCCAAGAGAAGTAGAAAGGATTACTACAGAATCCAATGGGATGATAAGAAAATACACAACAAATGTACCACTTGAATATCTAGTATGAAGCTGGTAATGAAGAAATTGCCATTTTTGAAGCAGAAATGAAATATGATCTATTTAACTGTTAAGACAACTGACCTTATATAAAAGAGCAGAGTCTTCTGAAAGGAGGGAGGGGTAAAAGCAGCTAGTAGTTACATGTTTAACCTGCCCTTATTAACTCCTCTTGTTAAATTATAAGCCAATTATCTTTTTTTAAGTAGTATTTGTGGCACTTGGATAATCATAAGAACTAAGCAAGAAAAGAGTTTGGACCAATTTGAGGAGTCAGATTTAGAAACCCAGACCAAGTTCTAGTTGGGTTAATTTTCCCTTTTGATTGTTTTAGGATGCAAAGGGAAAGTTTAGAACAGAGTTTAGTAATAAAAAACATAGATCTCTTCTGTAACTCCTGTAAGCCACAAGAGGTTTCAGTACATGCCATTTTCCTTCATTATTCAAGGTTATAAATCTGTTAGGTTTTTAGAATACATTAAAACAATTGAGAAACAAGTTTGGTGTAGTATTTAATTCCCCTAAGAGGAAGAGAGAGATTAAGCTGTTAAATAGTGGCTCTGTTTCTAAAATGCCAAAACATTCATAGACAGTTTGTTTTGGATTTTTTAAATCCATATTTTTTTAAGTATTGGTTAAATCATAGACTCTTGGCTATATCTTAGAATACTGGCCCTTGGTAACTATATTATAGAATTGTCTGTTGTAAAAATTTAAAGATCTTGGAAAGTTTCCAAAAATCACATTTCCATTAATATTTAACTTTGCAAAGACCTGGATGGTGTTTATATTTTGGGACTGTTGGAGTGTATGGGGTTGTGTGTGGGGTATGTGTGCGTGTGTGCACTCATGTGTTTTTATCTTGAAGTTGTTGCACTTGAAAACCACAGCTGCTTTAAATTCTTTTAAACACTGGAAAGCCATCCTCTGGTTAAAATGGTTGAAGGATAGTAGAAGTACACTTGCTAGTTTTAGCCCAAGGGCCCTTTTGAAGCCTTGGATAGCAACAGACTTACAGTCAACTGAAAAATTCTTTTGTTAACCAAGTGTCCCTTTAGGAGGGTTTATTTCCTGAAGGAGAATACCAACTTTGTTGTTGTTCTTACAATACTGGTTTAGGTGACTTGCTCTTTCCAGAGTACTCTTGACATCTCTAGTTGTTGTAGGGAAGATGATGGAGGCGAAGGGAATAAGTGTATGGTTTGACAGGGAAAAACTAAATTTTGAGAACTAACTCTCTACCTCTAAATTGAGGCTTAGGAATAAAACCATTTTATCTTAAATTTATCATTTGAAATAGCATCAGTAATTTTTGAGCTCATGTCAAGCATTGGGCAGTTAGAGATTTTATAAGCAAGACTAGATAAATCCAGTTTCCAAGAACGCAGACTGAACAAGGCTGGAACAGTCAAACCAACGAAAATTTTATTCTGTGTTGAGTTTACTGGTAAGAATATTATCTTGATACTACCTCTCAAGGGTATTGTTACAAAATGCCACTTATGGTTAAAGAGATAGATACAAAGAGTTATATTTAACAGAAGCTTGAAACTCTGGCATCTATCTGCCCAACAATGGGGGCTTTCACTCTGTAATTTAATACTTTGTAGATACATTATTTGTGTGTAATTTTATAAGTGTTCATATTTTTCTCATTTTGCATTGTGTAAAGTGTACAAAATCTGAAAGTATAAAATACTGCTTATATTGCTTATAATTACAGTGTGTAAATATTTTCTAATTGTATACATTGACGGGAACAAGTGGGTTATTCAGGTTTTTTTTAAGTGACCCTTTTGTATTGCAGTTTCAACAGATAGCTGCCCATCAAATTTAAAACCACTTTGATACATTTTTATTTAGCAGTTCCACTAAGAAAAAAAAATCTATTTTTAATTGCCTTTCTCCATTAAAGAAAAATACTTATCTGTCCCTTTAAAATAAATGGCCAGACATCAGTTTAGGCCCTTGTATTTATGACTCTGGTAGAGGTCTTCAGCTCCAGGTCATAGTCCAATTAGTATTTGCATTTGGGCGCTCATAGAAATTTTGTGATTCTCTTTTTAGCACAAATAGCGCATGGTTTTCCCAAATCAAGTTTTTTTTTCCTCCCTCTTGAGTCCCCATCCTTTGTCTCCCTCCTGCTGTTGTTACTCAGTGAGTGGGATGGTAGCAAGGGAGAAAATGCTCATTGCACAGAGAATGTCAAGCCACTTTGGACTTGACAGACAAAGCTTGCACTGAGTGGTGGTGTGTTTGGCAGTATTTCTGTGCCAAAAATCACTTGTCTAATTTTCTGGATGTGTATGTCAGACTTATTACCCTTACTGCAAGCTGAAAATTAAGGTACTTGTGTTTATGCTTTTGTGTGTTAACTGTTTGCCTTTTCTAACTTGCTTTTCTTGTTATCTGAAAATATAATTGTTATGTCATGTTAAGTGAAGCAGCTCTCCATGCACAAAACGCATCTGTGTAGCAGTAAAATA
The DNA here is from genome assembly GCF_047511655.1 of Castor canadensis. Classification (NCBI taxonomy): domain Eukaryota; kingdom Metazoa; phylum Chordata; class Mammalia; order Rodentia; family Castoridae; genus Castor; species Castor canadensis. The sequence continues at coordinate 28,447,208 of NC_133392.1, read as the reverse complement.
ACAGCATTTGTACATTTTCTGTCTATCTCCTGATGGCAGCGGTGCCTTTGTCACCTTTTAGAAGGTTGGCATTTTGTTTTTGCTTTCAAATGCAAGTACTAGCTTGCTTTTGACTTCACAAAAATCTCCCCAGTAAAGATAGATAATGGTGTGTTAACATCCAGGCTTTGTTAGAGCATTTGCATTTTTATTTTAATCAGAACAGATTACAGTTGGTGGGGACTGGCCAGTAATAATGTGTGGAGTCTTTAAACCAAGAGTAATTTTTAAATTAAAAGAAATTGTTTTTAAAAGAAGTGACCTATTAACAAGTGGCTGAGTTGGAGAATTAGGGGATGACTGTCAGGTTTGTCTCTAAGGAGGCAAGAGTAGGGTACAGGTGGGTGGGCATGTAGAGCAGTTAGCATGATTTTGGTGGTTATTTCCTACTTGTCAGCAGTATAGGTGCACCTCATTATCTGTGCATTTGTTTTCCCTGGGCAGTCCTGTTAGCCAGGTAATCCACCAGATCTTAGGCAGTTAAATGGCAGACTTCCTTTTTCTTTCATTTTTTTTCTTTTAAGATTTTATACTACATCTTGTTTAAAGTCCTCTGAATGTATGTGTGTGTTATTAAAACTGCTTTTTCTCAGTTTAAACGTGTTTGGTAACATTTGTTTGGGAGTGGACATGGTTAAGTATTTGGAATGCCCAGTTTCTTCACCTTCCCCATTCCCTAGTTCTTACACTGATTACTACCTTTGTCTTGCCCTGGATACTCCAGTTTTTTAGCTTGATGTTTCCTGTATCTGGAAAACATAAAGCCACAGCTGTACACAGTTCATTTTTATATAACCAGTTAATAATTTGCTGAATACATTACAGTGAGGAATCTAGTAATCTCATTCTTGTCTCATTTGCCATGTACATTCAATAAGTATTGAGTACCTACATGTCAGGTGATTTTTTTTTAGAATCAAGAATTTGGCAGTGAACAACAAAAACAATTCCTGAATCTTACCTGCTGGTATCAAGGTTAAAATAGGTTATTGGGACCGGGTGTGATGGCTCACGCCTGTAATCCCTGCTACTTGGGAAAATCATGCATGGTTCAAGGCCAGCCTAGGCAAAAAGTTGGAAGGACCCATCTCAGCAAATAGGGCTAGGGATTTGGCTCAGGTGAAAGTTTGCCTAGCAAGCCACAAGGCCCTGAATTCAATCCCCAGTACCACCAAAAAAATAAAGCAGGTTATTGAACAAAGAGGACTAGAAAAACATAACCTTGATCTTGATGTCTTGTTCTAGAGTCCAGGACTGGTGGACATGGCTCTGTGTATGCCACCTGGGGAGTCAGGTTAACATCTCCAGGAGAAACTTCTTGTGAGCTCATAGAAGGCCTAGCCAGAACCTAGTTCTAGAAGTGTGCCTGTATGCTTTTCTCCTTTCTGCTAGGCTGGGTTGGTAGAAACTACCTGTGAGCATTTTTCTCTGATAGCAGGCTGTATTGTGGGTAACAGGCCAGATAGAAGCAGAGACATTGTCCTAAGTATTTCACAAGACATAGGCAGCACAGCCTTATACGGTTTAAGGGAAAGGACTTGACTCTGCCCCTAGGCATAGACTCAGATCCCTTTACCACACTAGCTGTTTACCTTTAGCAAGTTAAATAAACTCTCTGAGCCTAAGTTTTTTCATCTATTAAATGGAATAATAACAAATACCCTTTTAAGCATTTCTGAGTACTGACTAATGCATGAAAAGTGCTCAGCACAGTGCCTAATGTATAGCTAGAACTCAGTAAATACTAGCTGATCATTAGCTCTAACTTGAGGCTTTTTTCAGATGACAAATTGATCTTAAGCAGGCACCATGGGGTATGCTGATACCTGATCAAACATTTTATCTCCAAAAAGCATGGTTGGAAGTATATTCTGTTTCTTTGAACTCATGGTGCTCCAGAGGCTTCTCTGTCCAGCTCTGTCTCTGGTGGTAAAAGTAAGTTTCTTTTTTTTTTCCTGGCAGTATTGGGGCTTGAATTTAGGGCCCTGCTCTTGCTTGGCATGCATTCTACAGTTGAACCATGCCTCCAGCCCAGTTTTTGACTTTTAAAAACCAAGCATGCATCAGATGTCTGGCTCATGGCTGTAATCCTGACAATGGAAGGCAGAGATCAGGAGGATTGCAGTTCAAGGCCAGCCCAGGTAAAAAGTGAGACCCTATCTCAAAAATACCCAACACAAAAAAGGACTGGCAAGATGGCTCAAGAAGTAGAGTGCCTGCCTAGCAAGAGGCCCTGAGTTCAAACCCTAGTACTTCCCCCCAAAAAAAGTATTCTAAAGGTGAGAAAGTGGGGATGGGTGACGGTTTTCCAGCATTTGTGAACATGTCCTCATGCTTCTTTTTCCTTGCTAGTCATTCCCTAGGCTGGAGTTGAGAGGACATACAAGACAACCCAGCTCTTGGTCTGGTTCCAGGCTCTCTGGCTGGGAAGAAAACTGGGCAAAGCAGGCTTCTGAGCCACAGTGGGACAGTGATTGTTGCACTGGTGATAGTCCCTACCTAACAAGCAGTTCTGTATGTGGCCAAAATAAAGATCATGCCATCTAAGGAAAAATGCTGGGCAAACCAGAGGTGGAGACAGCAAAGCAGGAACAGAAATGCTACCACAGTGAACAGGAAGCAGACATCCTGATAGGTCAGAGTTCTCTGGCCTCAGAGAACCTGTACTCAAGTTTCAGTGCCTATACCCCTCACCTAAGAGCCCAACTGTAGTTAAGTGCTCAGCAGAGCTTGGAGCCAAACCCACCCACCCTGGTGTTTTAGGTGGCTAAGAATCAGTGCTGAGGACAGACAGCATTTCCCTCAGCCACTTTCTTAAAACAGTTGGGGAAAATGAGCTAGCAAAAACAATTCATTTGTAAAGTATTCCAGAGGTTTCCAAATGGAATCCTCTCTCAGCCACCCTCCAAAGCAGCCAGTGTAGTGACTTCAAGGATGATTAACCTTCTTGCCTAGTCCTAGGGCACAAAGTAACTGCTAGATTAGGATTAATTTTTTGGTTTGATTTCAAGTCTCTACTGTCAGTTATTTCCCTTGTTCATATTTTATCAGCTTGTTTTGCAGGGAGGAGTATTGTCAATCAAAGGGGCTTCCTAGAGAAAGGTACATTAATTGCTTTCACATCTGACGCTTCAATTAGTTTCAGAGATATAAGTGGGAGGAGAACAGAAAGAAAGGGAATTGTGGACTGAAGTAACTGTCCAGTGAAATTCAGCAAGTGCCATACTGGTACTTGGCATTGAAATCACATTTTGCTCACTTAAGAAGGTGTGAAGGCTGGGTGTTGATGGCTCACGCCTATAATCCTTGCTACTTGGGAGGCTGAGATCAGGAGGATCGAACAAAGTTCCAGGCCAGTCGAGGCAAATAGTTCTTGAGACTCCATCTCCAAAATAACCAGGACAGAATGGACTGGAGGTGTGGCTCAAGCAGTAGAGCACCTCCTTTGCAAGCACAAAGCCCTGAGTTCAAACCCTAGTCCCACCAAAAAAAAAAAAAGTGTCAGGTTCTGAGTATGCCATCAGAGCACTATTGGCCTATTGGTGCCTGCAGTTTCTCTTCCTGTTAGGTACTGCAGTCCCTGCCCCAACCCTATCTTCCCTCCAACTTTCCCACAAGTACTACATATTTGCCAGGTGATGGTGACTCATGCCTGAAATCCTAGCTACTCAGGAGGCAGAGATCAGGTTCAAAGCAGCCTGGGAAAATAGTTCACAAGACCCTATCTCAAAAATACCCAATGCAAAAAAGAGCTGGCAGAGTGGCTCAAGTGGTATAGCACCTGCCTAAGTAAGTGTCGCCCTGAGTTCAAACCCCAGTACCCCCAAAAAAAGGACTACAGATTTATTGTCCATAGCCATAACTTTATCTACTTTTTTTTTTTTTTAACTAATAGTTCTTGTGTTTGAACTCAGGACTTCATGCTTGCAAAGCTGTGCTCTACTACTTGAGCTATACCGCCAGTCCATTTTGCTCTGGTTATTTTGGAGATGGGGTCTTCTGAAGTATTTGCCTGGGCTGGCCTGGAACCTCAATTCTCCAGATCTCAGCTTCCCAAGTAGCTAGGATTATAGGCATAAGCCACTGGCACCCAGTTTTTACTGCAGCATGTTCTCTCTCATATGCAGATTACAGACCTAAAACAAATGCATCGATATTACGGGATGCAAGTCACACTAAGGGGTCGTGCACGGGAGGGATAAAGCAAAGGAAGGATATGGTTGATGTGCTACTTTCTATACACGAATGAATATGGAACTCTTAAATTGGCTGGGGCCACCATGGGAAGGGTCCTAGGGAAAAGGACTAGAGATGAACCAGTTGGGATTGTAATACATATATGCATGGAAACAACACAAGGAAACTCCCTGTTTGCTATCTTTATCTCAAACTAGCAAAAACGTCATGTTTTTATCTTTTTTTCTACAAAATCAGACCAACAGGGGTGGAACGGGTTCTGCAGGGTGAGGGGCAGTTGGCACCAGTGGAAGGAGGAAGATAGCTGGGAAAGGGGTTAGGAGGATTAATATTGTGCAAATATTGTTAATACATGTATGTAAATGCAAAAGTGATACCTGTTGAAACTGTTCCAGGAATCGGAAGGGGGGAAGGAAGAGCAATGGAGGGGGTGAATTCAAGTATGATATTAATTGATACATTGTAAAACCACAGTGTACCCCCACCCAGCACAACAATAAAGGGGAAAAAATGACCTCAAATACTCAATCCATCAGCTCTTTCAGGATTTTCTTCTGTGGTCAGCTACTAGTTAACTAGTCGAATTTTCCCTTCTATTTCACTAAAAATGTTCCTGTCTTATCAAATCAAACTCATTAGCTTTTTGCATGCCCTTTCCCCTTTCCTTACTCCAGAACAGGTCTGCACAAATTTGTACAATTCAGCTTTTTTGCAGATGTGATCTGCTTCCCCCTTCTCAGACTTTTTCAATCTTGATTGTGCTTTGTAAACACAAAAATGAATTTCAAGGCAAGTTACTTAACTTCTTAGAGCCTGTTTTCCCATCTATAAAATGAAACTATTAATTCCTCAGGATAGGATGAGAGTACAGTAAAAGAAATGAAGCTGGGCAGTGTGTGAGCACTTTTTTTGGGCGGGTGGAGGGGGCAGTACTAGGGTTTGAATTCTCAGGGCTTCATGCTTGTTAAACAGCCAGGCTATCAGTTGAGCCACACCCCAGCTCTAAGTGCACTGTTTTTTGTTTTGTTTTGTTTTTTTAAGTACAGGAGTTTGAACTCAGGGCTTCATGCTTGCTAAGTAGGTGCTCTACTACTTGAGCCACTCCGCCTGCCCAAAACACTTTTGAATTCAAGCGTTTCTCCCAGTCACTTCCCCCACCCCATCCTACACACACATCCTGTTTGCAGAGTGCTGGGAGATCTTGTTTAATGGGGGATGGAAGTGTGATGTGGGCCCTTCTGTCTAGCAGTCTATAGTCACACACTGAGTCCAGAATGTGAGATTGTATAGAATCAAGTGCCAAACAGCTTCGGGGAATCTATAAAGAGGAATGAAGTGCCAGTCCCAGGATCCCTTCTGTTAAATACGCCACTCGAATCCTGTTCAAACTCCTAGGCACATGCAAGGGTCTATTCCTGTGGCCCGTATTTTGTCCCTTCTTTTTGCTCCTACATCAGTATTGTCATGGATTTGGGGAAGGGGTGAACAGGCTGGGTCATGGCAGCCAGAGCTCACATTTCATTGGGACTCTAAGAAGGTTCACTTCTTGGCTGTGCTGGGGCCTAAGGCAAGTGCTTTACCACTGACCTACATCCCTAACCCTGGATTCACTTAGGCCCTTAGGAAGGAGGTGAGTGCAGGGAGGATCATCTAGTTAAAGGAGTTGGGGAGATGATTCTGAGGCGGGGTTTCCTAGATTCTGGGTAAAGGCAATTGAACTTGGGAAGGACAGAATATTTGATTGCCTGAAGACATGAACTGGAAGTTTTGCAGTAAGAATGATGTTCGAGGGCTGGTGGAGTGGTTCAAGTGTAGAGTGCCTACTTAGCAAGCTTTGAGACCCTGAGTTCAAACCCACTACCGCCAAAAAACAAACAAAAAAACTGGAAGAGAAGGCAGATGTCTGAGTGACCTGATCCCTGAGATGAACCTGGGTTTAGACCAAGATTTGGTTCTCAAACCTGTTCAAATGGTGGCTTATTTATGCAAAAAAGAGCATTTTCTGTGTGCACTTCAAGCTGTTGCTTCATCTCCTCCAGGCCTGCTTCCATCTCACGCACTCAGACCTCAACCTGAACAGCAAGCGGTGGAGGCTCTTGAGCTGAGAAGCTGCCCTAGGTTCGTACTTATGGTCCCCTCCCCCCAACCCCATTCCCTGTCCTCGAGCTGCAGCAGTAGAGACTGAGGTTAGATATGAAGCGAGAACGCGGACTGATCCCTAGGCTCAGGGCAGATGAGAATAGCAAGAGCGCAAGAAGTGAGGTACAGGTTAGGGAACAAGCTAGAGTCTCCTCGGAGAACCACAGCAAAAGCTCCAGAGGACAGATCTGCATGTCCCCTGTAATAGGTTAGTGACAGAGGTCCTAGGGTTACAGGGAAGGGGGAGGTGGGACTCCCCGCCTGCTGAGGGCTTACGGTTTGGTGAGGCCCCCATCATGGAATGGTGCCAGGGCCGCTCCGCCTGGAAGAGAAGGGGTGCCAGATGCCCGAGCGAGGGCTGTGAGCCTCACCCTCAAACTATCTCTATTGTGCTAGGGATAAGAGGGAGAGGCGCCCTTCCCCGCACCCGCCCTGACGGCCCGCCTCCAGGCCCCCGCCCCACCCCCGGCTCCGCCTCCACCCCCGCCCCGCCTCTGGCCGCGGCCCCTTCCTCCCGCAGCTAGTGCTGTGGAGCCGCGGAGAGCGCGTCGCTGTCTCTATGGCCCCGGATCCCAGCGCAAAGGTGAGGGAGGCGGGGAGTGAAGGCGGTGGCGGGGCCGCGGGGGGTAGGGAACCATGGGCCCGGCAAAGCCTTCCCAATGTCCATTCCACCCGCCAACTGGGCAAGGCCTTTCCCACCGCCAAAACCCCCGGTCCCGCATAAAAGCTCTAGAGGGGTGCGGGCCAGGCCTCAGGTCGCGCAGGGTGCAGACCGGCCACCGCGAGAGTCGGGGACTGGAGCGGGGCGGGGACCTGCGTGGCGAACAGTGTCTCCCTAGATCTGGGTCACGTCTCCTGGCGTCCGGCGGGTTCGAAGGAGAGCTTGTCCTCGAGCTGCAGCAGTAGACAGGTTAGATATGAAAAGAGAGAACGCGGACTGTCTAGGATGGTCGGAGGTGGGGATGGCAAGGGAGGAACTCCCTCAAGCCAGGAGAGACCGCCATCCTACTGGGCAGGTGGGCATCTTGGATGAAGGTCGAGAGCCTACAATGATCCTCCATTGATCATGTTGGAGAGCTCCCCTCCACGGTTTCCTCCATCCTAGGATCTAATAGAGAAAGGGTGATTAGTGTTCAGGGGGCAGGCCCTGGGGAGGAACCCGAACTGTAGAACTTGGAGCGAAGTGTGGGGCATGAACTGGAGACCTTGAACCCGCTTAGCCACAGGGGGAAGGGGGAGAACGGCATGCTCTGCCCCGCCCATTTAGCCCCGCCCTCCCAACAGGTTAAGTGGGGACCGAGCACTCTGGCTCAGCTAGCTCCCCATTATCTAGAAATGCAGTACGTATGAGGTTAGAAGATTGCTAAGTTACGCACTCCATTCCGTCTTTCTTTTGCTAATGCTAAGGGCCTCCTTCTACCTGGGTTTGTACCCGAATCCCCCTTGCAGAGTAGCCTTGACTCATGCACTCATCTCAGGTCAGTAGCTTTCCCCTTTCTTCACTCCCTCCCACCCCCACAACAAACACACATGCATACACTTGGAATCTGGCCTTAAGAATAGGACTTTCAGGAAAGGGGGGTGGGGTTCTGCTCTGCATCTCACCCCAGTGGACACTGGAGGCCAGCAAGCCTGCAGCAAGAACTGGGCTCCTGTATACATATGTACTCGTCACTGCATGGATGTAATTATGTGAATACAACATGTAGGCGACCCTGCTGTGAACATTACTGTACCTGATTCATGATCAAGGGGGTTTGTGTGAATGTCCTACACATACATGTGCACAGGATCCTCCTGTTGAACAGGTGTTTAGACCTTCACATAAACCCACAGCTGTAACCCTATTTCTCTACCTCTGAGGCTGTATGACTTGCTGAACCACTTATGTTTGAATACAACCTTATATGTGAATATGTATGACTACATGTGGTCGTGGCCATCTATGTGAACATATGTGTACACAAACCTCTCTTTATGTGTGTGAATAACTCTCCTTTGAATGCATGTATTCACAGCCCTCCTTGAATGTGTGCGTGTACACCTGTGTGTGCCTTCCTCTGGACCCATGTGACTCAGAAGGAACCTGTATAAATGTGCCATACACCACACTCTGAGTGGTTCCTCTAATCTGGGGTGTGTTCTTCCTGCCCAATCCTACGGACTGATCCCTCCTAGCCATAGGGCTCCCCCTTCTGTGCTAAGCAAACAGGAGGCCCTGAAGGTAAACAGGTGTGCCTTCACAGTGAGGGGTGGGGCATGGGCACCCTGCCTGCAGCCTCCTGCTGCTCCAGACCCCAAACCAGGAACTGGTACCCTTTCTGTGGCCCAAGAACCTTCTCTCCCTTTGTATCCTACTCCTCCCCTCCCATGTCAGTGTGCTGACCCTCACCTCTTGAATAAATCTTCCAAATTCCTGTTTTCCCTTATGCCAGCTCCTGATCCCTCCCCCTTTCTTCAAGGCCAGATAGTTAATATTTGACCTGGAAGGGAAAGGAGAGGCCAGTGGCACCCTCTGACCCTGCCTATGATTGTCTGGTGACATGGGGTGGACCAGGCCTCCACAACTAGTCCAGCCCAGGAAACTTTCGGAGGACCCTCAGGGTTCAGGAGGCCTGTTGTAGGGTTTGGGGGATACTTAACACCTCTATTCTATCCCCAGTTGGTTGGATTGAGGGAATAGTCTCCAAGATGTGCTTGCTTAAGACTCAAGTAACTGGCCTGGCACATTACAGCTTCCTGTACAGACATTACACCTACCCAGCTAGGGGACCCAGATATCCACACTCCACCCACACACACACACTCTAGCAGGTAGGGACACGTGTGGATGCCTAAGCAGAGGGTGTGCAGTATGGACTCGCATGGGCAGGACAAAGATGTACACCCCCTTGGAGAAGAATGCTGAGAAGTGTCTAATTAAACAGAAATTCCAGAGGGAGCTCTTAGGCCAAGAAAAAGAGGAAAAAAAAGAAAAAAAGGAAAACAGGACAAATTAACAAAGGCCCATTAAGTGACTGGCCAGTCCTTCCTGCATAAGGCACCCCCGCAGACAGCAGGGGCAGCTACTGCCCCATTGTTGGAGGAGTAGGCAGTCTCTGAAAACCGAAACTCCAAGATGGGAGCCTAGCAGATTTCTGACCTGGCTGGAGGAAGGCTGTTACCTTGGGTTTAGGTTGGAGGGTGGGGGGGTAGAGTCTAGATAGCAGTTCCACTCCAGCCTCCTGCATTAAAACAGGGATGCACAGAATGATTGTGAATCAATCCTGGCGTGGGAGAGCAGTGGTTGCTGGGCCTCTGCCCTTTAGTGCCGCCTTAAGTCTGTGTAATGCCATCCATCTTCCACCCACACAGAGATCAAAGTGCTTTTGCCCCTCCCCCCTCTCTCCTTTAGAAAACAGACCTGAGAGAACCAGGACTAGCCCTGTTGCTGGGGACAAGGTGACTCCATCAGTAATCTGCACCCCCTCTATGACTCCATGACTCCTGCTCACCATGGAGCTTCCATTTGGTGCAGAAAGGCATGTGGTCCTTCCCTCCCTCTGACTTCGTAGCTGTGATTCCATGGCCACACAACCTGGTGGCTCCATGTCCCCCCCATTCCAGGATCCTCCCTGGCCCCATGACTCCTTGACCCCCATGGCCTCATGACCCCTGACCTTCCACATGCTTCCTGGACTTTGACCCTTGTGACTGTTTTTCTCATCCCCTTCTGTGACTCTGGTCCTGGTTGTCCTTGGGGGTCTTGTTGGTCTGGACCTCCCCAGGAAGATGTGGGGGAGGCTCTGGTCACTCCTCTTCAGCTTCCTCACAGCAACAGCAGTCCCTGGACCCTCACTGCGGAGACCATCCCGAGAGCTGGACGCTACCCCACGTATGACCATCTCCTATGAAGGTTAGACCTTCTACCTTTAAAAAGCCGTATCAGCCAGGGCTGGGGGAAGGAGGCAGCTCCAAAACTGGGCTCACTGCCCTCACTCTCCACAGAGCTCTCTGGGACCCGACACTTCAAGGGTCAAGCCCAGAACTACTCAACACTGCTGTTGGAGGAGGCCTCAGCAAGGCTGCTAGTAGGAGCTCGAGGTGCCCTGTTCTCTCTCAGTGCCCGTGACATAGGAGATGGGGCACACAAAGAGGTCAGCCCCTGGAACCTGGACCATCCACAGGCTCTCTAGCTTCATCCAGCTCCTTCAGATCTCAACTTCCTAGCCTTCTATAAACCTCTGGACAGCAGTGCCCTTTCCTGCCCAGGGCTCCCTCACATCCAGTGCTCCTCCTGAAATTCACCCCCATCCCAATTTTCCCAGCTCTTTAAAGCTCTCTTGCCTGGCCCTGTGGGTAAATGGGTATTGGGGTCAATGAATCATTCTATTCCCTTTACTCCTGTTAGATCTACTGGGAGGCCTCCCCAGAGATGCAAAGCAAATGCCATCAAAAAGGGAAAAACAACCAGGTATGTGGATTGCCCTACCCCAGCAACTTTCTTCTCACCAACCCTCTATTGGGGGTGCTAGATAGGTAGGAACAGATAGGGTGGTACAGACCCAACAGTCAACTGCATAAACACTGTGAGTGCTGCTGGAATGGTAGGTCCTGGGGACAGCCTTCCTAATGCATTCAGGCCTATTAGTTTGGCCTGTCATAGCATCTTAATCTCCTCTGGGTTCCCAAATTATAATCAGGATAGCAATAAGTAACCTCTAGCAAGTGCTGATTTTGCTATTATCTTCATCTAGATCTAAAATAACACTAAGAAGGGATATTATCCCCCATTTTACAGATGAGAAAAAATGTAACATTTCTCAGGACATGCTTTGGGAAATGTTCTCTAAAGCCTTGCTACCCAAAGTGTGGTCTAGGAACCAGAAGCATCAGCTTCACCTGAGAGCTTGCTAGAACTGCAAAATCTTGGGTCCTTCCCAGACCTACTGAGTCAGCATCTGCATTTATAATATGCCAAGATGATGAGAAAAATGATACTTTGGTGGAAGAATAGTTCAAGCACCCAGTATTCCATGAAGGTGCCAAAGAGGCACCTCCAAGAGTTTCCATCAAAGGCTGTCTTTTAGTGAAGTGTGAACAGAAAACAGGGCTAGATAGGTAGAACCCAGGTCATGATGGGCCATAAATGTCCATCAGAGAATTTGGATTTTATTCTGTGACAGTGGGCACCCTTACTATTTGATACCTTAGAGGCTCTCAACCTTTAATGCACACGTCAATCACCTTGGCTACGCCCATCACAAAAAAGAGCTGCTGGAGTGGCTCAAGGTGTAGGCCCTGAGTTCAAACTCCAGTACTTTAATTAAAAAAAAAAAGAGAGAGACAGACAGAGCCATTTAAGGCAAGAAATGAATCATGGAGAGGGACCGAACGTGAGGATGAGGTAGCAGAAAGTAGCAAAGATGACTCCTCACTTCCAAACTGCGGTGCAAGATGAATGCAATGAGTGAGGTGGGAAAGACTGGATGAACAGGTATAGGAGGGAAGATACAGGTTAAGGAGGAGGCGATGAGCTTGCCTTCTGACAAGCTGAATTTGATGTATCTGTGGACAGCAGGTAGAGAGACAGTTGGAGAACTGGGAATAATTTGTGGGAGCTCTAGGATTGGAGGGCACTGATAAGGAACTTAGTGGGAGAAGCATCTCTGGGGGGTAGGAGCCCCAGAAACTCCTGAACTGGGGGGTGAAGGAGACTGCTGGAGACCCATGAGAAGATGGTAGAGTGGTGCCAGGTGTTTGTCCTATGGGTATGGAGGTGGGAGGGGGAAGAACCAGACTGCAAAGCTAAACTAATGGAGGAGGCCCCTAGGAGGCACCTCTGCTAGGGACTCACACCATTCCTCTACCTTGACCATAGACGGAGTGCTTCAACCATGTGCGGTTCCTACAGCGGCTCAATGCCACCCACCTATACGCATGTGGGACTCATGCTTTCCAGCCCCTGTGTGCGGCCATTGTGAGTATGCCTGCCCCCAGCCCCGGTTGCTGACTCCAGATTGGTCTGACCTTGGACTGTAGTCCTGCCTGTCCTCAGGACCACTGACTGGACTCTCATTCCCCAGGATGCTGAGACCTTCACCTTGCCATCCAGCTTTGAGGAAGGGAAGGAGAAGTGTCCTTATGACCCAGCCCGTGGCTTCACAGGCCTCATCATTGGTGAGCAGGCGCTCCTCTTCATCCTAGTGCTTCATCCACAAGGACACTATGTTTAGGATGTGGATCTTGTTGCTAACACTTGCCACCTATGTTTTGTGCCCTGTTGTATATGACATGTCTCTCATGCCTGGCATGTCCTTGCCCCAGATGGAGGCCTCTACACAGCCACAAGGTATGAATTCCGGAGCATCCCCGACATCCGCCGGAGCCACCATCCACATTCTCTAAGAACTGAGGAGGCACCAATGCACTGGCTCAATGGTTAGGAGGATGAGGCACAGGATGATGGGGGGTAGGGGTTTATTTCTTCATTTTTACTCCCTTGGGCAGCTGACCATCCCATCCCCAAGTCTCCAGGTGAGCCTGTCCATTCCACTCCTATGTGTTATCAAGGGAGGTGTGGAGAGGGAGGGAGGGAGAGGTCCCCAGTTTATCTCAAAAGCCACCTACACTGCTCAACCCACAGATGCCGAGTTTGTGTTCTCCGTACTGGTGCGAGAGAGCAAGGCCAGTGCAGTGGGTGATGATGACAAGATTTACTACTTCTTTATGGAGCGCGAGGAAGGCTCCAGCAGTTTCACCCAGAGCCGCAGCAACCATCGTGTGGCCCGTGTGGCCCGTGTGTGCAAGGTGGATAGGGCTGAGATTGGGCATGGGGTAGAGGCCTCTGATGCTGGACCCTGACCTCTGACCCCATGCCTTACCTATTCAGGGTGATCTGGGAGGGAAGAAGATCCTGCAGAAGAAGTGGACATCCTTCCTCAAGGCTCGTCTCATCTGCCACATTCCACAGTATGAGACACTGCGTGGAGTCTGCAGCCTGGATGCTGACACCTCAGCCCGCACACACTTCTATGCAGCCTTCACGCTGACCACACAGTGGTAAGTACAGGGACAGAGGGGAGGCAAGAAACTGGAGACAACACAGGAGCTGGAGCAGAGGTCAATAAGAATGAGATAGGGCCTGTTGGGGGAAGATCTGGTTGCAAATTGAGAATGTCAGGCACACCAAGCTATCTTGTAGGTCTGCAGTGGGGGTGGCCCAAGGTAATAGTGGCTCCAAGCTAAGCAGCTAAGCTAAGCATGGATCAGGGACAGGCTCCACTCGGTGTGACTCAGCCCCTTCCCTTATGTCCCATTCCTAGGAAGACTCTGGAGGCCTCAGCCATCTGCCGCTATGACCTGGCTGAGGTACAGGCTGTCTTCGCAGGTCCCTACATGGAGTATCAGGATGGTGCCCGGCGCTGGGGCCGCTATGAGGGGGGGGTGCCTGAACCCCGGCCTGGCTCGGTGAGCACCCAGACCTGGAGCCTGTGCCCTGGAAGGGGGAAGGAGGGTCTAGCCTTGTGCAGAGGGAAGCAGGTGGTGGAATCCTGAGATTCACCACCACATCCCCACCCCAGTGCATCACAGATTCATTGCGCAGCCGAGGCTACAACTCATCCCAAGACTTGCCATCCCTCGTCCTGGACTTTGTGAAGTTACACCCACTAATGGCTCGGCCTGTGGTGCCCACACGCGGACGGCCCCTGCTACTCAAGCGCAATGTGCGCTACACACATCTCACAGGGACACAGGTCACCACTCCTGCTGGACCCACCTATGACCTGCTCTTTCTGGGCACAGGTGCTTCTGACCCAAATCCCTGATCCATATTGCTTCTGAACCCAGTAATAATTCCTATCATGACTAGCCTGGAGTTCCCAGTGTCTTGAGGAGCCACTGCTACTAGCTAAATCCTTGTCCCTGACTCATGATTCCTGAGCTGGTCCCCTTTAGGCCTTTTGTGGGGTATAGGGAGCAGGTCCTGGTCTTGGGGTCTGACCCTATACCCTATATCCTTTTACACCAGCGGATGGCTGGATCCACAAGGCTATAGTCCTGGGCTCTGGGATGCACATTATCGAAGAGACACAAGTGTTCAGGAAGCCCCAGCCTGTGGAGAATCTAGTCATCTCTCTGATGCAGGTAACCCTGACTCTGACCCTCGAGATGTCCTTGCTGGAACAGGGAAGGGGAGTGGGAAGGCTGGGTAGAGGCTGTGTGTGTGTCTGTAAAAGGAAGTGGAGGTGTTTCTAACCAGCTATCCTCTCTGGCTCTCAGCACAGCCTCTACGTGGGGGGTTCTAGTGAAGTCATTCAGCTACCACTGTCCAGCTGCTCCCGCTATCGTTCCTGCTATGACTGCATCCTGGCCCGGGACCCCTACTGCAGCTGGGACCCCAGCACCCATGCTTGTGTGGCAGGCACCACCATAGCCAACAGGTCCCAGGGTAGAGGTTGGGAGTGGGGAGGGTCATGTGTGGCCTAAGTGGAAGAGGAAAGTCTGCCAACCATAGGGTATGAGGCTAGTTATTAGTAACAGTCCTACTACTCTTGCAGTGGGGAAACTAAAGTCTGATTCCCCTTGTTCATAACTCCTGATCTTCTGTCCCCAGGACAGCACTGATACAAGACATAGAGAGAGGAAATAGAGGCTGTGATAGCAGTAGGAATACAGGTAAGTGGCACTCATGGATGAGTGTGGGTCTAAAGAGGCTGCAGTCTGTCCTCCTTGGCATTTACCGTCACTTACAAGGGCATGTCTGGATGTGAACGGCTGCACCTGTGTGCTTTTGACCCAGCACAGAGTCTGGCAAAGATTAAGAGCCCAAACAAATCATAAGTGAGAAACAGGTTCAAGATGTGAAGTACTTGGGCTGGGGGTGTAGTTAGTTCAGTGGTAGTGCATTTGCCTAGCATATGCAAGGCCTTGGGTTTATCTCCAACACTACCAAAAAAAAAAGTCAAGTGTCCTGTCATTTCTGGAATTTATAGATAAGTGGTGGTGGCAGTAGGGTAGGCACTCAAATGGTCACACAAATAATTGTAATTACTAATAATTACAACTATAACGTTCAGAAGAATAATAGGTATTTTTCCAAAGATTATGGGACTGAGCTGATATATGAAAAACAAAAGTTAGTCATAACTATTATTACTGATTAGTTACTAATCAGTGTCAGGCACTAATCTAAACACTTACTTGCATTTATCCTCACAGCACTCTTATGACAAGAGCCATTATTATCCCCAGGAGGGACAACCTCTCTGAGGCACAGGGAGTGTAAGGAAACCGCTCAGTTACTCAGATATTAAGCAGCAGGGTCAGAATTCAAACCTGACTCCAAGCCATCTGGTTCCAGTTTGTGCTTTTGATTACTAATGCTATGCTGTCTCCCACAAGTTAACCAGGCAGGTGGAGGGCATGGGATAGGGTGATGACACCTAAGCAGAGGGACCAGCAGGCAAAGGGAGCTCCTTGTGGTGGAGCATCAGGAGAGGATGGAGAGGTGAGCAGAGACCATGGTGAGGATTTTGGTCTTTTTCTGAAAAGCAACAGGAAACCTCTGAAGAGTTTGACACAGGGGCGTGGCATGATCAGATTTGTTTTTAAAGAATCACACCACTGTTACAAAACAGAGAATGGATTCCATGGGGGCTCAGCTGTGGAAGGAGAGAAGTAAACACATCTGAAACAGGTTCTGGTGAGAGTTGGAACACAAAGGTGAGAGGTAGGGAGGACTCCCAGCTTCCTGACTAAAGCAACTGAGTAGCTGGTGGTACCATTCACTGTAGCAGGAATTCAAAGAAAGGATCTGGTATAGTTTGCTAGCAAAGCTTTGGCTTTAGTGAGGTGACTGAGGCCTCACCTGAAGCTTCCCAGTACTTGGTAAATACTCAAGTCTACTGCTCAGAAGAGAGATCTCTATGCTGAAGTGGAGCTTAAGAGTCCTTGGTAGATGGCAGGTAATGAAACCAGAGGAAAGCATGGGAACATGGAGAGAGAAGGGGAAAGGACCCAGGGCACTGCCTGCTTCCTGGAAGGGACAATATGAACCTCATGTGCAAGCATAAGCACACAGACTTGGTCACCTGTCACTAATTCCAGACTCTGTGCTTGGTGTTGGAGACTTAGCAGTGAACAGTGTGGCATACCATTTTCAATGCCCTCCTTGGAATGCGCAGGTATTGACCTCTCCACCACCCTCTCCAGGGCCACCGCCACCACTGAAGACCCGCTCTGTGCTCCGGGGTGATGATGTCCTCCTGCCCTGTGACCAACCATCCAACCTTGCCCGGGCTTTGTGGCTACTCAATGGGAGCAAGGGCCTGACTGATGGGCAGGATGGCTACCGTGTGGGTGTAGATGGGCTGCTGGTGACAGACACACAGCCAAAACACAGTGGCAACTATGGCTGCTATGCTGAGGAGAATGGCCTTCGTACCTTGCTGGCCTCCTACCACCTCATGGTCCGGCCAGCCACTCCTGCCCCAGCTCCACAAGCCCCTGCCACACATGGGGCACAGCTGGCACCTGACATGAGGCTGCTCTATGTGCTAGCCATTGCTGCACTTGGTGGCCTCTGCCTCATCCTGGCCTTATCCCTCCTCTATGTGGCTTGTCTGCAGGGAGGCAGTCGAGGACGCCAACGAAAATACTCACTGGGTCGGGCTGGCCGGGCAGGGGGCTCAGCCGTGCAATTGCAGACGGTCTCAGGCCAGTGTCCTGGAGAGGATGATGATGGTGATGATGGGGAGGGGACTGGGGGGCTGGAAGGCAGCTGCCTCCAGATCATCCCTGGGGAGGGCACTCCAGCACCACCTCCCCCACCACCTCCCCCACCACCAGCTGAGCTGACCAACGGACTGGTGGCACTGCCCAGCCGGCTGCGAAGGATGAATGGCAACAGCTATGTGCTCCTGAGGCAGAGCAACAATGGAGTGCCAGCAGGACCCTGCTCCTTTGCAGAGGAACTGAGCCGCATCCTAGAGAAGAGGAAGCACACACAGCTTGTAGAGCAGCTAGACGAAAGCTCTGTTTGAGCCCAGGCTCCCAAACAAATGCTCTTCCAAGCCAGCCTGTCTCCCAGTCTGGGCCGCTGCCTCCCCAACACAGGCACCCTTCTTCACATCCCCCACTCCCTGCCTTTCTCCCAACTTTTTGACATCTCTGTCAGATGGCCAGAATCATGCCCAGCCAAAGCCCCTTCCTCAATCTCCAAGACCCACACGTGAGCAGCCCAGGCCCACCGGTGCTCCTCAGAGGTAGGTGCTCCCTCAGGACCAGCTGCCCTGCAAACCCAGACCCAGTTTCTATCCCCTTTACTTAAATGCTTGGGAGGAGAGGACTTCATTCTCTTGTCCTGTTTTCTGCCCAATCCTTCCTCTTCCTCCTAGGTAGGGCTCTGCAGGTCCAGATGGCCTCAATGTCACCAGCCTCTGCTTAGCCCTGTGTGCTGGGTAGTCCTGAATCCAGACAAGACCTCTGCCACTACCTGAGCCCTGCGTACATTTCCATGTGCACATGGGAGAATGTTTATCAGCTGGGCTGCAGTGCTGTCCCACCCCCCTTTCTGGTGCATTCTAGTGTTTCATTCCTTCTTCTGGATTTGGGGTACTCGCCCAACTATCCCATCCCTATCTAGTCCTCTTCCCCAGTCCTAGCCCCACATGGTGACTCCTTTGGCAAGAGCTTGGGAACAAGCCAGCGTGGGATGATAAGACTGCCTCATTCCCCTCTTCTCCCTTTCTGTAGAGCCCTTGGAAGTCAGTCTCCCCACTCCCCTTCGTCACATGGAAGAGTAACAACAGAGCTCCAGGCATGTCCCTTCCCCAGGCATATGTGGAACACACACCAATCACACATGTGCTTACATTTCTATCCACATGCACCTTGAGCTTCTCCTTGCTGCCTCGGACCTGTGTCTGTTGGGTTTGGTCTGCAGACATTTCAAAGGGAGATTCCCCTCCCACTTAGCTGTCCTCGCAGTCCCTTCCCTAGGACGGATGACCAACACTGCACTCAATGAGCCAGCCTCCCTTTTGGGGACCAAGCATTTGCTTCCCCTAGATCAGAGCAGGGGAGGCAAGATCTGACTTCTCACTGGCAAATGAAGCCCGTTCTTGGAACTATGCAAAGGGCAGAGGCTGGGAGTTTGGATGTTTGGCTCCCACCCCTGTCCTACCTCACCGGGGCACTTTCAGGGTCCAGGGGCCTCAGAAGTCTCCAGGCCCCTATGGAACAATCAATCCTGACTGAGCTCCCCCATTCCCTTGTGTGAGGATGACTGTTATTTTTGTAGCTGAGAACGTGGAATCCCACGGGTTTTTACTGCCCTTTGTCCAAACCTCTCCCACCTCCACCCCACAATGAATGTATTTATTGTGAGAACGGCTGCACTTCTTCAGGAATGCCCCCACTCATCACCCAGGTGGGTGGAACGGGCATGTGACAGAGTGGGGAGCCTGGGCTCAGCTCCTCCCCTGATGTTGGTTAATAAATGTCCTCTTTCCCCACAGTTATGAGCAGTCTGCTTGATCTAGAGTTGCCTCCCCTGATCATCAGGGGTCAGGCTCTGAGCTATGCAGATGGTGCTGCAGTGATTCCTGCATCAGGGTTGGCTTTGTTCCTCATAAAACTATTTGCAGAGGAAACTAGGATCCTCAGCTTCCACCTTGACTACTGGGCAGGCACATACATAGGCTCTTTGGTTAAAGATCTTATTATTCATTGATTGTGGTGACAAGGTCATGACAAACAACAAAAAGTAAGATTTCACACAAGGGTTTCTAACTTCATTCCTGGCTTTTTCATCACCCCCCTTCAGTATCTATTTTTTGAGATGGAGGTGTCACCATGTTGCCCAGGCCAGTCTCAGACTCCTGGGATCAAGTGAGCCTTTGGAGGAGCTGAAACTACAGGCATGTACCACTAAACCTACAAAATACTCCTTATTAGCCCTCCTGCTTTTCTCTGAGCTTTTTAGCACCTCCTATCCCCTAGTCTAAGTGAAGACACAATTTCTGTACAAAGAGGTGTCTTGAGGTGGGAGTACAGGGAAAGGAACCTGGTCTGAGAATCTCCCTCCAGGAGTCAGGCCTAGACACCTGATTTTAACACTAACCACATTGAAGGGTTCTACACTCTGCTTCTGATATTAAGATAATGAAAAATGAGGTTTATGCTTAATATCCACACATTTTGGAATTAAGACCTCCAAGTGTGACTTTGGGTAAGTTTGATGCCCCAGATCTTCTAATCTGTACACAAATGTTCACATGGATCGGTGTCTTGCCCAATGCTAGGCCACAGCAGAGAAAAGCCATCTCTAAGCGCAGCAGGGATTCTTTGAGAAGCCAGCCTTGAGATCTCTCCCTGTGGTTTTTTTTTTTTTTTAATACTGGAGTTTGAATTCAGGGCCTCATGCTTGCTAAGCAGAGGCTCTACCACTTGAGCCATTCCACCAGCCCTCACTGTGTTTTGTAATCACTATTACCATTTCAGACTTCAGAAAACAAGAACCCTGTACAAAAAACTTCAAGGTTTGCTCATCTTGGGTTTCAGGGATACCAACTGGATTGGAATTAGGGGATTCACACAGTCACTGTGTGGGCACTGAAAAAAAAACAGTTCTCCTTTATCCCAAGCAAGACCTTTGCACCAAGCCACCGGTAGGTGGGTTCCACTTATCTGCCTTAGCTTGGAATCCCACCTCTACTGGTGGTTCTTGGAGAGCCACCTCTATTGTGGCAACAATACAAAGGGCTTGGGGATGGGAGGAAACTCTTCACTGCGCTTGCATCTGGGATGGGGCAAGACCCTGGACCTCCCGGGGTCGCATCGCGCCAAGGGTCGTCGGTTTGTTGGTGAAGGGATGCCATTGGCCCTGGATGCTAGGGTTGTCCGTGTGGAAAGGCTTGCGGATGCGGATTACTTCCAAACCCGACTGGTTTGCCAGCTTCTGCACCAGCGTTGTGATCTCCTCCACCGACTTGGAGTTAATGTTTTCTTCCCGCACGGTCCCGTTAACTGGCAGGAGGCAGGTGGAATTGAGTGGGAGCGGGAAGGTCAGGTGTCAGACACCGGGAGGCTAGCAGGTCAGGTCCAGATCCCGCCCTCCAGCCCTAGCCCAGCCCCACTCACGGTATTCTGCCACTACTCTGGGCACGGCGCACGGCCGGGAGTTCACGTATATTACCACTCCTGGGTTCTGTCGCGCGAAGTTGCTCACCTCTCGCTCCACGAACTCCCTAAGGGACCCGGTAAGGGTAAGCACTGGGACCCTTGATCCGGGGTGAACCTTGCCGGGAGTCGTTATTCCCCCATCCCACCCCGTACGCGCTTCCCCGGGCTCACCTGGCGCCGCGGGACGAGGACGCATCGCGGCTGAGGCTGAAGCTGAGGCGCTGCAGCTGCTGCACGTAGCGACCCAGTCCGTTGTGGAGGACACTAGTCAGGAAACGGCTCGGGGTCCCACGCGCAGTCATGGCTACAGCTTGGCGGCCCAGAACTCTAGCTGGGAAGAGCGGGGGCGGGACTAAACCAGGGCTTCCGGTTCCGGGTACATCGGCGCCCGGGAGAATTTTGCTTCCGAGCTCACAGCAAGTGGCGCGTGAGAGCGACCCACGTTGCGTGCGAAAGAGGAGACACGGGGATAGTGACGTGAGGCCTAGGACCGGAACCACAGAACTCCTCGTAATAGATCGGAAGGAAAACACGGGCAGGAGCGGCGGGAGCTGGGCAGGGGCGCTGTAATCACGTGGAGGGTCCCAGTGAGGGGAAGGAGCAGCGTAGAGAGTCTCTATTTGGGGCCTAGAGCCGAGGGTCGTACAGAGAGGATGCGAATAGCTATAGAAATGAGGACAAGGAGAGTCTGTGGAGGGGCTCTAGTCTGTGGAGGGGTGAGAAGATGATGTAGAGAAACCGTATTGGTGAAGGACTGAGTAGAGGGTCATAGCGTGAGGTGTAAAGGACTAAAGGTAAGAGAGCCTTTAGAGTTATATGGGTGTGAAAAGGTCATAGATGGGCAGAGCTGTGAAGTAGCAATGTAGAGAGGCAGAAGAGGATTCCGGAGGGTGTTTATGAGAGAGGAATTTGAGCAGAGACTCAAGCCAGCCAGTGAGCTCTGGGAAGTTATGTGTGGTGCCTATTGAAGGCACCCAAAGGGTTTTCCAGTAGTGGCATCCCACTCCACTAGGAATGTGGGTCCTCTTCCGAGGTACATACCCCCTCCGGATCTTGCTGTCCCTCCGAGGGGAGTGGATGGGTCGGAGGGGCTTTCCCCGCAGCTTGGTCCCAGGTCCTCCTCGCAGACGGTACAGGAAGGAAGCTCTCCCAGCTCTGGAGGTGCCAGTGTTGCCTGTAACCACAACCGAAATCCGCCAATATTTGCGGGCACACGGGATCCCCTTCCAGGATGGCCACAGCTGTCTTCGCGCACCAAGCCCCTTTGTAGGGTCTTTGGAGCTCAAGGATCAGACTGGTACTACCACTGCCTTCAGCCTCTTCATTGACAAAACCACAGGCCGATTTCTATGCATGAGGAGCCTAGCAGAGGGAAGCTGGGAAGACTTCCAGGCCAGCGTGGAGGGACGAGGAGATGGGGCAAGAGAGGGGATCCTGCTTAGTGAGGCCCCAGAAGCTGAGGACAGTGAGGAGATCCGGAGGATCTGGGACCGATCAGTACCTCTTTGGGAGTTGCCTGACCCAGAAGAGGCCCAGCTGGCTCATGTGATATTTGGCCTTACCAAAGTGACAGATGATACACTTAGGCGTTTCAATGTGCGGTATCTTCGATCTGCTCGAAGCCTGGTCTTCCCTTGGTTCTCTCCCGGAGGTGTAGGATTGCGAGGTCTGAAGCTACTGGGGGCTGAAGGCCAAGGGGATGGAGTGCACTATGTGGAGACTACCATTCCCCGGCCCAGTGCCTTCTACAACCTGTTTGGATTACCACTTATCAGCCGTCGAGATGCAGAGGTGGTCCTGACTAGTCGAGAGCTGGACAGCCTGGCCTTGAGCCAGGCCACAGGGCTGCCTACCCTTTCCCTACCCCGGGGAATGGTCTGCTTACCCCCTGCCTTACTCCCTTACCTCGAACAGTTCCGCCGTATAGTGTTTTGGCTGGGGGATGACCTTCGGTCCTGGGAAGCTGCCAAGTTGTTTGCCCGAAAACTGAACCCCAAGCGATGCTCCTTGGTGCGGCCTGGTAACCAACAGCCCCGGCCTCTAGAGGCCCTGAACCAAGGTTTAAGTCTTTCGCGTATTCTTCGTACTGCCCTTCCTGCCTGGCACAAGTCTATTGTGTCTTTCCGACAGCTCCGTGAGGAGGTACTGGGAGAACTGTCAAATGTGGAGCAAGCAGCTGGTGTCCGCTGGAGCCGCTTCCCAGACCTCAATCGTCTCTTGAAGGGGCATCGGAAGGGCGAGCTGACAGTCTTCACAGGTGACCCTTTGGGAAATCACTGCTTGGGGTAAAAGGGAAGAGGATCAGGTGACAAAAAGCTATGGGTTTGGGCCACTGAAAACTTGAAAAGTTTGAAGTTCGACCAGAGTCTTGGTTCAAGGGTCAGACTTCATTCATCACTTAGAGCTGTGTTTATTCCCCCTGCAGGGCCAACGGGCAGTGGGAAGACAACATTCATCAGCGAGTATGCTCTGGATTTGTGTACCCAGGGGGTGAACACACTGTGGGGTAGTTTTGAGATCAGCAATGTGAGACTAGCCCGGGTCATGCTGACCCAGTTTGCTGTGGGACGGCTAGAAGAGCAACTGGACAAATATGAAGAGTGGGCCGATCGCTTTGAGGACCTGCCACTGTATTTCATGACTTTCCATGGACAGCAAAGCATCAGGTTAAATCCTCAAAGCCCAGCTACTTTGGTTTCCCCCTTCTTTTTTTTTTTTAATTGGTGGGACTGGGGTTTGAACACTGGGCTTGAATGCTGCAAAGGAGCAGACACTCCACCACTTGAGCCATACCTCCCATCCATTTTGCTGTGGTTATTTTGGAGATGGGTTCTTACAAAACACTTTGCCCAGGCAGGCCTCAAACCATAATAATCCTGATCTCAATCTCCCATATAGCTAGGATTATAGGCATGAACCACTGGTTTCACTTTTGATAGATCCTAGCACCTAAACACCTTTGGTTCCCTTTCCAGCTCCAGAGGGAATGCCTTCCAAGTCTCCTTAGACAGGCTTGGGATTTTCAAAGAGTTGGAGGATAGAAGAATGGGTAGTTAGCAGAGTTTTCAGGATGTTAGCTCTTCTGTCTCAGGTGTCATGGGGGCTGCTTGTAATTGACTCATTTCATTGCTACTTCTCAGGTCTGTAATAGACACAATGCAACACGCAGTCTACGTCTATGACGTTTGTCATGTGGTCATCGACAACTTGCAATTCATGATGGGTCATGAGCAGCTGTCCACAGACAGGTGACATCCTTCTCTTGTCTAATTTGAACACACTTATCTTCTCAGGCAGCTAGCCTCTAGGCAAATACACTATACTCTTTTATTTTAGGGCCGGGGGAGGGGAGTTGGCAGCAGGAAGTATGGACAGGGACCTGAGTGTGAGTCCTTGGGTAGAGGGAGCTATAGAGTGGGGTTGGAGAGATGTAAGTGGTTTAAGGGTATGTGTACTTATCCTGACTGTCCAATAACCTCTTCATTTTTGGGATGGGGACAGAATTGCAGCTCAAGATTATATTGTTGGGGCCTTTCGGAAATTTGCAACAGACAATAGTTGCCATGTGACACTGGTCATTCACCCCAGGAAGGAGGATGATGACAAGGAACTGCAGACAGCATCAATTTTTGGCTCAGCCAAAGTGAGTAGCTTTAAAGGAGCTCAAGCTTTGGGAAGTAAGAGGAAAGGTGTGACTAGGGACAGTCCTAAGTCAACCTTTCTGCACTGATTATATATGCCTTCTTACTCCTTTCTTCCTTTGCCCCCATCCCTTAGGCAAGCCAAGAAGCGGACAATGTTCTGATCCTGCAGGACAGGAAGCTGGTAACTGGGCCAGGGAAACGGTATCTGCAGGTGTCCAAAAACCGCTTTGATGGAGACGTAGGTGTCTTCCCACTTGAGTTCAACAAGAATTCCCTCACCTTTTCCATCCCACCAAAGAGCAAGGCACGTCTGAAGAAGATCAAGGATGACAATGGACTAGTGGTTAAAAAGCCTTCTTCTGGTAAAAAGGGGACTGGGCCACAAAACTCTGAGACTTGCTTAGGACAGGAGCCTAACCCCCACCAGCCAGACACCTCTAAGCCTTCAAGGTGAAAGTAGAACAAAGCTGCTCCCTGAAATGAGCCAGATGTGACAGGCTAGGGCACAGATTCTTTGCTTGGCCCTCTGCTAGTGCTCCTGTCCTGTAGTCCTAAACTGTGGAGCCTTCTCAGGCTCCGACAGGATTCCATAGTCAGGCTTTGTTTGAGGTCCTGTACATACAGCACTGAAAAAGATAAGTAAGGTCTGTGTTTCCACAGGACCTATGTTCTGGTGGAAGGGACAGCAGTGAACAAACAAAACATAGTTTCAGTGAAAACTGCTATATAGAAAGTAATAATGAGAGAGTGCTTATAGGCTAGTTTAAATTAAGTGAGCTAAAAATGTGTCTCTGCGCAGAGGGTCACATAAACATCTGCAGAAAGAGATCTAAGCAGAGAAGAAGTAACTCCAGAGCCCTGAGGTGAAAACGAACAAATCACATTTAAGTTCAGACCCCCTGAACCTGGAGTGGAAGAGGCTGAAACTCCAGCCTTTAGGTGTTCAGAGCCAAAGGGTGATATGATGGGTACTAAGCCCTTATGTCCACTTTTGTTGGGCCAGGCATGAGGTAGCACCTGCTAGAATTAGATCGTAGGTGCTTAGTCCTGTGGTAACAGTCTCAAAGGTGGGGGCTTCCTCCTGCTCAATTGTTTGGGCATAGAGCCGTAGGAGGAAGCCGTGAGCCTGGGTGCCTGCCACCTCGACACTGGCTCCATGGTATGCTGCCTCAGACAGACAGCTAGAATTAGAGGAGTTTTTTGTAGAGCCTTTTCCAGTTTTAGCAGGGAAAAAAAAATTTTTTTTCTCATTGCCTTTGTTTCTGTGCTCTTTCTTATTTGTCCACCAGGTGTCTCCCCAGTCTGTAACTTGATTTCTCTGAATTGGGAGTGGATGGGTCCCCTCCACCACTTTCAACCTTTGAGCTGTGGGCTCCCAGAGAAGCAGAGAACATTACCTGGCCTTTGCATCCCACCTCCCCCTCATACCAATTCTTGACCTAGGGGAGATAGAGTGGTGTATTAACTTCCCTGAGGCTCTCCATGAGATTCCTGGCAGAAGTGTGGGTCACTGGGCCACATGCCCAGGCCCAGCCCAACCAGCTGTCCTTGTCTCTGTAATGTGAACCACTCGCCTCTCAGTGTAGACTCAAGACTCAGCTTATTTATCTATTTTGGGTTTTCCTGAGACACAAGCTGGCCTCGAACTCTGAATATTCCTGCCTCTGCCTCCCGAGTGCTGGTATTACAGGCATGTAGTCCTGCATGACTTATTTTACTCTTATCTCTCCCCCATTCATTTCCCTCCTATACTGTCTCCCAAGTTTCTCTTTAATATGTGCCAGAACTCTTGGTACATATTAAGTCTTATTAAAAATGCAGAACCAAGCCAGCTGTACTAGCACATGCCTATAATCCCAACACTTGGGAGGCCAAAGCAGGAGAATTGAGAGTTTGAGACCAGCCTGGGCTACACAGCAATACCCTGTCTCTAACAAAAACCAGATTTCCTCTCTCTCCCTCCCCTGTCCTGCACACACATTTCTAATTCTTGAAGAGTATAGAAGTCCCCATTTTAACAAGCCCTGCAGGACACTGTAAAAGAGATGATCCACACACCATGTCAAAAATATTCCCAAATGATACTTTTTCATGTCACTTCCTCTAGTATCCTAAAAGTCCCAATTTCAGCATTGGGGGAGGAAGGGACACATTGGGCACTGGGTTACTGGGAAGAATCTTTTGCTACCAGAAGGAAGTTTTCTGCTCTCTGGAAACAAGACTACTTTTTTGTTTTTCTGTTTTTTATTTTGACAAGTTCTTTCTTATTGTACTGAGTGGGGGGTACATTGTGACTTTCACAAAAGTTCTTACAATATATCAAGTATATCCACCATTCTCCTTTATATCTCCCCCTTCTACCCCCCCCCCCCCGGACTATTTTTCAATGAAGTCAATCTAAGGGAGCTTCTGGCACCCTGTGGAGGGGTCCAGAGTCTCTTGAGAACTGTGGCCACAAATACCTCCTTAAACAGACCTTGGAGCAAAGCTACTACAAAACTATTCTTGGTGGGAAAGAAGCTGGGGGTGGGGATAGCTCCTCCAGAGCCTGCTTTCTTGGGGGTCTCTCCCAGACTGGCTGGAGCCAGGCTTTCCTAATCCCACAGTAATCATTCCCAGCAGTTCAGCTCCCAGCGGTTCAGCCCTTGTTTGCGGCTCTAGACCTCATTCAGCCTCTAACACTAAAGTCAGCCATGCCTTCCCGATGCACAAAACCAGATCAGTCCTACCTATAAGGACATAAATTCCACATTCTAGTCTTCCTAGAATGTCCCATGTGTTCTAAGAAACATCCTTTAGGGTTTTCCAGTAGGGGACTTCTTGAGAGCTCTGTGAAGCTGGGATAGAGGGATAGACACATTCTTGCCTGTTGCTCTTTTTTGAGAAGCGGAACTGAGGTTTGAACTCGGCCTCATGCTTGCTAGGCAGGCACGCTTTACCACTTGAGCTACCATGCCAGCTCTTTGCCGGTTTGTCTTGCCCCAGCCTCCTAGCACAAACCACAATGATGAGGGGAAGGGGAAGCTAACAGCCCCCTGTCCCCTTCTGACATAAATAGTTCCATTCCATACCTGCCTTATACTCTCCACATGAAGATCTACTCCAAAGAATGTTCGGGAGCTCCTGGAGCCTAGAGAGCAGAAGGAGGGAATCCTCCGTGGATTCTGCATAAGGTCCCTGGAAGCCATTATTTATGCACTCAGCCAAAGTGGCTTGAGGCAAATTAACCTAGGTGTTCAACTGGTTCTAGAATCTCCCTGAGAGCTCTGGAAGGCCTTGTGTAAGCAGAGTCTGGTTGGATCTGCAGCCCTGTCCTCAAAGTTGACACTGCATATGTCACACATGGTTGTGAGGGACAACTCCAGTTCTCCAAGCTTCCTCTACTGTGGATGGGTTTGAGAAGAGACTAAACTCCGGAGTTCCACTACAGCCAAGTAGTCAGGCAGCAAATACGGCCCAGATATCTGACTTGTGCCTTCCCACAGGTTGCCTGGAGTGCCAGGGTGGGAGGGAACCCTTGGTGCCTCCCTACAATTCAGGCCAACTTCCTGTTTATGCCTGTGGGTGGGACTTTATGAGTCTAAGAGAAGCCTAGCCATGCCATGCGCTGTAGGGGGCCAAGACTGGCAGCCGGCTCCCCTGGGCATACACCTACTCCAGGGAAGGGGGAGGTACTGGTTCGTCTTGGGCAACCCCAAGCCGAAGTGTTTGGGGAAGGGAGGGGACTGTTTCAGTGAAATCCGAGCCCTCTTTGTCTGCTTCCTAGGGGTTTTCCCTGTCTTTCTCAGGATTGTGCGGGGTTAGGCTCCCTACGGAGCAGAAAAGGGTGGCGGAGTGAAGTCCTCTTAGAGCAGCCAGGTAGCTTAAATCCCGGTCACGTGCTCTCCGCCCCTTCCCCAGGTCAAAAGCCAAGTCCAGTAAACTGTGAAGTCGAAACCCAGAGGGCAGCCTCGGGGTCAATGTCAAGCTACTTTTTGGCTCAGTACTCTTGGCTCTTTAGGGGTGCAGGGTAGACCACTCCCCTCCCCGGGTGGGGGCGCGGCCTCGGCTGCTCCGCCCCGCTTCACCAGGTTGGGTTAGGCGGGCGCCCGGAGCCCGGAGCGGGCTGGGGAGCTGGAGTTCTCGTGGCGAGGAAGTGGGCACGCGGGAGCAGGAGCTCTGCCAGAGCTGGAGCAGCGGCACAGGTGACGCTGGTGAGTGGTGGGGCGGCCTGGCTGCAGGAATTCCTGCCTTCTACAAACCCCTGCTCCAGAGCGAACTTTCCGCCTCTGGGGAAGCTGGGGGTTGGAGTGAGGAGGGGGTCTCCACTCCATGGGGCACAGGCAAGGAGTCTGAACCGCAAAGCAACTACAGAAATTCACACCGATGGACCGACATACACGCGTGCACACAGACCCACGCACGCACCTGGGACACGAACACACGTGCTCTCGGAGAGGACGCGCACAGTGAGATACCCTAACAGCTCCAGGGGCAGCGCCACCGGCCGAAGCGGATCGCTGTGCTGTTCAGGCTGGGGAAAAGGGGCAAACCGTGACCGCCAGCGGGGGCGGGCCGGGTGGGACGCACCCGGAGGTTCCTGCTTCCCGGGCGCCAGCCTGCAGGTGAAGACCAAGACGTAAACAGGATCGGAGCACGTGATTGCTTCACAGAGGGGTGGGCAGTGCTCCTCTAACCCCACAACCAGGCGGTGACCCCCTCCCCAGGCCTGGGCGAGTTTGCTTGGTCAGGTGCAGGACTGTATTCCATTCTCCGCCGGGATTGGTGATTATCCCTCTACCAGAAATATGAACATAACGCCCCCTGGAGCCCGGGTGGCAAGGGAGACCTGGAGATTGTTCAGCTGGGGTGGGGCTACTTGGGCTCTTCTCTTTCTGGCTAACACGTTCTCGGAGTTGGCATCTCTGAAGCTGTCGGAGGGAGGCCCTTGATAGCAGTGGACAGCTGCCCCCCGTCCCTTACCCCCAGTCCAGGGAGCAGCTGTCTGTGGGTCCCTCTTACCAACACCTCCATCCCTCTGCAGGACCTGGAACTCCTCCTTCCAATATAGGCACCGAGACGGGGGAGTCCCTCTCCCCACAGGGAATCCATGAAAGTAAATGCTCCTCAGTGTAGGAGGGGGCTGCCCTAGTAGGAAAGAGGACGTGGTCTCCCCCTCCCCCAGGAAATGAGGGAGGGGTAGCACCGTACCTTCCTCTCTTCTGCTCCCCACCCTCACCCCTCCGCACGCTGAGCCCAGCTGCTGCCTGGAGGAGCTAGGCAAGCTGCCAGAAAGGGGAGGAGGCTCTTGATGTCCCGGGAGGTTGGGATCAGGGCAAGGCCAGAGAAGGGGTCTCAACTGGGGAGAGGAGTTCTGTCTGTTCTTGTGAAACAGAATTTGGAGTGAGTTTGAGGGTGGCTGGGCAATGTTTCCCTTTCCAGGGAAAAAGAAAGAAAAACAACCCTTTCCATGAGCTAAAAATAGAGCTGAGAGCCGGCCAGGCTATGGCCTGGAAGGAGGGGGGTGCTTCTTCCTGGGGCGGAGCTCAGCTCTGGCAGACCTTGGTCCTGGGAGGAGGGGACATGGGGGAGGCAGACTGGCCTTGCCCAGGGGTGGGGGCGTCAGCTGATCTTGCCAGGTCACAGAGACCTCCTTAGGGAAAGTCTGGTAGTTGAGGAAATACATGGAAGAAGTTGTGTGACTGAGACTGTTCAAGGCATGAAAGAGGGTTAGGAGACTATTTAAGATTGTGATTGGGTCACAGTGGTAAAGGACTTGTAGTTGTGAAAGATGTGCACCACAGGCGTGCAACCCCAAGTGTCTGTGTGTGCGAGTTGGCCTGGAAGATTATGGAATGAAGGAACGTGGAACCACGTGACGGATGAGACTGTGATCGTGGCTGCCTGAGACAGAATGTGGGAAAGGTCGTGTGGGTGTTAAGACTGTTTTGTTTTCGAGAGGGTAAGAGTATTTGTGACTCTGAGAAAGACAGTGGAATGTTGTCTGCTGTGGGACTAGTGTAGGTTTGGACTGCAGGTTTGGGCCACTCACCCTAGCGATTGTTGGGGGGCCAGGGGACGCCCCTCTCCGAACAGTGACCTCTCTCCTAGCCAATGACTCGAGGGCAGGTTTAGGAGCATGGAGCCGTGCCAGGGGCAAGCGTGGGCTCGTGGACTGAGGGCACAGCATTGGGGAGTGGGATTGAGGGGGACTCAGAGTGAGGGGCGACTCTTGTGTTGTTAGAAGGGACCGCCAGGTGGCGCCGCCTCCGCAAATCCTAGTGTGCCACCTCCAACTGCTGGGGGTGGGGCAGGCAGCGACCAAGCCTCGGCACCGACTTGTGTTGGGGCGCGGGGCACCGGCAGCAGGAGGGGTGGGAGCAGCTGACCCTCGGCCTCCACTCTGGACTTGGAAGCTGGAGATTGTGTCTTGCGGGGGGAACGACTTGTTTTAGAGAAGCGGGGGAGGGGGGAGGGGTAGCCGCCGCCGCGCCTTGGTCCTTTGTGCTTAAACAATGACCAACTGCTGCTGGCCCCGGGGCCCGGGCTGGAGTAGAAGGTGACCCGCCCGCCAAGTCCCGAATCGATTGAACCCCAGATACACGGTCACCAGGCCTTGCAGGGAGGGATCCTGGGCGCTGCCATGTAGCTCCTGCGTGTGCCCTGGCGGACACGCGTGACGTGGGGTGCTTGCGCGTATCCGCGCCCTGGGGCGGGGACGCCCCTCGGACCCCTCCCCCGAGCTGCGCACCGCCCACTTAGGCCGGGCGGGGGCTGACCGGGGCCCGGGGGGCGCCGGCGAGGCGGAGGCGGGGCCGGGCCGCGCAGCTCCGAGTGGCCGCGCGCGGACTCGAGCGGGCGGCGAGCCTGTGGAGTGCTTGGGGCGGCCCGGGGCTGAGCATGGAGCAGCGTGGTGGAGGTGAGGGGGCCGGGGCTGGGGGTGCCTCAACTTCTGCACGGTGCGGTCCGGTGGGGGAGGCGGCATTCCACAGCCGCCCCCACTTTATGGAAGGAGGGTGGACTCTTGAAGGTGGGTCGGGGGATTCCTGGCTTCCTGTCTCAGACTAGGAGAACTCGTGATCCCAGACTGGATCCCGCTTGGCTGGACCTTGGAGTTTGGAGGGGAGACTTTCCCCAACTCTCCAGCCCCAGACCCTGAGGTCTGTTGAGAGTGGGAATCTGGGCCAGACTCCTCTCTCCCCTCCCCCTTTCCTCAACCCACTAAGGGGGGTGGTCCCTGTGCCTGAGTGATTCCTCAGGGAGTGCTGGGGAGAACGAGGGGTTCCCTTTTCCCACCGTCACCTACGCATTCTCAAAATGGAGCCGCTTGCCCCTCCTCTCTCGGGCTCCAAGAGCGGGAGCTGAGCTGGCTAGGCCTGGTTTTCCAGACGCCTGGCTCTGAAGGCACAGCCAGCTTTATGTCCCTCTGGATTCAGGGGCCAAGCTGTGCGGGTTCAACGACCTTGCCTCCTGGGTCTTCCTCTTGCATCCAGGCCTCTCTTTGTCTCTTGTCTTTGGGTCTCTGCGTTTCTCTGGGTCTGTCTGCAGCTGCCCTTGCCCTTCCATTTGGGTCTCTCTCTCTCTCTCTCTGTGCTCCCTCAAAGTGCGGAAGTGCACACAGGAGTGCCAGCCCCGTCTTCTCTGTCCTCCTCATGCCTTGGAGTAGTGGTCCCTATAGCTCTGCCTCAGGGCTGGGCTTTGTGGTGGTCTCAGCCCCCAGCCCTGCTGAGGGGCCTGCACCTGGCTGGCCTCCTAGCCCAGCTCCCAGCAACTCCTTCCTCAGTTCGGACTCTCTCTTAACACTTGGGTGGATTTAATAGAGCACAAGCAAGAATGGACAACAAATGGGGAAAAGAAGTCAGATCCTGTGGGCCTCACCTCCCACCCCCAGAGTGAAAACAAACAGGCTGCACTCACCCAGGTGGCCTGGCATGCCACCCAAGGCATGCCACTCCCACTAATGTTCACACTCTTATAGCTACCTCCACACACACTTGCATACACCTCCACACACACTTGCGTACACCTACCTCCCTGTTCACGCACTTGTGGAAGAGGTACATCAGCGTTCACGCACAAACCCACTCACGTACATGAGTGCTATGCTACATCTATCTTATTTTTTGTCATACAGTTACATTGAAACCACAAACTCACTTGCTACGGAGGCATTTATAACTTTTTAATAGTGACCCCTTTTACCATAAACTCATGTACACACACACACACAGTGTTTCATGCTTCTGCGCATGTACTCACATGATGAAGTCAGTGTACACACTCCACTCCCTTCAAGTTCTCTGTCCATTTCTTGGCCCCTCCTCTGCATGATGACTTCAGCAGATGCCTGAGTCCTGGTCTTCATCCGACTCAAGATTGGGAGTGAGTTCTGGGTGGAGATGTGCTGTTCCCTTCCGGGAAGGAGCAGGGCCAGAGGAGGTGGAGCTCTCTCTCCTGGGATCCAGGCCCAATGAGGTCTCAGAGCAGCTGCCAGAGGTGGTGGTGGGCTTCTGCCTGCATCCCCTGGGAGCTACTATGGGGAATAGCTAATCTCAAAGGTTGTATAGAAGTCTGCAAGGGGACAGGACCTCTGTAGTCTCCCTAGGCCCTACTGATTGGGTGAGAGAGGCTAGGAGTTGTCATGGAAACAAGCAGGAACCTCCATCTACCTCTGGGAGGCAGGAGACCCCAAGGGCACTGGGGTCTCCTGTTTGGCTGGCTTTACTCTTGCCACTGCCTCCTTGTCTGGGAGAAACTGAGGCCCAGCAGGGGAAGGCGGGGCACTGCCCAGCCTTGGCTCTTTGTTCCCTAATTACCATCTGAGTTGCTGATTGTAACCTTGACGTTACCTGTGCCCAAACTGCCCTGTAATGAGGCCACCTGTCCCAGGAGAGGAGGAACCTGTGCTGGGAGCTGGTAATGAGGACTCCCTGCCTAACCTGAGTCCTGGCCTCTGTGGGGCATATAGATTTGGGCCTGGCCTGGGTCTCCATTGCCAAGTGGCCCTGCATAACCATCCAGGCCTCCCAACTCCTCATCACTTCTGCTTGGTGGAGTCAGTCCTCAGCTCTATCCAGAAGAGAATTAGGCAGTGGCGTGGGGCCCAGAGAGAATGGAAGTTCAAGCTAGTACTTGGAGGGGGAGCTTTATTAGAAATTGAGGCTTATGACTGATGTTGGGGGTGTTCTTCCTGGATCAAGGAGATGGTGTTGTATAGTAAACGGACTCTGACATCACTACCCTGCTCACAGGTTGCCTCGGAGGCCCCTGGCCAGGCCTGAGCCTCTGCCACCATGGCCATTGTGCACAAACTGCCAGTGCCACTGGAGCCCACTCCTGAGGCTGCCACTGCCCCTCAAGCTCCAGTCATGGGCAGCGTGAGCAGTCTCATCTCAGGCCGGCCCTGCCCTGGGGGACCACCTCCTCCCCGCCACCATGGTGCCTCTGGGCCCACCTTCTTCCGCCAGCAGGATGGGCTGCTACGGGGAGGCTATGAGGTACAGGAGCCACTCTGCCCAGCTGTGCCTCCCAGGAAGGCAGCCCCTGGCACCAGCTTCACCTACATCAACGAGGACTTCCGGACAGAATCGCCCCCCAGCCCAAGCAGTGATGTTGAGGATAACCGAGAGCAGCGGGCACACAATGCCCACCTCCGTGGCCCCCCTCCAAAGCTCATCCCTGTCTCTGGAAAGCTGGAGAAGGTAAGGTCCAGCCCCTTTTAGGGGACCTGGGTGGAATCAGCGCTCTTCCTCTCTCACTCACACACACACACACGCTGGAATTTGGAAGCCTACACAGAGGAAAGAACGTGGGCTTCAGATTCGCCAGCTCTACCTCATTCTGGCTGTGTGACCTCAGAGAAATCACTTAACCTGTCTCAGCCCCATTTCCTGTATCTGTGGGGTATTTTTTGTGGGGGAGGGATGCAGGGGAACTGGGGTTTGAACTCACAGTTTTGCTCCTGCAAAGCAGGAACTCTACTGCTTGAGCCAGACCTCTAGTCCATTTTACTCTAGTTACTTTGGAGATGGGGGTCTTGTGAACTATTTGCCCTTGCTGGACTTGAACCACAATCCTCCTAATCTCAACCTCCCAAGTAGCTAGGATTACAGGCATGAGCCACTGGTACCTTCAGAGTGCCAAGTACCTAGCAAGTACTTAATAAATGTTAGCTGCTTAAATTATTATTCAACAACTTTTAAGTTTAACTTTGGATAAGGCCTTTAACCTCATGGAGTCTCCATTTTCTCATCTGTAATGTGAGGATGGTGATAAATGTTTTGCTTATATGGCTATTGCAATGATTTGAAATCATTTGACATAAAGTTGACATTCAAGCCCCTTTGCTAGTAGTAGTAATTGTTAATTTATGGGGCTGGGGACCCCAGATGGGAGGGGAGGGAGTATAACAAGGGCTTTGAAGAATGAGGCTGCTCATCTTCAATGTCACGTGGGACCTTGTTTCAGAACATGGAGAAAATCCTGATTCGCCCAACAGCCTTCAAGCCAGTGCTGCCCAAACCTCGAGGAGCACCATCCTTGCCTAACTTCCTGGGACCTCGGGCCACTGGGCTGTCTGGGAGCCAGGGCAGCCTGACACAGTTGTTTGGGGGCCCTGCCTCCTCCTCCTCCTCTTCCTCTTCTTCCTCGGCTGCTGACAAGCCCCTGGCACTGAGTGGCTGGGCCAGTGGCTGCCCATCAGGGACACTGTCTGATTCTGGC
The DNA here is from genome assembly GCF_047511655.1 of Castor canadensis. NCBI lineage: Eukaryota > Metazoa > Chordata > Mammalia > Rodentia > Castoridae > Castor > Castor canadensis. The sequence continues at coordinate 28,412,322 of NC_133392.1, read as the reverse complement.
CGAAATTCGCTGTCCAGCCTGCCCACTTACAGCACTGGGGGTGCCGAGCCCACCACTAACTCCCCAGGCGGACACCTGCCCTCCCATGGCCCTGGGCGAGGGGTACTGCCCGGGCCAGCCAGAGGAGCTCCTACTGGGCCCTCCCACTCGGACAGTGGCCGCTCTTCCTCCAGCAAAAGCACGGGCTCCTTGGGGGGCCGTGTGGCTGGTGGGCTCTTGGGCAGTGGTCCCCGGGCCTCCCCTGACAGCTCCTGTGGGGACCGCTCACCTCCACCCCCACCACCTCCCCCACCTTCTGATGAGGCCCTACTTCACTGTGCCCTGGAAGGACAGCTCCGCGACAGGGAGGCAGAGCTGCAGCAATTGCGAGACAATCTGGATGAGAGCGAGACCTCCATATGCCAGGTGTGGACAGCGGCGGTACTGGGGGTGGTGTGGCAGAGCATCCAGAGGCACTGGGAACAAGGCAAGGCATTTCTGTTTGGGGAAGAGGCAGGCAGTAGCAGTACGACCTGTCCCTTCTTCCTGCCCTAAGCTGTCTGGCTGATCTGCAACTCAATATTAAGAGTCAGTGCATGGATTCCAGCCCAGCACTGCTGTGTACCATCCCTGGGACTTGAGCAAGTTACTTAACCTTACTGAGCCTCAGTTTCTCAGTCTGTAAATGGGACTCTTTCTGCCTCCATGGGGTTATTATGAGGATTACATACGGCAAAGGGTATAAAGTGCTTAGAATAATGCCTGGCGCCCAGGAAGTGCCATGTAAGTACTTGGTGTCAATGTCATTATCATAATCATTACTGGAATCGTGGATTCTGCTTCTCTGCCTAAGCAGGGAACCACCCAAGCAGTGAGTGAGTGGGGAACTGAAGGTGGCCGAGATTCAGGTCTGCACGGCCTACACCTCATCAGCCTGCCTTCTTATCCCAGGTGTTCGGGGAAAGGCCACGACATTGGCCTCGAGAGCGTGAGGACTGTGCAGCACAGGCACAGCAGGTCACCCAGCGGGCCCAGCGGGCCCAGCAGCTGCTGCAGCTACAGGTGTTCCAGCTGCAGCAAGAGAAACGACAGTTGCAGGACGACTTTGCGCAGCTGCTGCAGGAGCGTGAGCAGCTGGAGCGGCGCTGTGCTACCTTTGAGCGGGAGCAGCGAGAGCTTGGGCCACGGTTGGAGGAGACCAAGTGGGAGGTGTGCCGGGCCAGGAGGGAGGCAGGAGGGTCACACTGGCACATGCCTTGCAGAGTCAGGCCCAGCCCAGCAGCCTCCCAAGAGGCTCTGCCCTTCCTACCTATGAGATGAGGACTCGATCTCCTTTTCTGGGTAGGGTCTCATGCCTTCATGTTGGGTCTCTCATTGGTCCAGTTTGGTGCCCACTTAGCTAGTGGCACTGCCATCCCACTGCATTCACTATGAGGTGGACACTGTTAATAGCCCCATTTTGTAAATGAAGAAACTGAGGCCCAGAAAGACTAGAGCTCAGAATCACATCTAGTGGGGGTAAAGCTAAGATTTGAACCCATTTGGCTCTGATGTCGTGTCCTTACCCAAGAGACTCTGATGCCTCTCACCTGAACATGTGGGTACTGCCACTGATTGCTCCCACTCTCACATCTGCCACCACCCAGTCCCCAGACCCAGGTGGTGCAGCCTTGGTATCTCGTGATGCCTTTTTTTTTTTTTTTTTGGTGGCACTGGGTTTTGAACTGGGCTTCACACTTGCTAGGCAGGTGCTCTACCATTTGAGGTACTACCAGCCCTCATGTTGCTTTGTGATACAGAAGAAAAAAGGTCTGGGTCTGTGTTCCCATTTTATCTCTACTGGCCCTATGACTCTGGGCATGTCACTAGACTTGCCTTCCTCCATCTGTGTTTTCTTCTGTAAAATGGGGTAGTGATTGCACTTCCTCTGCCTGGGAATACTGCTCAGGGCCCATCTCCTCAGAGAACCTTCTCAGTATCCTTCTTGACCCGCAGGTGTGCCAGAAGTCAGGTGAGATCTCCCTTCTGAAGCAGCAACTGAAGGAATCTCAGGCAGAGCTGGTCCAGAAAGGCAGTGAGCTGGTGGCCCTTCGGGTGGCACTGAGGGAGGCCCGGGCTGCCCTGCGGGTCAGTGAGGGCCGAGCACGGGGCCTGCAGGAGGCTGCACGAGCCCGGGAGCTGGAGCTGGAGACCTGCTCCCAGGAGCTGCAGAGACATCGCCAGGAGGCTGAGCGGCTCAGGGAGAAGGCAGGCCAGTTGGACACAGAGATGGCTGGTCTCCGAGAGCCTCCTGTGCCACCTACCACTGCTGACCCATTCCTCCTGGCAGAGAGCGATGAGGCCAAAGTGCAGCGGGCAGCTGCTGGAGCAGGGGGCAGCCTGCGGGCACAGGTGGAGCGGCTGCGTGTGGAGCTGCAGCGGGAACGGCGGCGTGGTGAGGAGCAGCGGGACAGTTTTGAGGGGGAGCGGCTGGCCTGGCAGGCCGAGAAGGAGCAGGTGATCCGCTACCAGAAGCAGCTGCAGCACAACTACATCCAGATGTACCGGCGTAACCGGCAGCTGGAGCAGGAGCTGCAGCAGCTCAGCCTAGAGCTAGAAGCCCGTGAGCTTGCTGACCTGGGTCTGACCGAGCCTGCTCCCTGTATCTGCCTGGAGGAGATCACTGCCACTGAAATCTAGGGCTCCATCTCTTCAGGGAGCTTGGCCCAAGGTGGCAGAGCCACAGGTCCACTGAGCATCCCCAAGTCAGAGCCATAGAGCCTATTGTCCCCCTGGGATGCAGGCCCCTCGGCCTCTGCCAAAAATTCAGGTGTCCCTGTGACTTGGAGGAGCAAGATCAGATCATTTGACGGTCCCTGTGTTCACTGTCACCTAGAGGCCCCTGCTCACTCTGCCCGTTTCACTCCCCAGCTGCTGCCAGTGCCACTGCCAGCCCTTTGCCGAAGAGGTTTACCTGCCGGGGGAGCTGGAAAGAGGGAAGGGCTCCCCATCTCCACATTCTCCCCCATCCAAAGCCAGGGAGAGCCAGATGGCACCAGCTGCTCCAGATGTGCCTGCCCCCACCGTGCCCATGTTTGGGGACAGGGTTGAGACTAAGGTCTGATCCCCTGTCCCAGCTCTGCAGCCTCCTGGGCTGAGAGGGCTGAAGTCAGACCAAAGGAAGAACTCAGCAATGTCTTGTTTATTTTTTGTTTGTGACCAAGCAGCCCCTCCCAACACCCAGGTTTATGGCCTCATTTTCATTGTATATTTTTCACACTGTAAATTTCTTGTACAAACCCAAAGAAAAAGATTAAAAAAAAATTTTTGTTTTTAAAATGTGTATGCTGGATATACAAGTGGTGGTGGGAGCTTGTTTGACCTCCATGCCTTTTTTGCTAGCTACTCACTTACCCTTACTACTCAGGGTTTGAGCCTCAGGGCTTTGCAAGTGCAAAGCAGGTCTACCTGCTTGAGCCATACCTCCAGCCCTTTGTAACTCTTCTAGAGAAGAAGGGTAATGGGAGATTGACAAATTCAGCAGAAAGTCAGGTCCTTACTAGTGGACCACAACATGAAATCATTTCTGTGTTTGAGGGACTAGAAAAGCTTTCCACCCTGACTCATACTGATTGCTGCTTGGGACTAGGAGAAGGATACATTACCCTCTGGTGGTTCTCAGAAATCTTGCCCCTTAATGTTTGGGGGAATGGAGGAGGGGGACATAATGAGAAAGTATCTACCAATCCCAGGCTCCAGACCTTGGGTTTCTTGATCCCCCCTTTTCTGTACTGGGACCAATGAGTGCGGGTGACACAGGTTGCCCGCTAGCACCTTGTCTGTGGACACCTACTGACGGGGAGGAAAGAAGGTAGGAAGATCAGAGCCACCAGTGTGGAGCTCAGGTAGACAGGGCATACAACACTGGGAGGTGCCTGAGTCTCCAGGAGGTTCACAGAAGAGAATCTCAAAAGACAGTAGGAGGACCTAGGGTCAGTAGGAGAATCTGAGGTCAGTGGGAAGGCTCAAGGTGACCTTTAATGGAGGAGGGCGCAGGTTGGGGAAGAAATTGGGCTGGAGGTTCATTGGAGGAGCCTGGCCTCCATGGGAGTGTTCTGAGCTTTCTCAGGGGAGGTTCTGGGAGCCAGTAGGAGGGAACTGGAGGGGTCAGTGGGTAGAAGAGTGGTCAGCAGGAAGGCACTGATCAGTGAGGGCTGGCTGGCCAGAGGTTAAGGACAGCAGGCCGGGCCCAGGGACCCTGACCACGAGCTCCATCGGCTCCCGAGCTTTGTTTCGATAAGCCCGGCGGATGGTGTCCACTGCTCGCTGATGGGTCACCTGCTCTAGGCTCTCTCCATCTACTGCCACAAGCTCAAAGCCAGCCTGGGAAGGGGGTGAAAGAATCCAACCTACAGGCAGCAGCCTCACCTCCAACAGCTAGGATCCCCCCCCATCTTGGGCAAGGGATGGACAATGAGACTTTTGTGCCTGGAGCTGTTGGGGGCGGGGTGGGCGCAGACAATGGCCTTTTGTCCCTCGGGGCTTGATGTAGAACAGGATGGGCCATCTCAGGCCCAGGCTAGTACTGGGGACAAATTCTCCCCTAGGCCTGCTCATCCTGCTTGCCTGACCCCTCTGCCCCCATGCTGCCTCCCACGACCTGGTCTAGACTTGTCTGACTGGAAGTTGAGCAAGGAGCAGCCCCACCAGGCTTCAGCTCTGGAGTGGCCTGGTGCTTCACCCACCTGCAGGGCCCCGCTGAGGAAGGCAGCGCCCCCTGGGAAGATCTTCTCTATCTTCACCATGGGCTGCACCTTAGACTCAATACCCCCTGAAATGCTGATGCCTGGGGAGGGCCAGAAGCACAGGGTGAAAATGCAGCCACACCCCAAATCCCGGGTCTCCAGTGTCTTCCCAAACCCTGAGTTCTGTTGCTGTTCAAGAGAACAGCAAGCATTTGGAAGTCTCAACTCCCAAATTCTCCAGATCCCAGCTCCCTCAAATCTAAATCCTCCAACTGCGTACCTCAGTATCGCCGATCCCTGAACCCAGGCCCTGGAAATCAAGCACCAACCTCCCCCAAACCAGGAGGCTGCTCTACCCAGCCCAATCCACCTGGACTCACCCAAGGATTGCTTCATCTTGGACAGTGTGACTGTCCTCAGCTCTCCAATGGGAGCCTTCATGGCCACCTCCTCAGCTGTCTCACCACTTCCATTCGCTGAGGGTCCTTGCCTGGCTTCCTCCTTGGATGCCTGCCCATCTAGAGGTCGTGGCAGAGGGGGTCTGGCCTTCCGAGGCTTGTGGTAGCGTCCATTGGCTGCACTGGAGATGGAGATAGGCGCTGGGGAAGGCGAGCGCCTGCGCCCAGGGGACTTGCCTCGACCCCGACTGTGGCTGCTGCTGCGACTCTGGGCTGTGCCCTGGCTCTGGCTCTGTTGAGGTTCCTCTTGGCTTGGGGGCTCAGTCAGTAGCCAGTTGGGCCGTGGGGGCCGGGGCGCCACAGGGGGTGGCTGGGGAGGAGGTGTGCATGTGCTTCGGTGTGGGGTGAAAGCATCCACTGGCACATCTTGTAGAGGGGGGATTCCTTTATGATGGTGGTGGAGGGCAGAGGCACTCAGGGAGACCTTGAGGCCCCCCAGCCGCCCCCTCAGCTCCCCATCCTCCTCCTCAGCGAAACCATTCACAGGCAGCAGGTAGAAGCCTCCTCGGCTGTCTGGGGGAACAAGGCCAAGGTCAGGCTGCCCCCTCCTTGCTTCCCAGCCCAGACTACTTTTCAGACCCCAGTCTTGCTGTTGTTTGTGTGGGGTGGAAGTTGGTGACAACCACACCTGGCCCACTGCAGTGTTTCACCCCAGAAGGGACACTGCCCACAGGGGCAGGCAGACAAATACAGTCTGTTAAAATAGTATCTTAATAGTTTCCATTGTAATACACTCCTACTTTAATGTGTCTAAGAGACTAGATTTTAAAAGGGAATGGGGCTGAAACATTGAATTAATATACAGGGAGTGAGCGACGTGATAACAGTGCTTCTGGTAGACTGGACTTTTCCTGGGGAAAGCACAGTGTACCTCTGAAGACCCCATGTTGAAGCAGGACTGGAAGGCCCATTCTTCTGCCCCTAACATCCCCCAGGGTTGTGTCCCCTCCCTATGCTCTGGGACTCTTGACTGACCAGGCACAGGGGTGATGAGGTGACGTTTGGGTGGTGTGTCCTGTCGGGCCGGTCTCAAAGCAGGAGGCCGAACTGGTCGAAGAGTAGAGAAGGTCAGAGACCAGGCATTCCCCATGAGTCTGGCAACCCCTCTGCTGCTCTCTACCCCCAACCCCACCCCCATCTGGGGCCCAGGCTCCAGAAGTCCTGCCCCAGTTGCCAACCTGCCCTGTTCTTGAGGGCCTCAAAAGCCTCCATCTCCACAGGCATCACCATGCTGTCGAAGCGGCCCAAGTCCGCGGGGGCCACCACACTCCTAGAGGAAGGCAAGCGATGCCAGGTCAGCAGGGCTCAGTTCTGGAGGCCCCTGGAGAAGCTGTGGCTATGGACACTCTGGGGGAGGTATCAGGGATCCCCTTCCTATTCCCAAGCCCGCCCCTCGAGCCCCTCCCACCTGATGTCCCTCAGCAGCAGCAACTTCTCGGGCCTGTCTAGGATGGCCAGCAGGGGCCTCACCAGGTCCTCCACGCCACCCTCGTGCACGTACTGCAGACAGAGGCGCCACAGTCACACAGCAGTGGGGACTCAGAGCTGGGGAGGGGAAACATCAGAGCATGCAGGGGCCCTGGGACCCCACGGTCCTCCATGCTCTAGGGGAAGCGCACCCAATCCCAGAAGGCCACAGGATGCTCTCATCTCTGTGACTGTGAGGAAGCCTGCAATAATCATGGCAGATCTGCAATAATACCAATGACAATAATGGCTGGGGACAGGCTCTTTTCTACACCTTTTACGTATGGTCTCTAAGCAGCCACTCTAAAAGATGTCATTAACTCTGTGTTTTAAGGATGAGGAAACTGAGGCTCAGACTTTGCTTAAAGTCACACAGATAAGGAAGTGTGAGGACAGACTGGAACCCAAGACTTCCAGCTCTTTCCTGCTAGGTGCTGGAAAAAGATGTACAGATACAAGACTCTCCTCTCCACCCTCAGCCCCCAGGCAGAAGGCAGGAATTTGAACCCAGTGCTAGGCCATGGGCCTGGTTGTCCTAACCCTTTTATTCGGGGCTGGAATAGGGACTTTGGGGAACAGGAAGCTGCACAGAAAGGCTCTCCAGTGAGTATCCTCTGCCTGGCACTGCCTGGCTACCACCAGCCTAGATGCCACACCCCAAGAACCCTGGGGAACTGGACACGGGGAGCCACCCTACTTGGACAGCACACTGCCCTCTGGTGGTGAAATGAACATTCATCCAGAACATTTCTTACCAGCATACACAAGAGATGGGGCGTGCTCTGGTGGTCAGAGTGAGTCATCAATAAATGTTTGGAAATAAATAAAATATAAACTATGTGTGTGGCCCAAAACCACACAAAAAGTTTCAGGGACTCACATATGAATATATCAATAATATACCCCCTTTTGTCCAGAGAGAGACACACATTGCACAGAACTAGCCACATGTGTACATATCATTCAAGTCCACAAGCCTGCATTCAGCACCCTTCCCTGTACCGGGCAGTGGGGGCACAGTAACAAAGACCCTGTCCCAGATCCTCACGAACTCAATCTAGAGGTAACAAGGGGTAGATGAACCACGTACCGCAGGGAACTGCAAACCACTGGCAATGGGCAGAGGGAGTTTCAGAAGAGGGTGGATCACAGTGGGCTTCCTGGAGGCAGTGGCATTTATACCACCTCTTATAGGATCAATGCAGGGAACAGCATGGATGTGGGGAGGAAAATGCTCCAAGGTCATGTGGAATAATGAATCAGTTGAGGCTTAACATGGCATGAGGCCCCTGAAGACCGTCCATGTAGGGCTGCACAGGTTGTGAGTACTTTGTGATTAGTGCCCCTACCGTTCATAACCTAGATGAGCCGAGGTGGTGGTGGCTGTGGGAAGATTATAGGAAGACTGAGGCTAGCAGGTTGGGAAGTCACACCAGGGAGGACCTTAAACATGAGGGAAAGCAATTTGTACTGTATTCTGCCTAATTAGAGGTCACTAGGTGACTTGGAAAGTGTAAATTTTGTAACTCCTGGTCTAGTTGCTCTGCAGAATTGCTCAGACAGAAGAGAGAAGGGAGGCCTGGGGCTCAGGGCTACACCTCCCAGTCACAAGGGGAACTTAACCAATCCTTCAGACCAGGGCTCTATCCCAGAGGGGGCTTGGGTCGGATTTGAACAGCATGTAAAGCCTGAATGTAACATGGAGACCCAGTGAGATGACCTCTTGACTTGAGGAGGACTGGAGAGTGGAGGGATGAGGAAAAGAGCACTGGGCAAAGAAACAGACACAGAGCCCCACCTAGTGGCCAAAGTTCAGACTTGCAACTCATTGGAACAGGGACACACAGCCCTACTTAGCGCTGAGAGCTAAAGTGTGACTCACACTGTTTAGCCCAGAGTCCCTTGGCAGCCTCCCAATATGCACCCATTGGCAGCTCTGCTGTGAACCAGGCCCCGGGAAAGGGATGCATGACTGACCACATCTTAGGCTCCAGATGACAACATATGGACATACACATGCATTAGCCAGACACACACGCTCTAATACCAACTGTGTAGGGGGGAATGCAAAGGATTGCTTATTTGAATAGAGAAGGGGGCCTGGCATAAGGTTGGACCTGCTGATTGCCAAAGGAGCAGAAGGGGTTGGGGGTGGGCAAAGCTGGGGGCTCAGAGAGGGCACGGGTTGCTGTCTGCTAGGTCCCACTTCCCCCTGCTCATCACCTGTTTGCATCCTGTCTCCCAGGAGCCCTTCCCAGGCCAGGCCAGTTAATGTGCACCTCCTGGGTTATGGTTCATGTTCTGGGTTATTGTGCTCCCTTCACAGCACACTGCATGATTCGTCACTAAGGGTGTCAGGTTCAAAGTATTGCTATCTCCTTTTCCTGACTCTGAGCTCAGTGTGTGTGTGTGTGTGTGTGTGTGTGTGTGTGTGTGTGTGTGTGTAACAGGGGTGGCTCGCTGGAGCACTGGAGCAGATACACCCAGTCCTACTTATCGCTCAGAGCCGAGTGTCGTCAAGTCCAGGTACTGGTCAGTGGACAATGGTTAGAATAAATGAGGAACGAGGAGACTGAGTGACCATGAGCCAGGGCTGCAGACAGGTTGAAGGCTTACCCGGGAGCAGTGGCGGGTGACTGCCAGCACCTCGTCATCAGTCAGCAGCCGCCGGGCCAGGTCCTGAATTAGGGGCCGTCGGCTCTCCCAGGCCTGCACCTGCTCATCCACACTGGGCAACTGGCTGGAGGGGCTTCCAGACCTGGCAGAGAGCAGGGCCCGGCCCCTCTCTCTTTCTGTGGGGCAGGAGCAAAAGGGTGTGATGAAGGAGCCAAGAGATATAGGGGAGGGGTGGAGCACTTTCCTTAGCAGGAGTCAGGCCTCAAATCAGGCCAGATGAGAGGCCCAGGTACCTGGGACATAATCCCAGCCTGGCCTCTATGCTCCCCTGCATGGTCTTCCATACTGACCTGCCGCTAATGCAATGCCAACCTCAGCTTTTCAGTCCCCATCAATGACCCATACCAGCCTGTTCCTTAGTGGCGTTTTAGCCCTGGGCTCCCTAAAAATCCACACTCTGTTCCCCACTCAAGTCCTAGAAGAGGTTCCCTCACTGCTCCAAGTCTCTCCTTCAAAATGCATCCCCTATCTGTCTGCAGCCCTATCTTTTTTGGTAAGCTTGGCCCAAATCTTTGAGCTGCCCCCAATAGACACCTCTCTTCCTGATCCTTCATGCTTGACCCCAAAGGAGCTCAGACCAGAGCCACTAAGCTGACCCCAACATGCACTCTCATCTGTCACCATTGAACAGGTCTTGGGTTGATTGATTTACCTCTTCTCAGTCTCCAGGTGACAAACTTCTGCACAGGACCCACGCCCCCTGTTGTGAAGAAGAAAGAGGTTCAGCCACAGGCTCTGGGCCCCCAATCTGAAAGCAGGGGTTGGGAGGGCTCAGGATAGGCTGAGATAGAGAGTTCTGGCTGGAAGTAGGCAGCACCAGGGACTGGAAGCCTGGCACAGAGGGCCTTGAAGGTCATGCTCCATTAGGGACTTCAGTCAGGTGACGGAGTCAGTGATGGTTATGAATCCAGAGAGGGTACAGTGTTAGCACTGCTGAGGGAGATTTATTTGGGAATGAATGGAGAGAAGAATCCAAGGACACAGGGTACCTACCTTCAAGGGACAGAAGGGAAAAGAGAGGCCTTGGAAGGAGAGGAGTGGCCAGAGAGGTGGACTGAAAACCAGGAGAGAGCAGGGCCATGGGAGCTGCAGGAAGAGAGGGGTGAGGGAAGGGGCCGGTCAGCCCTCATTTGGGGAGATGTCTCTCCCATGAGACTGTGACTCAGAACATCCAAACCTGGGGAGGAGGGCAGCATCCAGCCCCTCATCCTCTGGTTGTTTTCACCTACCCGAGGTCCACACTCTCCCTTCTCGAAACAGTATCCCGATTGTCCCCTGGGGATCCACCTACCCCCATTGTCAGCTCATGCACTCCAGAAGAGTAAACACACTGACCTGTGAAAAAGTACCTTGTCTATCTCCCATATCACAGTGATTTGCTCAACATGGCATGTGACCCCACTGGGCCACGAGAGTCCCCCAGGGCTTCAGCTGGAGCTATTTAAGGAGAAGCTTCTCCCTAAGGGTTGCTAAGCAATAGCAGCCATCTTTTTTTTCTTTGAAAGCAGTTGCTCTAACTTGAGTCACACGTCCAGTCCATTTTGCTCTGGTTATTTTGGAGATAGGGTCTTGAGAACTATTTTCCTGGGCTGGCCTCAAACCACAATCCTTCTGATCTCAGCCTCCCAAGTACTAGGATTACAGGTGTGAGCCAGTGGCACCCAGCTAATAGTGGCCATCTTTCTTCCAAGTTAGCAAAGCCTGCATGGTAATGAAGCCAACCCACAGAAAAGTGGAACAAAATGAGGACACATATCTGATGATATTGTTCAGACATTTAAGCCAGCTTACACGAGTAGCTGGGACAAGAGAGGCTTTTAAAAGCTAGTTTGAGTTTCTGTCACATGTAACTCTTAAGAGTCTTAGCTCATCCACTCTTGGTCTAATCTCTGAGCCTCACCAGGGTTGAGAGGCCTCTTGTAAGAGTCCTTAGGAAGCCTCACATGAGCACAGCCTGGGCTGGCACTTCTGCTTGGACACTGCTCTAGAACTGGTCTAGGGCTAGGCCAGGTCTGTAGTGCTCTGGGTGGAGGATGTGAAGCTAAACTCCTAGCAAAAGCATGCTGGGCCACTCCTACCACCACCAAGAGCAAGGGCTCTGGGCTGAGCTTGTCTACTTCCTTGCTGTGCTATGACTCTACTCTGTAAAAATGAGAGATAAGGCAGGATAACAATGACCATTACATTTTCTGAGCACTTTCGGTATGCCAGACAATGTACTAGCTCAGTTATTCCCCAGTACCTGCAAGGAGACAGGTATTATTCTCCATTTTACCTGTGAGAGACTGAGCTTCACGGAGTTGAATGGTGAAGCAATGTAAGCTTTCAACGGCCAGGTGGACTTTGCCCATCCTCTCTGCCTGCTCACTTCTGCACTCACCTTTCTCCAGGTCCAGGCGAGGGCGGGCTTTGGCAGGGCTACCGGTGTCCAGCGTCCAGGCCTCTCTGCGCCCATCCCCTGCTAGCCGCCCCTGCCGCCCTCCCTTGAAGAAGAGGTTCATGAGCGTCTTGGAGCGTCGCAGGGCCCCCTTCTCCCTGGGGGACCCCAACTTTTCCTTCTTCTGCTGCTTCTTCTCCTCTGCAGACACGAGGAAGCCCCCAGAGGGCTGGAGGGTGGGCAAAAGGGAGGACTAGGGGCAGAGAGGAGGGAGAGTGGGGGCAGACAGGATCTGCAATCGTGCAGGGGTGGGGAGATTGAGGGGTTCCTCCTCCAGCTTTCTACCCCTCCCCCACTGCACAGCTGCAGCTATGTAGGGAATCTGTATGGGAGAGTGTGTGTGTGTGTGTGTGTGTGTGTGTGTGTGTGTGTATAAACAGGGCCTAGGCATTCCACTGACTGGGCTTAGGGCTGGTTTGGGGCCCAGAGCTGGGGCTGGGAATGACAGTGGGTTTGGGACCCAGGTCTGGTTTAAAATGGAGCCCAGAGTAGGGTCAGAGTATATTCTGAGGCTGGAGCTGTGACTGCATCAAGGCCAGGGTAAAGGGAGGTCTGGAGTCACTCCTTGGAACATGAGGCAGATTTTGGACCGGGTTGTGAAGGAAGCAGCCACCCATCCCCCGCGTACCCCACAGGGTCAGATGGCTCTGGGAGCGTGTGATGGGGGGCCGAGGTCGGCTGAGGGCCAGGAGCAGAGCAGTCTTGGGGGACTCTGAGAGGGCACAGTCAAGGCGGCAGGCTGGAGAGGGGCTGTCAGAGCGGATGGCGGTGTCCCTGAGGATGACAGTGGGCCGTACACTGCACCAAGTCTCCATGCGGCCCCCCACATCGGGTTCCGTCTGCATGGCTGTGTCCGCCCGCCCCCAGCTGGGGCCAAGGCCACCTGGCTCCTCTGGGCCCAGGCAGACGTCCATGTGGTCTGAGCTCAGGGAGCCTGAGCTACAGGGGGCGCTGGAGGCATAGGAGGAGACACTGGAGCCACTCTCAGAGGCTGGTGACAGCTGCTGCAACATTCCATTGCTCACTGTAGGGAGGGGAAGGCAGGGTCACTTTAGAGTCCGCCTGGCTTACCTCAGGGCCTGTGAGGCTTGCAGACCATCCCTGGCTTGGGGACACAGGAAGGAACTTCAGGTAACCCCCATGATTAGAGCCACCAGCTGCTCCACAGTTCTGCTACCAACTTGTAAGAGACCTCGGACAAGCATCCTCCAGGGCTCTGGGCCCTACAAGAGCCTGGAATTGAACCTGGCAGCTCTCAGAGGGGGCAGCTCTGGGCTGTATGAAGATCTTGAGGGCATCTTGGTCCCTGTTCTTTCCTACTTCAGAGACCCTGGCCCCACCCTCAGACCTCAGCCTTTTCCCTCCAGTTTTTGGGAACCTGAGTCACTTACATCTGTCCAACCAGCAGTATTCAGAAACCATCTCCTTGTAGGCAGGGTACCGGCCAGTTTCCTGGGGAGGGCACAGTGAGCACAGGACAGGTGAGATAGGCAGGTAAGAGTGAGGGAGAGATGGGACAGGAGTAAAACTTTTCAACTTCATGTCTCCTCTGAGTCCATCATGTCTCACTACATGGGACACTTTATTTCTAAACATGCTAAGATCCTTTGTACCTCAGGGCCTTTGCACTTGCTCATCTGTCTGCCTATTGCTCTTCCCTCAATCAGCATGTGGCTAGCTCGTTCTTGCTCTTTTAAGTGTCACTGTCTAAGAGAGGTTTGTCCTAATACACACACCCATAGCTATAGGGGTCTTCCTAAATTAGTCCATCCCATCTTTCCGCTAATGTCTGATAGCATTGTCCCAGTCTGCAAGCACCTGTGTGCCTGTCTCTCCTCCCCACCCTCACCCCAGGAGCAGAGGCTTTGTCTGTCCCATTCACTGCTGCAGCCCCAGTACCTGGCAAAGTAGGTATACTCAAAATACTGTTGAATGAATGAATAAGGGACAGAGCAGGAGTGATGAGGAGTGTCTGGCATAATTTGAGAAGAAAGAAAGGGAGAAATGGATGTGCGAAATTGAGGGGATGGCAGTGGGGCAGTGAACAAGCACTGAATGGCAAGATGAGTGAAGGCTCGGGGAAGGAGAAGGGTAGAGCTCCTTCAACCTGAGACACTGCCCTTCCCATTCAGAAGAAGAGACATTGCCCAAGCAATCGGCAGGGGGGTGGGGGGGAGGAGGGGGAGGGCAGGGTGAGGTTACTGACCAGCTAAATAACTAACTGGTTTGTAGTTACTATGCCTCACTGAGCCTCAGTTTCTTCTTTTGCAGAATGGGGATGAGAACACTTACTCTCCCTTCCACATGGCTGTGGATATGTGTAAGTGGCAGAGCAAGGAGCATAATTAAGAATTAGAGTGAGCCAGGCATGGTGGTGCATGCCTGTAATCCCAACACTTGGGAGAAGGACTGTGAGTTCAAGGCCAGCCTGGGCTACAAAGTGAGTTTGAGGCAAGATCCTATCTCAAACAAACAACCAAACTAAAACAACAGCAACAAAAATAGACCTAGAGCAGTCTGGGAAGTCCTAGTCTGGCATCTCCTTAACCTTCAATCCCGCTCACCTTGATGGTTAGCATGATGTGTGTTTGGCCCTTCAACACTTCCACGGCCTGGCTGTGACTGATGTCATCAAACCTGACACCGTTGGCTGCCAGGACCTGGTCCCCCACTTTGATGCCATTCTCCTCGGCCAGCCCACCATGGTCTACTCTGGGGTCAGAGAGGTATCAGTTGCAAAGACTCTGGCTGCCTCCCTCCCCGCAATCTTGATTTCCCTTCATTTGGCTCTGAGAATGCTCAGCCATGCTTCTTGGCCTCTTCCTGTTGACTGAGCACCATCCCCAGGCTCCACCTTGACTTTGGTTCTCATTTGGACAAATCGTTGGCCAGGCCCCACTCCCAGCCCGACCCCCACTTCAGCCCTGCCCGCACTTGGACACGTAGATGCCCAGACCGAACTCCTTGCCCCCTCGGATGTTGAAGCCCAGGCAGAAGTCGTCCGAGGTGGTGTACAGGTGGACGATGCGTCGAGCACTGTCCTCCGAGCTGCTGTCAGATGGCGTGGAACTGCACTTCTCTACCACCAGGCGCCGGTTCACCACATCCACCCTGGGACAGTGGCAAGGGGCCCTCAGCCAAACTTCCAGCTTAATCACCTCTCTATCGTGGAGCTCTAACATGCAGGGCCCCATTCCTCTTTTCTCTTTTATTTCTGGCACTAAGAATGGAACTCAAGGGCACAGAGCATGCTAAGGACACACGCTGTCACTAACTTCTGCCCCTAGTCCTGGGGATCCATTTCTAGCCCTGCTGGGGCAGTGTTCTGTGCTCAGGCGTCACAGCCACAGCAGGAGAGGACAGGGCCTTGATACTGGAGAGCAGAGGTGTGGGGGAAAACAGCCTTTCTTCACTTCCAGGTCACACTTGGGGAGCTAGCTACTTCAGAGTCTGAGATTGGGAGGACTGTGGTTCAAGGCCAGCCCAGGCAAAAACTTCTGAGACCACCCCCATCTCCAAGATAAACAGAGCAAGATAGAGTGGAGATGTGGCTCAAGCAGTAAAGTGCCTGTTTTGCAAGCATAAAGCTCTGAGTTCAAACCCCAGTCCCACCAAAAAAAAGTCAGGCCTTGGGGTGCCAGTGTTTACTATATCCCGAGAACAGGAGGAGCAGAGGCTTCTCCTGTGCACTGGCGGGGGCAGGAGGCTGGGGCAAAGCCAGGGCAGGGTCAGATGCTACTTACCATGTGGTCTTCTCCTTGGAAAACTTGATGCCGGGCACACGGCCCATGCGCCGCACCATCATGTGCAGGCGGCTGCTGCCGGTCAGCACCTTCACGGCGCTGCCCATGGTGGTGCTCTCCAGACTCAGTCCATTCGCCTCCGTGATCTTGTCCCCCACGCACAGGCCAGCCTTCTCTGCACGGGAAGTAGGGAGTGGGGCTCCGTGGGGGTAAAACTGAGCTTCCTCCCTCAGAGTAGAGTCTGAGGGTTCCCTGTGAGACTAGGATCGGTCTAAGGGACCTTCTCCATCCCTGCTCCTCAATGAGATGGAGGTCACATCCCAGGCCTGTACCTTCCCCTGGGGTCCCACTCACCTGCGCTGCTCCCCTCTTCCACTTTGCTGACGAAGATGCCCAGGCCATGCTCAGAGCCACCCCGCACGCTGAAACCCAGCCTCCCTGCTGGGCTCTTCTCCACCCGCACTGCGTGGATGATGTCACTTTCATCACTGTTGGCTGTGGAGATGGGGACATAGGCGTGAACCCCATGTTCATTCTGCACACAGAGTACCCTGGATTCCCCAACTTGGGGCCTGCAAAGATTGGCTTGCTGGGTACAGTCACACAGTCACTAAATGTAGGAGCGAGGGCTATGAAGTCACCTGTGAATGAGTTTGAGACTGGGCCATGGAGGGCGTGGGAGCAGGGGAGAACAGCAGGATAGGATCCATACTCCTTTGCTCCGTGTGTGTGTGTCTGTCTGTGTGTGCATGTGCGTGTGCGTGTGTCTATTTGTCTAATGCTTACTGAGCTTCCATGTTCCTAAAAATCTTGCCACTTTGAGAGTCAGATGAACAGAAAAGAAGGTTCAAGATTTCATTCTGTGGGGTACAGTTCAGAGAGTATGGGTTCTTTGACTTGCAACAGAATGAGTATCTTAGCTCGAACTTCAAATAGCTGTGGAGCTATCCTGTGGAAGGCATGCAGTGTTTGTCTGTGTAACCCAGAGGACAAAACCAAGTCCACATAGTAGAGTTAGATCTTGTAAGGAAAAATTTTCTAAAATATTCAGCTGCCAGACAATAGAATGGGTTTTTTGGGACAGACAGTGAGCATCCCATCTTTGGAGGCATGCAAGCTGAGACTAGAATGTCCTGGGAGGATGGCTGAAGTCTCTTCCATCTCCTAGACCCTGTGATTCTGGGAGCAAAGACCCTAGGAACCACCTGGGAGAGAAGCCCAAACACCTCCATGCTGCAATGTATACCCAGAGCCCAGAATGGCCAGGGAAAGTCAGAGGCGGGAGGACACTTAGAGGACTGAGATGGGTGGGATCCGGATGGTGGAGAGAAAGGAAGCGCTGAGGAGAGGATGGAGTGAGCTAGGCTCAGAGCAGGCCTTGAGCAGGTCCTCTGGGTAGAGGAAAGTGAGAAGACTGGAGGATGAGTTGGGTCCCAGCAAGAAAGAGATTTCTTCTCAGGCAAGGTTGACTCTACAGGTGTTTGGGAGGGAGAAATCTCTCTCTCCTCTCTCTCTCTCTCTGGCAATACTGGAGTTTGAACTCATGCTCACTAATCAGGCACTCAATCACTTGAGCCATGTCCTGCACGGTATTCTGTATTCTCTACATGGTAGCCCAAGTCAGCGTTTGTGTTAAAGCACACCTTTCCTTCTCCTGCTGAAAAACCTGCTCCTCTGCCAGCTTCTGGAGGAGCTCCAAATTCCTCCCAGTTCTAGAAGGTCCTCCATGGCTTCCTGCACCCCTCTCTGCCTACCTCTGGCCTCTCTCCCCTCCTTCACTGGGCTTTGGCCACTCTGACATTCCTGTGCCTCATCTAGGCCAACCCTTTCAGTGTTCCTTCTGCCTGTAATTATCTTGTTCTGGCCTTTTCTCATTCCCCTCCCAGCTTGGACACTACTTTCTCAGAGAAGCCCGGACTGCCATAGCTCTTCTCCCACACAGTCCATAGCCCTTCACCCATGCAGTCCCCATTACAGTGTTTCCCAGGGCATGGTGCCAGACTAGCACAGCATCACCTGTGAACTTGCTAGAAAGGTGAATTCCTGGGCTTCACCACAGACTCACAGAACCAGAAGCTCTGGGGGCGAGGCCTATGAACTGTCTTAATAATCCCTCCAGGCAATTCCAGCTGCTCTAAAGTGTGAGAATCACTCTCTTGTCTAGCGTATCACCCAAATTTTCCTTGAGGATTCTGCATCCTTCATCATTATTGCTTATTTGTATGTTATTTATTACCTATCTTTATAGGCTGTAAACTTAATCGTGGGAGGAAGTTTGTAATTTTTTCCACTAGTATATACTAAATATGTTGCCCAATGGGTAGTATTTGGGGTAATGGGGATTGAACTCAGGGTCTGTATATGCTAGGCAAGCTCTCTACCACTTGAGCTATGCCCCTAGGTCTTATGTTGGGCAGGGGGGCCCTGGGTTTTGAGCTTAGGACTTGCTGCTTGAGCTACATCTCCAGTCCATTTTGCTCTTTGTTTGTTTGGTGGTGGTTCTGTGGTCTGAATTCAGGGCCTCACACTTGCTAATAAGCAGGCACTTTGCCACTGAGACACTTCGCCAGCCCTTTTTTGTGTTGGGTATTTCTGAGATAGGGTCTCATGAACTATTTGCCTGCCTCCCAAGTAGTTAGGATTATAGATGTGAACCACTGATGCACAGCTTGCTCTGGTTATTTTGGAGATGGGGTCTCATGATCTATTTGCCTGGACTGGCCTCAAAGTGCAATCCTCCTGATCTAAGCCTCTCAAATAGCTAGGACTACAGGCAAAAGCCACTGATGTCTGGCAATATTTTTTGAATAAATGAAAGAATAAACAAATGAATGAATCATCAAATGAATGAATCAACAAACATACTAGGAGAGGAGAAAGGGCTGGTATAGATTAAAGATAATGAAACCCCAGTCCCACCAAATAAAAAAAAAAGGAGAGAGAGAGAGAATGCATTTTTCTCTGGAACCAATTGAGTTTAAGGAGCAGGTGGGACCAGAAATAAACTGGAGATAAACTGGTAAGTCTCAGGAGCTCTCCCTCATTAGTTTCTTTAGTTCCCCAGAGGGGTCTGGATGAAAACATTGGGCAGGTTGTGGTGAGTGGAGATGTCTGTGACCAGGCAGAGGGGAGGATTCTGGGCTTGGAGTCACCCAGGTGCATCAGGACAGGGTCAGCTAAGAGCCATGGCCCAATCTATGTGCTAAGACCCTGCTTCCCTGGCTGTGCACTGGCATTTGGATGAGGCAGGGGGAAGAAAGCAGTCATGGAACTTCTGGAAGAGGATCTTGTCAGGACAGTGTAAATGGCCTTCACATCATAGACCAGCATGGAGTGTGTATGGGGGTGGGGGGGAGGTACGCAGCATAGATTTTTTTTTTTATGGTACTGGGGATTGAACTCAGTGCCTACACCTTGAGCCACTCCACCAGCCCTTTTTTCTGATGGGTTTTTTCGAGATAGGGTCTCACGGAACTATTTGGCTGAGCTGGCTTCAAACCATGATCCTCCTCATTTCTGCCTCCTGAGTAGCTAGGATTACAGGCGTGAGCCACCGGCACCCAGCTCTAAATAACTAACAAACACAATTTCTTTCTTTCTTTTCTTTTTGGTAGTACTGGGGTTTGAACTCTGGGCCTTATGATTACTAGGCATGTGCTCTACAATTTGAGCCCCACCTCCAGTCCCACAGCACAGATTTTTTTTTTAACAGAGTCAGACCAGTAAGGGCAGTGCTGCAGTGTCCCCTCCCCCCCCACACACACCCATGTTTCCTAACTACTCTGGGGACTTCTGCTCCCTGACCAGAGTGACAGTGGTGACTCTTAGCAGTACTTTACTGCTCACCTGAAGGTGAGATGCATTTCATTCCTCTGCCCTAACTGCCTGGGGAGGGGACAAGATGCCCAGCTGGGTCAGAAGGAAGGAGCAGGTCCTGAAAAGTCCAGTCTGGGATCCAGCCAAGGGAGCTGTGCTGGCTAAGAAAGAGGAGAGGAGCTGGAGATACTTATCTGGTCCTGCATGGAAAGCCCAGGCCCAGAGGCCCCGCTCACCCCCCCTGGCATTCAAAGTCCTGTCTTACTCACTAGTTCTTTGTCACCTCACATCTGTCAGTGCAGTCAGGCTGTCTCCTAAGTGACTGCCCTGCTCCCCCACCCACCATATCCCATGATTTTCCCACCACCAGCTGTTTTTGTTACTCTGTCTCTAAGTTCTGCTACAGTGTACATTTCAGGAAGGTGAAGATCAAGCCTCATCTCTCTAAATTTCCTGCAAGACCAGGTTGGGCATGAAATTAGTGTGCAATGACATCATCAGGCAACCATACAAATAGGTTGTCCTCTCCTGCAGGGCCCAGCCCTTGGGCTTCCTCACTGGTCTGCTCTCCTATTCTCTCTGGTTTTCTGAGCATTTACTTCTCTCTCTCTCCTTTTTTTTTTTTTTTTTTGGTGGTTCTGGAGTTTGAACTAAAGGCCTCATGTTTGCTAGGCAGGCACTCTACCACTTGAGCTACTCCACCAGCTTTTTTCTATATAGGGTATTTTTGAGATAAGGTCTCTCAAACTATTTGGCCAGGCTGGATTTGAACCTGGAACCACCTGATTTTTGCCTCCTGAGTAGCTAGAATTATAGGAATGAGCCACTGGTGCCCAGCATCTATCTTCAGGCCCCTACTTCTGCCCCTGAAGCCTGGGTGCTGAACCCTCACAGCCCAGCACAGAGCTGGTCACACAATTGGCTGATTGGTGGGTCTTCATTCTTCTCCATCTTGCTCCACCCCCAATGGCTCTCACAAATGGATTTGAAGAAAGGCAGAGTCCATGGGAGGGAGGGGCCAGCTCAATACCCTGCCTCACTGGATGGGGGGCATGCTACATATGTCTTTCTCCACCACCATGTTTTCATCTCTCTCCTTTGATCCGTCTACAGTTCCGGAGCCTTACAAAATTGGCCTGGAGGAAAGGCAAGGGTAGGAGAGGAAGAGCGTGTGGGTTCCCAGAGATCCTTCCTTCCCTAATTCTTTTAAATTTCCCTAACCATATTGGCTCTACTTCCTCCTACTTAGTTCCTGCTGTCCTCATCCCAAGGCTGGGCCCCGCACCCACCTTCGATGGGGGAGTTGATGAGGATGACGCGGCCCATGGGTGATGAGGCTCGGATTCCGCGGGGGGGCCCATTCAGCAGGCGCTGCTGCTTTCTCAGCAGGTATCGCGTTGCGGTGGAGCCAGAGTCGCTTCCCAGGTGGCCTCGGGAGGACAGGGAGCTCAGAGAGCTGGAGCTAAGTTCTCCTAAACCCAATGGGTCAAAACCCACTGTGAAACCGTGTGCCATGGTGCCTGGGCTGGGGCAGTGCCTTACAGGTCTGGAAGGAACCTGCTAGCCCTCCAAGAGGCTGGCCTCCAGTGCTCCAAGCTCCATGAGCCTTCTGTGCCAGGCTTGGGTCTGCGTGACCCCAGGTGGACTACGTCTCAGGACTGCGTGCTCCAGATCTGAGCAAAGAGAACGGAGTTTGGGGGAGTGGGTGTAAGTGCTGCCCCTACTGCCCCCAGAACTCCCGTCTGTCCTCCTGGTTTGAGCAGCCTGCTCTCCCAAGTCTTAGGCCCCCAACTTCTCCCACCCTGGGCCAGAGGGCTTCCAGGACCAGGCACCATCTTGGATTTTTGGAGCCATTTAAACAACAACAACAAAAGAGGGTAGGGCGCTCTCCTTTACCCTCATTTTTTGTTCTCAGCTGAGTCATGTACTTCATCCCCATCTCCAGTCCTCTGTAGAGATCGAGAGTGGAGATGGGATTATTGAGGGCCGTGGGGTTTCAAGCAGTGTGAGAAAAATGAGGGGTCAGAACAGTTCACTGCAGCACCTCTCCAGTGTATGCGGGTAAGAGTAGCCTCTAGAGCTTCAGGACCTGGGACAGCTGCAGCCCAGGGCCCCGAGATTCCTGAGGCCCCAGACTACTACTACTTCTGGTCTAAAGTGGCTGCGTGACATTCTCCCACGTCTTGGGTGGAGGATCCACTTCTTGGGTGGAGGATCTGCTGGTGAAAGCCCTACAACCACCAGCACAAAACCAGGGGCCAATTCCTCTTGAGCAGCTCTGGGACCCAGAAAGCAGCCCCCACACCCGGTGGGCCCTCCCGGTCCCCAACTCTCGGTTTCGGCCCCTCTCACCTGCTGGTGTGTGCGGCAGCCGCCCGCCTAGCCCGCCCAGCGGGCGAGAGCCACTGCAGCAGCGGGGAATCCCGCCCACGCCCCGCGGGGCTGCGGGAATAGGGCTGGCCTGCGGGGCTGCGGACTCCCATTGGCTGATGGGGCCGCCAGTCACCCCCTCTTAGCACCTCCCGTGCGAGCCCGGACTGCAGCTTGTCACCTGGCCTGGCGCCTCTGGGCTCTGCCCCCTCCAGTTCTGACTCCCACCTGTCGTTCTTTCTTTTTTTTTTTTAATTCGTTTATTCATACGTGCATACATTGTAGAACCTAGGTCTTGGCTCTGAGCTGGCCCCCCTCCCACTAGAACTGCGTCTTCTCCAGGCTCATGGAATTGCCTTGGTCACCGCTGGTTCTCCGTAGGGGAATGTCACCAGAGAAGAGCAGGAGTAAGCTTGTGCTTGGTGTGCAGCAGGCATGCTCTGTATGGTAACTAGGTGAGTGTATGTGTGTGTGTGTGTGTGTGTGTGTGTGTGATGCCTTCTTTCTTCACCTGTATCCTTCTGTGTCAAAAAGTGTCTTTCTGGTCACTGTTCTGGTTGACTTTGCTTGTTTGTTTTTTGTTTTGTTTTGTTTTTTTGGTGGGTCTGGGGTTTGAACTCAGGGCTTCGCACTTGCAAAGCAGGCGTTCTACCGCTTGAGCCACACCTCCTGTCCATTTTGCTCTGGTTATTTTGGAGATGGGGTATCAAGAACTATTTGTTGGCCTCGAACCGCTATCATCTCAGCCTCCCAAGTAGCTAGGATTACCGACACGAACCACAGGCGCAGGACTGTTTGGTCACTCTATTCTGGAAAGGTCGCAGGGCAGGGCAGCTGGTCTCAGGACATTAGAGGGAAGAAGAATCTGAGCCACATGTATAAATGCAGGCAGAGATTATCCAAGATTTCTGGCACTTCACATTCCAAGGACTGGGGCTAAGACCTGTGGTGCAGGATTAAGGGTTGGGGGGCATAAGGAGACTGGGGACACAGTGGAACTAGGGATTGATTATAGAGGGGGGCAGGAAGAGGTCTGGAGACACGGAAGGGGCACAGGAACACAGCAGTGAAGGGATGCAAGGGCTGAGATGCTGCTAGAGGAGCTTGTGGATACTGGAGTAGAAGTCCAAGGGGTTAGGCTGGCAGAAGGCATTGCCAAGGTAGGCATCAAGTAAACAAGCAGTAACCCGAGCACCTCCAGGCCTGCGCACCGTCCGAGGCCCGCCCTTCCACGCCGCCCACCAGCGTTTGGTGCACATAGACCTCTTGCTGCAAAGGTCGGGTGTCCCCGGAGGCAAGCCAGGGAACTGTAAGCCAAGGGTGCCCCTCCTCCCCTCCTCTCTCTGGCTGGGAAGGGGCCAGAACGGATCCCCGCCATATGATTGGCTCAGTCTGGGTGACCTGGGCTGGGGGCGCGCCCCAAATGACATCCACCGCCCCCGGGCTCTGCCAATCTCTGGGCGGGCTGGGCAACAGAACCTGGGGAGCCTCGGTCCCTGCCGGCTGCTGAGCGTCACGCGTGACGTCCCGAGTGAAGGCTGGGAGGGCCGAAGCTAGCGGAGAGGAAGGCAGATCTGAGCGCTGCAGAGGCTGGTAATCCCGGAAAGCGTGAGTGCTTGTGGGGTTCGGGAATCAGAGGTATGGAAGATTGAGGTCTGGTACTGTGTGTGTGTGTGTGTGTGTGTGTGTGTGTGTGTGTGTGCGCGCGCGCGCGCACGCAGAGAAAGAGACTAGCCTTGAAACGCAGTCTGTCCTGTGAATTCATTATCTTGGATCTGTGGAAGTCCGTGGAGCACAATGGAAGGTTGGCTAGGGGGAAGGAGTGTTAGGATGAAGCTGAGTGTGGTCACACATTAAAGCGTCTGAAACTGATGGATTTGGTGTGTGTGTGTGTGTGTGTGTGTGTGTGTGTATAATGCTCCTTGTTACTGGGGTATACCGGGTGTGTCCACCCTGTTTGTGTGTCTGGGCAGGGCGTGCCTGTCTTTGTGTGTGGGTATGTGAGTGTGTGAGAGAGAGTCGGGTGTGTCAGCCTGTGAGGGAGGAAGTGGGGTCGGAGGGGATTAGTCACTCTGCAGGATTTTGCCTAGCGCAGCCAGATGGCTGCCTCCGGCTTTCCTCTCTGTGCTGGGTGGAGGGGGCATCTGCAGAATCCCACACTTTCTCCAGGTAGGTGGCTCAGAGAGCAATGCATGGGTATCTGTTGCCAGCCCTGCCCAGCCAGGGACCATGGAGAACCTTAGGTCATTCCGTGTGGGTTTGGGAAGTTGTGTTTGGAGAGGGGACATATACATGCCCGAGTTTACACAAACAGTTACCATCAGAGTTCCCTTTTTTGAGATCTGGAGCAGATAAGCCCTCAGGTGGCCAGTGAACCCTTGCTGTCCTCCAATCAGGGACAGGAGTGTGGGATGTCTTTTGCTGTCTTCCCAAACAGCCTTTGGGGTTTATGTAGGTCTCAGGGCAGCTGGAGCCTGAAGCTGATACAGGCATGGGTGTGTAATGCATGTATTTTAGACTTTTGTATTTTAGACAAGTAGCTGTCACGATTAATTGCTGCTCATATATCAACCACACATATGTAAATCCTCACCCATGAAAATCTGCACCAGGCCAAAGCCCAAGGAAATGTATTTTCCTGGTTCTGGTCTTCCCCTCCCCCTCCTCCAGTGGGTGTAGGTCCCTGGCAAGGACATTACCTAAGAAACAACTCCTCTCCCACTCTTACCTGGAGTCACCTTGAGCTCTTGAAGGAACTGGCCATAGGCTCAAGGACCAGGCCAGGGCCACCAAAGCTTCCCCCAGGTGAAGCTCTTGGATGTAGCCCTTGGCTTTGTCTTGCAGAAAATGGGTGACTTGCCCTTAGATATCAACATCCAGGAACCTCGCTGGGACCAAAGCACTTTCCAAGGCAGAGCCCGGCACTTCTTCACTGTTACTGATCCACGAAATCTGCTGTTGTCTGGGGCACAGCTGGAAGCTTCCCGGAACATTGTGCAGAATTACAGGTGACCCCACCATTCAAACCTGTACCGTAAGGGTCTCATTTTCTGTCATTAATGTAATGTGCTCAATAGCTGCTTCCCCAAGCTTTGGAGTGACCCACTTGCTTTCCTCAACCCCCTCACTCTCTTGCCTACCACAGACAACTACAGTACAGAGGTTTTTTGCTTTTGTTATTGGTTATTGGTGGTACTGGGATTTGCACTCAGGACTTCACACTTGCTAGGCAAGTGCTCCAATTGAGCCATGCTTCCAAGTCCAGCACAGAGCTTTAACCCAAAGTATTTTAAGCTATTTAGGTTGAGGGGGCACCATTATATTTACGGGTGAGAGACAGCTCTGTCCTTCACAAATCCTCTCACTGCTGGTCCACTCTCTACAAGAATGAACAGGCTCAAAGCAGAATCCCAAGGAGGTAGGAGGACATCCCTCTTGTCTTCAGGAGGAAAAACGTTTGTAATGCCCTCAGGCATTTTGGACCCATTGGAAACCCACCATCACCTATGACCCAGCAGAAAACATGTGGCTAGAAGGAAAATAAAAATAGGAAACTCGGCTTCTGGGAAGCTTTGGCTTTTCCCAGAGATGAGGAGCTTCTTTACTCTGAGATTGGGGACAAAGTACCTGGTCCTCTGCCCAGAGTTCCCTGAGCAGAGCAGACAGCCTGGGAAGGCAGATCTGCCCTCTAGAGCAGCCTGTCAGCATCTTGTCGACTTCCTCAGGGCTGGTGTGGCGACCCCAGGGCTCACAGAGGACCAGCTGTGGAGGGCCAAGTATGTGTGTGACTCTGCCTTCCATCCGGACACAGGGGAGAAGGTGGTCCTGATTGGCCGCATGTCAGCCCAGGTGCCGATGAACATGACCATCACTGGATGCATGCTCACCTTCTACAGGTAGGTCTGTATCCCGTGTTCCCTTGCTGAGTGCTCTGCACTGGAGCCCATCTTGGTGATTATGTGCTTCCTGTGTGGCCCCTTTGGGTAGAGAATAGTGGTAGGTGGGAGTATTTGTTAGAATCTTTCCCATTCTTCAGAACTCAGCCTCAGGAGTTCTACCACCCTACAGACACTGAGTCCATTTGTGTAAGAGGGGTCTGCAGGGGTTACCAGGACAGGTTCAGGGGTCACAACTGGCTCCCTCATGAGGGTTTGGAGTAGGCGTTGAGATTTCATTATAAGAGTTCAAGAACTGGGGGATGGGAGACACTGTAGAAAGGGCAAGAGTAAGAACTGAATCTTTGTTCCCTCAGGAAGACCCCAACTGTGGTGTTCTGGCAGTGGGTGAATCAATCTTTCAATGCCATTGTTAACTACTCCAACCGAAGTGGCGACACTCCCATCTCTATGCGGTGAGAACCAGATCCCAGAAAGAGGAGCAGCATCCTCTCCCCCAACCCACTGTGAACTCTTCTTGTCGTTCCTGATACCCGTGGGCTCTTGTGCCAGTGGCTCAGTGCTCCTCTCAACAAAATCCTCCCTCCTGGCCACTGTCCCACCTAATTGAGGGCATGAGGTCCTCTGGTATATTTTGAGGGACCCATGCCTCTTTAGAGGGAGGGAGTAGGAGTTCCATATGTGCTTACACTGGAGCTGGGGAAGGCTTTCTTTGCAATGAGGCCACCCTCCTACACCTTATCATTGAGGATTTGGCATCTCCCTGAAGGAAACAGCCACATGCAGAAATCTTCATCTCTCCCTTGTGACCTGGCTCTTCCACCCACAGGCAGCTGGGAACAGCATATGTGAGTGCCACCACTGGGGCTGTGGCCACGGCTCTGGGACTCAAATCCCTCACCAAGGTAAAGGCTCCTCCCTTCACTGCCTCCCCTTTCATCCTGTACTCACCTTCTTCCTGCTACACTCCAAGTCCTGACCTACAGGTTCCCTGGATCTCTCCCAAGAATCTCCTCCCCATCACATGGCCCTCAGGGACACTGACCAATGCCTTTCCATCCCCAGCATCTACCTCCCTTGGCTGGTAGATTTGTGCCCTTTGCAGCTGTGGCTGCTGCCAACTGCATCAACATCCCCCTGATGAGGCAGAGGTGAGTGACCCTGGCTCCTGGCACAGGCATGCCCAGTATGAGTGTGGCAAATCAGCCAGCCATGCACTCCAGTCCAGAGTGGGGAAAATCCTCTTCCTCACTGGACACGAGAAGTTAGGACCTGAATCAGACTGCCCCTGTATTCTGTTCTTTTTGGGGGGAAGTGTTACTGGGGTTTGAACTCAGAGCCTCACACTTGCCCGGCAGGTGCTCTATTACTTAAGCCACTCCACCAGCCCTGACCCTCTATTCTGGAAAAACTGATTCCAGTGATTAAAAACCAGCCCCATGTTGCCATGAAGCTGAAGGAGGAAGACAAACCCAGAATTACAGAGTACAAATGACTGAGGGTTTACTGATGGGAGTGTGGCCCTAAGAGCAGTAAGACCAGTGGACCCCACTATTTGGGTCAGAAGAAAGGGGGCTATTATTCTGGTCAGCCAAAGCACATCTGATTTATCTTAAGTCAATATCAAGGACGTTAGGCACATTAGGCAGTGACAACACCAGGGTCTGGGTCATAAAGCTCTTCACACCACTCTAATAGTTTTGTTTATAGTATTCTGGGAAGCTGCAGGGAAAACCTACCAAGGTCACTCAAGGACATTCATGGTTGGTTATGACTCAAGATGGCTGC
This sequence comes from Castor canadensis, assembly GCF_047511655.1. Classification (NCBI taxonomy): domain Eukaryota; kingdom Metazoa; phylum Chordata; class Mammalia; order Rodentia; family Castoridae; genus Castor; species Castor canadensis. The sequence goes on along the minus strand of NC_133392.1, from coordinate 28,384,968 downwards.
AGTTATATCAAGCTGAAGCCATATGCCTTAGGATCCTTGGGTGGGAGAACCAACCTTTGAGTATAGGATGTATAAGTCCAGGTAGGACTTGGGGCTTGTAATCTACCCTAGCCCCCTTCTCTTTTTAGGGAGTTGCAGGTGGGCATTCCAGTGACTGATGAGGCAGGTCAGAGGCTTGGCCATTCGGTGACTGCAGCCAAGCAGGGAATCGTCCAGGTGGTGATATCGAGAGTCTGCATGGCAATTCCTGCTATGGGTGAGGCAGGGGTGGCTGGGTGGGGCATGGGAGGTGCTGAAAGAAGTGGTTCTTAAGGGCTTTTGAGGATTTAGGGGGAATAAGACTCTGGAAGGAGCTGTGAGGGGAGTGCCCCTTCCTTAGGGCTCCCAACTTTCACTCCACTACTCCCTCTTTCCCTCCCTTGCTTTCTCCTCAGCTATTCCCCCAGTGATCATGAACACTTTGGAGAAGAAAGACTTCCTGAAGGTAGGTGACTCACCTGTCCTATCCTGAAAGTGGTGGTGTCTGGGAGAAGTGGCCAGTCCCCACCCAGTCCTCTCTCCAGCTGGGCCTGAGTCTTAAGAGTTGCCACTCCTTCTCCTGCCCTTCATTCATTCAGAAAGAATGACTTGGGTGGAAGGAAGGAACACTGAGGGATAGGAGAAGACAGGGAAGGAAGGAAATGACTTCTGTCTTAAAGAAACATAGTCACACTTGATATCATACTCATGATGTCACCTAATATATCACACACACACGTACACACATGACAGAACAGAGGGAAGCAAGGCATAGAAATACAGGCTCTGGCTTATTCATTGAATCATTTATTTACAAATATTCACTGAGCACAAATTATGCATCAGACATGTTTGAGGGCTCAGAATACAGAGCAGAATGAGATAGTTCTTTGATAGTCTCTGACCTTATAAGGTTTATAGTCTAGTGAAGAAACCAATAAAGAAGCAACCAATAAGTGTGTCATTATAAGTTGTGAAGTGTTCTTTGTAGGAAGCCAGTGAGGCAGTGTAATTAATTGAGACTGATGGGGGTGAACAATTTAGATAGGGTGATCAGAGAAGGGTCCTCTAAAGACCCAAAGAATGAGAAGGAGACAGCCAGGCAAAGAGCTCAGAATAGAGTGTTTCAGGCCGAGAAAACAGATAATGCAAAAGCCTTGAGACAGGAACAGGCATGCACATTTAGGGAACAAAATGGTGGTCCGTGTGGCTGGATCAAATGGAGAAAGGTGTGCTGAGCAGATGTGTTTGGAAAGGGATGGATTAATGCCGCTGGGATGAGAAGTGAGTGGAGGTTCAGAGGCAACTTCCTGAAGAAAGAAGCTACTGGAGGAAGTGAGGGAAGAGAAAGAGGGTCAGGGGAACCAATATTGAGAGGTAAGAATGTGTGATGGGATGTCAGGAAGCAGGCCTGGCTGGAGTAGAAGGCTGCTCTCTGGAGGTCCCAACCCTATCATGGGCTTGGGAGAGAGGGCCATGTGTCCAAGGGCTCAAAGGAAGGGCTGTTGGGACAGAACCATGGTGGGTAAAATGGGATGGAGGTTAGGGAGGCAGGGCACACAGCCATTCCATTGTCTCTGTCTCCCCACAGCACCGCCCCTGGCTGGGGGCACCCCTGCAGGTGGGACTGGTAGGCTTCTGGTAAGTGTGCAAGGAGTTAGCTGGGAGCATGTGTGAGTGCCTTTCCGTGGTGGGTGTGGCAGGTATTTATTGCCTTTGAGATGTTTACATACATCATTCACTCATTCGGGTGGTATCTTGGACATCTGAAGGGCATACTGTGTGTGTAAGGGGGTAGTTCCTATCCTTAAAGATCAAGAGTTTAGTTGAGGGGTTCCATTCTTTATCCACCAGAGGAAACCATGGAAATATACCCTTTGACACCATCCAGGAGTTTCTAGCCCATTTCATTCCTGATTCTGCCACTTTCTGTCATGGGGCTTAGGACTGGTGCTTGGGAGGATCTTTCCTCAGCCAGAACCTAAGGTCAGGGCTGGACTTAATGTTCCTAAAAGATCCTTTGGCTCCAATCCCCACTCCTACGGCTTGAGGTGTAGCTTAGTGGCAAAGCACTTGCGTGGTAAGGACATGACCCTGGGTTTTGATACTCAGCACTGAAAAATAACACCCCTCAGAGGCCATCTCCATGGGTGGATACAAGGAAGGAACACTCTCAGGCCAAAGTTTCTCAATTATTTCCAATGCTCTTCTCTCCCAGCCTGGTATTTGCCACCCCTCTGTGCTGTGCCTTGTTCCCCCAGAAGAGGTAAGTGCTGTCCCCAGGTTTGGCTGGGAACTCTGAACAGGTCTCTGTGTCTCTGGACCAACTGATTTTCAGGCCCTTAGTGTGTTCCAGGAAGATCTGGCAGGTACTCAATTGATTTGAGGGTGGGAGAAATGATAGTGAGCCAGACCTTCTAAAAGTAGGAGATGAACCTGGGAGGAGAGAGATGGTAACCTCTGGGCCTGAGTGGTTGAGTCCAAGGGACATTCAGCTGGCCTGTGCTGTTCTGTTGCAGCTCCATACATGTGACCAGGCTGGAGCCGGAGCTGAGAACTCAGATCCATGAGCAAAACCCCAGCATCGAGGTGGTTTTCTACAACAAGGGGCTTTGAGAAGGGTCAGCCTCTGTCCCCTTCCTTACCTCTTTGGGCTGCTGCTCTGTGCCACCTTGCCACCTCTGCCACTTATCCATCTGCTGGTACTGGACAGGGGGCTTGGTGGGGGAGCAGTTATTGAGACCAACAATCTAGTAGGCTGGGGGAGGCACCCCCTTAGCCTTTTTCCTCTCTTCTCTGGTTTCAAAGAGAAGACTTTGAACACGTTCTGTGCTCGTGTGTCTAGTACATACATGCGATACATGTATGTGTTTACCATTTGGTCCCAGAAGTTAAGAGCAGACATGCTGTCTTGGGATGTTCTGATAGCTGGCTTCCTTCCTCGGCCTTCTGCTCACCTACCAGCAAGCCAAGTTACAGGTGGGATTTCCTTCCTTATATTCTTCTCTGCCAAGGCATTTCTGACAGCACCTCACCCCTTCTGAACACAGGAGTCCTGAGATCTCAGGACAGAGACTGAGGGACATAAGCAGGCCAAACTGGCCTGGATCCTTCAGGTTTCTGAGACCCAGCTCCCTAAGCTGGCTCAGGACCTGGGCTGGCAGGAGAAGCCATGTTGGGATCTGGAAGACAGGGGAATTATGCATCCCAAGACCATCTTCCACATCCTAGAATGGCTGTTTTCTCTCCTCAACCAGAACAAAGCAGTGTCAGTATCCTGTACTTGCTGCTTCTCCCATGTCCTCCACACTACAATGTGGGCACCTTTATGTACAACCTTTGGAGTTCTTGGTCTGCTTTGATATCATGATCTCAAATAGAAATCTGACAATCCAACTCCTCCCCAACCAGCCATGCAGGCACAGCAGGCGTTCCCCTTCCAGAGCTGCCACCATCCACACCCACTCACAGAGGAACACGTGGGAATGCTGCTTAAACTCTACAGGCCTCATGTGCACAATACATAGACAGGGAATATTGTGCTCCATTGACCCTTGTTAGCTAGTCACTGTAACCCTCTCTTTAGCATCTTCCCTTTCTTTCCTTTTCCTTTTCCTTTTTCTTTTTCTTTTTTGGCAATACTAGGGATTGAACCAAGACCTGACATATGCTAGGCAAGTGCTCTACCACTGAACTATGCCTCCAGCCCTTCCTTTTCCTTTCGGCCTAGCCCTACCCTCTGTCTGCCCTCACCCCCAAGAAGAGGACGGTCTCAGGCCTCAATGACTGGACCAAATGGAAGATGGGTTTGGGGTTGGCATGGGGACTAGTGAATCCAGAGTATAGTCAGAGCTCGACTCCAACTCCCATGACCTCTGGCTGAAGAGGTGGGTGGAACAGACAAAAAGGCCCCAGTGGGGTCCTGAGTCCACTTTCTGCTCCCCCTATTTCACCTTCCCCAGTGATAAATAGCATGGTTAGTCAATAAACTGCAAACCTGTCTACTTCTTTTTTTTTGGTGGGACTGAAGTTTGAACTCAGTGTTTCACAGCTGCAAAGCAGGTGCTTTACTGCTTGAATCACAGCTCCAGTTTATTTTACTCTGGTTATTTTGGAGATGGGGGTCTCAAGAACTATTTGCCTAAGCTGGCCTCAAACTGTGATCCTCCCAATCTCAGTCTCCCAAATAGCTAGGATTACAGCTGTGAGCTACCACCTCTGGCAACCTATCTCTTAATCTCCACTTGTTCCATTTTGTGAGTGCCCAGGAGCCTCCTGCCTGAAGCCTTTCCTTCCCTCCCCCAAGCCTAGTCTCTGTCTGTAGGGAGCCTCATCTCCCAGCAGAGGGCACTCTGAGTTTAGAAAAATCCATCTTCTCATTGGCACATTTTATTCCTTGTGAAGATGAAGTTCTACCTTCATTTCCTTCTTCACTAGTGGGGCTGATCACATATGTATGTATCAACTCAGGCTCTGAATTTCTTGGTTTCCTTCAAACATTTGGCATGGGGTGGTGACCTCTGCTCCCCAAGGATGCCTCTAGAGAGGGGGAAGGGAAAAGGACTGCCATTCCCCACTCTTTGTGAGGAAATAGCTCAAATCTCCCCTTTTTCAGCCCAAAACTCTTAAATTAGGTGGTAAAGAAAAACCTTTAGAGCTGAATAGCCTTACTGCAGCCATAGGTGAACCTTTACCTGGGTCAATCACTCGTTTTGGGTTAAGTAGAGGTTTACTTGTCTGGGAAGCAGGGACACCAGCTTTTGTTCCGAGTCCTGCTGGGTGGTCTCAGGCTCAACAAAGCCAAGTGCTTTAAGTCCATTATCTCTTTTAATCTTCACAACCATCTTTGTGAGACAGGAGTTATGTCCGTTCTTAGAAAAGACACAGGTTTCAGGACATTAAGAAAGTTGCCCACAACTACACAATTAGGAGATGATGGAGCAGGGAACAGGATTTAAGCTGAGCTCTGAAGCCACTGTGCTGTACTTCCTCTCACCTGTTGTTAGCTGAGGTCATTTTTCTGGTTCCTTTAATGTTCTAGGGCACTTTCTCCCTGGGCTCAGATTGTTTACAGACCAGCAAAACTGACAGGTCAGGTGTATACAACCTTTTACTAAATCCACTAAAAGGAGTTTCAAAATTTGAGAGCTTAATAGCCTCTCAAATAAGCAAATAACCCCATTCTTGATTAAATATGGGACAACACTTAGGTGACCAGTTTCAATTTCATCCCATCCTGTCAATCAGACCAGTATCTTCCACCAAGCCAGTAGGAGCCCTGGATTTTGGCAGTGCTAGGAATTGAACCCAGGCCTGGGTCACTCTGGAAGCCCCTTCCTGAAGTTCAGATTTGGTCTTTGGGAGTTCCTTGAAAAGAGGCCTTGCAATTTTACTGGAGAATTCATGTAGGGTAAACCCATTTGGGGAGTGAGTGGGAGGGAGCAATCTTCAAAACAAAACAGGTAAGAAGGTTTTGTAACAGAATTATCTGTGCTCTGCAGATAATACTAAACCATGTCAGAGAGAAAACTGGAAGGCACCAGTGGGGCCACTTGGGAAGAAGTGCTTTCCTGTTATCTTTCCTTTCTAGTTCCAGACCAGTTTCTCAAATGCAGCAAAAGTTAGCAACAGAGCAGTTCACAGGCTCTCTAGGGGCAAATCCTAGCCAGAAACATTCTCCAAATTGCCTCCAAATACTTGTAATTTTCCTCGGAAATCAGCATTTGGGTAGCGGCACCACTTTCTCATTGAAAGTTAACTCTGCCCGGTTGTTCTTTGGGCCTCCCCTCTTCTAGTGCTCAAACTTCAGGAACCTTTTCTGGTGTCATTGGCCTCCCCCGCCCACTCCAGTCTTCCTTTCACCTAGCCTCATCTGCTTCAGAATCCTCACCCTGCCCATTGCTAAAGACTAGAAAAACTTACAGCCCTCTCTGCCCACATCCTAAGGGAAATATGGCTTGAAAGCTGGAACCCTGGCCATGGGAGGGAGTCAAGTAGACAGACATATCCAGCTCCCTTCTCGGACCACGGGGACTAATTGAGGCAGGTCGGTATCCTAAAGACAGGCCAGAGTTGAAGCTGGCCCTATAGGGTCCTGCATCAGACTCCTGGCGATTGGCTTTTCCTCCCAGTAAAGCCAATCAGCTTCAAGCCCCTCCGCCAGACCTATCAGTCACAGGGAAGTCACGCCCCTGGGTACGCAGTCCGCTGGTCCGGAAACAGTTTCACCCCCTGACGTGCTCCTGTCACTCTAAGCTAGATTCGGCTCCGCCTCCTTCCGGTTTCCCAGGCAACGGCTTTTGTGCCATAGGCAGCAAGTAAGTTTGCGTTTTCTGGTCTGAGCCTGGATCTCGCTTCCCCTCTGATTTAGTCCTGAACCGATAAATCCGCCAAATTCCCCTCCTTGCCTGTCCAGTTTCGAAAGCCAGGAGCTGCCCAGCGCCCGCCCTTTGACTTCCTGCTTGGAAATCCCGAGGTTTTCGAGGAATCGCGCGAGGTCTCTCGTGGAGCAGCCCGGATTGTTTTCAGTCGCCTCCAAAGCAATTGGTCTGTCCTCTCTAGCCGGCCGCCCTTCTCCCTCGCTCCGCCCTCGCCTCCAACTGCCCAGGAAACGTTTACTGGACCCAGTTCAGTGTGGCTCAGTGGCCGACGCTGAGGAGAAATGTAGGGCTCTTCCCATGTGCAGGGACGCAGCCCGTGTAGGCGCCTCTCTCCATCCTCACTTCTTCAATCTCTGCACGTTGCAGTGACTTCGGGGCCATCATGATGCGGGGACAACCTTTTGCTAGGGATTATGTGTATGGGGATTTGGGTCCAGCTGGATCATTCCTAAACAGAGAGCTTCCTGGGATGCTCCTTTCTCTCATCTTTTATACACATCTTTTTCCTCTCTGGGGGTCCTCTCAGCTTCTGTCTAACCCCGGGCCGTCTGAGGCACATTAGCAGGCAGGGCTTCCTCTAGCTTCCATCTTCCAATCTTGTCAGGCCAGTGAGGTATTGCAAGTGAATAACGACTAGATGAAAGAAACAACAAACCAAAAATAACTAGGAGAATGGGAGGAACCCTGCATAGCTTGGGCTAGATACACAACCCCTTGCTACTCCGGCACATCCAATAGGAAAATAACCTCCATTATCTCCTCCAAGAAGCTCCTGCAGGTTAAAGAGCTTGCTTATGGAACAAGAGTTTGTTATAATGATCTGTAAGTTAACCACCTATGTTATTTTCTTTCTGACTGAAGACTTCCTCTCCCCTACCACCAGCAAGTCCTCAGTCAATTGACAATTTTTATTTCCCAGAAGGAGCACTCCTGGTTTGTTTGTTTTGTCATGCTGGGGATCAAATCCAGAACCTTGCACATGCTAGGCAAGTGCTGTACCACTGAGCCCTCACTGCATTTTTAAAAACTGTGCTAAAAACACATTAACATAAATTTTTACCATATTGTCCATTTTAAGTGTTATTTTTGCATTGTTTCTCATTTTGCAAACCTGAAACTCTATGCCCATTAAACAACAGCTCCTATCTTCACTTTTGTTACCTATAATAGTGCCTGATCCACTGTAGGTCCACACCACTTATTTTGCTGAATGAGCTAAGGTGAATCCAAAAGTGTCCTAAGCCCCATCCATATGCTGATCCTAGGTAGAGTCACAAATACAGTGGTTCTAGGTCTGTTTTACATCTGAACAAACAAACAAAAAAACTGACACATTCAAAAGAGAAACAACAGTGACTCACAGCTCTGGTGATTTTCAGCCTGGAGGATCCCCAAACATATGGTGCCTCCTGCCCCCAGGGAGGCGTATCAGAATGGGTTGTAGTGTGGCTTGAAAAGTCCTCTGGACAATGTGAACCTTGTCCCTAGATATGACAGGTAGTAAGAAGATGAATTCAACTCTGCCTTTGCTTGTGCTTCTCTAGAAGCTCTGAATGCAGGGGCTGGTATGGGGGAAAGAATGCTATATGTGTAATCAGGACCACCCTCTCCAAGTCTGTTTATCTGTTTCCCTACCTTATATTCCTCGTAGAGCTGGCCTAGCCTTTACCTCTGCAACTTCTTGGGACTGACATCAAGCTTCCATCACTTAAGGCTGGAAGGGAGACACCTTCACCTTGTTGTCCATTTCCTATAGGATGGTCCTAGAGTCAGGTTGTTTGGATGTTGGTGATAAGGTTTTATTTTCATCACCTTTCCAGGGCACCAAGGCTCAGTGGTGTGGGATAGTGGTGCTATGAATGGTAGTACAAGATAAAGCATCACCCTACAACGTGCCTGGAAGCATCACTTTCTACAATAGTTTGGCCTTCTGCTGAGTCTGGTTCATCCTGCTAGACTTGCACATTCTCTGCTAGTGATTTTCTCTCAATGTCCCATTTCTGCAAGTTGGCTTCCAACATCTGAACTCCCAGACTGTGCCTCCTCTGTATATATCCCCAAATTGTGAATAAGATTCAAGTCCTTTTCCTGTGACTAAGTCAGATGACCTCTGTTCAATTGTCCCAAGCTTTCAAACACTACTTAAGGAGGTTTGTTATACAAAGAGACAGACTCCCTAAATCTATGGTTTTCAGACTATGCCCTGAGGTACCTCAGAGTGCCACAGTGCTCACAGGACTGCTGACAGACATTCAGGTCTTTGAGGGAAACACAATGTTTGACATCTGTTCTAACTATCATGAAGTGGTTCAAAGAATCAACATTAGATTGTGCTGTGTTACATTTAATAATGTTTTTGTATAACTGGACTTCTGATGGTTTCTGTAATAGAAGCAAGAACTAAACAAAAGTCAATGTGGATTGCAAGCATGAAGCCCTGAGTTCAAAGCCCAGTCCCATCAAAAAAAGAAAAGAAAAGAAAGTCAATGTGGAACAGAAAATGATGTGGCAGTATCCAAGGGTGACTCCAAGGTTTTTGACATTATATAGAACCCAATGGGTGCACACACCCCATTAGTAAACAATTGGGGTTAAGAATGAAATAAAAATATTTTTTGCCCCCTGATTTATGTGTATTAGTTTTTCAAATAGCTATAAATTTATTAGGATGCAAAAATTTAAATTATTTGGAACTAAGTACTTAAAGGAACTTTATTAGATACTGCTCTTCTTTCTGTCTTTTTGAGACAGGGTCTCACTATATATTACTGTATTCCATGCTGACCTAGAGCTCCTGGGCGCAAGCAGTTTTTTATGCCTTGGCCTTCCTAGGCATGAGCCACCCCACCTGCTAAGTATTTTTCCCTTCCTTCCTTCCTTCCTTCCTTCCTTCCTTCCTTCCTTCCTTCCTTCCTTCCGTCCTTCCTTCCTTCCTTCCTTCCTTCCTTCCTTCCTTCCTTTCCTTCCTTCCTTCCTTTTCTCTTTCTTATTCTTTCTTCTCAGTGTTGGGGATTGAACCCAGGGCCTTTTGTGCTACATCTCTACACATCCCTAGCCCTTTTTGGAAACAAGTTTCACTATGTAGATCAAGTTGGTCTTGAACTCACTAGGTGTCTAGGCTGGCCTTGAATTCTGGACCCTCCTGCCTCTGCCTCCTCAGTGCTGAGATTACAGATATGTGCCACCATACCAGGTTAGATATTTCTTTTGACCGAAGATGCTGTGAAAAAATACTGAAAAATTAAGTGTTCCACTAATGTAGAAAATTTGGTAACTTCTGCCCTAAGTGAATGTAGGAAGAAATGAAGGATGAAGGAACATCACTGGGGTTGTATTTGGATCTCAGATCTATAAACTCACCAATACTGTGCCTTTGTATAAAATGTTCTCTTATTGGTTTCTTTTTCTCTTTTTCCTGGTGCTGGGGATGAACAGATCACAGTAGGCAAGTGCTCTACCACTGAGCTACATCCCCAGTCTCTTACTGGATTCTCACCTCCTTCTGCAAAGTTCTAATCTCACAATGTGATCAGAAGGTGTTAGGGAGCTCATAGGGTCTGGGCATGGTGGTTGAGGATGGTGATGAAAGTCTTACAGAGCTTCACTCACTGTCCAGGCCAGCTCCGGGGTCAGAAGCAAAGGAGAGGAGGGGGTTTCAAAGGAGGGTTTCCTGTGCTCTGCTTCTCCAGCTGGACTGCACCAGGTAGATTTAGTCTTCTTGGCAAACATGATCCCCAAATGCTGTGCTGTGGGGAGACCACACGGGGTCTGTGGGCTACTGGAAATGTGGGGGCCTTTGAGCGCCCCAGTGAGCGCGGCTGGGCCTCAAGGCAGATCCAAGGTCCTCCCTCCTTCCCGCAGGCATCCTCAGGTGACTAGCAGGCGCCGTGGGGACTTCAAGACCTTAGAATCGTAGAATCGGTGGGTCCCTAGCCCCCTGCCTCATGCATTAAAGATGCGGAGATGCCGGGACTGCGATGCCACAAACATGAAGTCAGATTTTTAATCCCGAGCAAGAAGATGTCGGGAGATGGGGGGGCGCGGAGGAAAAATGAATTAGGTTTTTATTATGTGTTTTATTATGCTGTAATTGAACAGGATTAGGTGAGAATACAATATATTTCTGATGCAGCTGGAGGTGGGAAAGAGGCTGACAGCGAGCATGAGACAGCGAAGCCCGCAGAGAAGCTGGTGTTCCCGGACAGCGACGGGTCCCAGGGGAGGCAGAGGAACTGTGCTGGGGGCTTGGTGGGCCCAACCCCCATTCCCATCCCTCCTGACAGTTTTGGTCAGGATGGGGGAGGGGATGGTGATTGTATTAAGAGGCTGAGGTTAGCGACACGTCTCTAGCAAACGCTGAAGGAGGGATAGGATTGGGAGTTGGAGGGCTGGGAGTTCAGAAAGACGCCTCAGAAGGGAAACTGAGTCACACGCGGGTGGGGGAAGGGGCGCGGCTATGAAAAGATTGGACCCTCTGGATCACTGGGTCCAAAAGCCTAGGAATTCACACTTGCTTCTAACGTCGCTTTCCTGCACACTTTAGGCTCAAGCCTTGTAGGTCATTTTTCTCCTAACCTCCTCATCTTCCGGCATCTTCTTGCTTGGGATTAAAAATTTTGTCGCAGTCTCGGCGCCTCCACATCTTTAATGAACCAGCGACCCACCGGTTCTGTGGACTTGCAGAGCGCCCACTTTGTGCCTGGTCCTCGCTTATTGCAGGAGGGACCGGATTCTCAGATCCCCAACTCCAGCTCTCAAACGCCTGTCACCGCCAAAAAATCCCCTATTTGTGCAAGTCTTACCCAGCGTCCTCTCCCAGCGACACCAGCACAACGCCCCCCAAAAGACCTGCTCACATAAAGAGCTCCCCGCCGAATCCCGAGCAAGGCTGTTGGCGCCGGGGTGAGCGAGCCCTCCTCTCACCTGGACCCGCCTCCCTCCCCCGGATCTCCTGCGTGCGCCCCAGCCCCGGCGGCTTCATTAAGCGCTGCCGCCAGCGCTGCGTCTCACCTGCAGCAGCGCCCTCGCGCTCCGTGGGGGACCGGCTCCTGGCGGTGATGAAGAGGCCCATTAGCCGCTTCTACCTTTAGGGCGGACTGGCCCGCTCCCCCCACCTCCCAATTAGGAGGTGAGAAACCATCAACCAAGATTAATAGTTGCCGGGCTCCGGGGCAGGGAGACGAGCCCAGGTTCCCGGACCGAGCTCAGCGCCGGCCAGCCCGGCACGGGTCGGGCGCACCACTTGCCGCCACTGTCCCTCCACTTCGCCTTTCCATTCCCCCGCTCCCCATGGCATTTCTGAGACTCTCAGGTGAGTCCTGCCACGTGGGATCGCTAGTGTCCGTGCTCCCTGCTGAGTCTCGGACCTAGGGTCAAGGAAAGACTGGGTCTTGACTCATGGGGGAGGGAGGGGCGCGCTCTCCAAGGAACTCTCGCAGCTTTCCCATGGACTCAATTTAAGGACTTCCGACCTTCAATAATGAGAAGACCACGGCTTTCTTGACATCTTCCCCCACCCTCCACCAAAGTCAATTCTTGTATTTGCCCATTACACCCTACCGTTTTTTGTTTGTTTATTTATGAGACAGGGTCTCACTATGTAGCACAGGTTGGCCTTGAACTGATGATCCTCTTGCCCAGTGCTAGTGCTGTGATTACAAAAGTGGACTTCCATGACCAGCCATCCTGACCTTTTTTTCAGTATATGTTCAGTATATGTTCAGTTGTGTCATTGATGTCTGTCTTCCAACCAGACTGGAAGAACCAGGGGAAAGGACCATGGTTTTGCCACCATGGGCTCTGGTGTGCATTCAGTAATTGTGTGTTGAATGAATGAGGGGCAACAGGCTTGCTCCCATGCGTTTATCAGAACATCTGCTTCCTGTGCAGGATTCCTCCCCCAGCCCCCCATAGCACCTGCACTATTTCTTGTAACTCATATTGTAACTGTAATTTATTATTTACTGGATTATCAGTTCATTGTCTTCTCCCTATCCAGGCCATAAGCTCTTGGAGGTGGGCAGTGGTGGGAACTGGCTGGGAAAATCCACCAGCTAACACACTCAGGCCTTTCCTCCCCAATGCCTACCAGCAGGGACCCATGCACCTTGACAGACTATGATGTCTGAGGGCTCAGGAGACTTAGGGCTCTTCAGTTGTATTATTTTAAGGACTCTGGGGACCTGGAGAAGCAAAGTGACTTGCCTGAATTTACACATCCAATTAGAAGCAAAACCAGGATGAAAATAACTTTCCTTTCCAACACACTGATTTTTCTGCAAAGGTTGCCTCTTCTGACTTCTGAAGTTTCTAAGCTTTAGGGAGCCTGCAGGGTGACCCCAGGAATCTTTTCCTTTGGTGATGGTGGGGGTCCAGAACTAAGCCTTTCTCCCTCCCTCCTGGGTTAGGGTTTTGGGCCCAGAGATGCCCTACACACTGTGTTAACAGAAAATTCTTTTCATTAGTCTCAAGTCTCCACTCAGGCCCGAAATTCCAGCTGAGGCAGAAAGATCGCTTCAGCCCAGGTGTTGGAGGCCAGCCTGGTTTGTGAAAAAATTAAAGTAAAAAAAAAAAAAAATCACAACTCTGTTTTCTCTTCCTTGGACGTAAAACTAGGGATGTTCTCTCTCTCTCAAACCTGGAGGTATGTGAACTGTTCCTGGTCTCCTTCTACCTCAGTAACATCAAGGGAAAATACTGATTAGGAATCAGAAGCTAAAGAAAGGAAGGGAACTAAAGAGAAAGTGCTAAGCCACCTCATCACATCCCTGGTGTCACTTCTCTAGAACCCACTTACTCTAGAGGGGAGGGGCGAGAATAGGTTTGGGGATAGGGGTAAGATCGATACATCACTGGATTTTGATGACCGCAGGCTTTCACCTTGCAGATAATGGGGTGAGCGGCGGTAAACTCTCCCCGACAGAGCGGGCTCCCCCGGCCTTAATGAGATAATCAATACTTGTTCTCGGCTTAATTTCCATCTAATTGCTCTTTAACGACGCCGGATAATGGGCCGCCTCCTGTGAGGAGAGAGCTGGCTGGGAATCCGACCCGCCTCGGACTCCAGCCTTTCCTCCCCGGGGCGAGGTGCCCTCGCGCAGGTGGGAAGGGGGCGCGCTGCGTTGGCCCGCGTGACTGGAGCTCCCTCCTCCGGCTTCCCCGCCCCGCGCCACCACCTGCCTGCGGCGCTCTCGGCTTCCACCGGAGGGCGCTCCAGGTCTTTGATGCGAGATTCTGGCCAAGGCTGGAGATTTTGGCCTCTGAGCCAACTGCTTATATCAAGGCCACGGAACCGCGTGTCTGTGCACAAGCCCTTCCCCTTTTTTCCCTTCCTACCTCGATGAAAAGCACAGGTCGTAGGTCCTGGGGCCGTAGGTAAAGACTTAGATGCTGTGTTTCTGTACATAGGGAAAGTTCCCACGATATTTTCTGTGAGATGGTTTGGCTGTCTTCCACAAAGGTACCTGACTGGTCACCATAAAGCACTCAGGCAAAGACGGCAGGGGAGTGAAAATGAGGAAGACTGGGTCCCATGGTTCAGAGACTGCTACTGTCCCCTCCCCAGCCCCCAGCTCAGAAAGCCACCTGATTTGCCCCTTCCCAACATACACACACTCCAAACCACCTAACCACCCACAGTCAGGAAGGTTCCTGCCAACACCAGCAGCTCAGACATTTGCTATAACCTCTCCTACTTCCCACCTGTCTGTCTCAGCACTAAAAGCCTCTGGAGTTTCTCCCCAAGGTGGAACAAACATCCTGGTCTCCAGGGAACTGACCTGTGTTCACATACTCCACCCCAGCTTATCTCTCTTCCACCTCCACCTCCTTTCAATCTTTCTCTCTCTCTCTCTCTCTCTCTCTCTCTCTCTCTCTCTCTCTCTCTCTCTCTCTCTCTCTCTGTCTTTTTTGGCGGTGCTGGGAATGGAACCAGGGCCTCATGCACGCTAGGCAAGTGCTCTACCACTGAGCTACAACTGCAGCCCTTTTTTTCCCTTGATGCCAACCCTGAAGCACTTTGCCCTCAGGTGCTCATGCTCAGCTAGTGTGACCTATGATGGTCTCCATCACTTCCCACCTCCTAATCTTCTGCCATCTGGGCACACAGTCCCCTGCATCTCTACAGCTTGGCTGTTGAATGTGGGATCTTTAAATTTATAAAACATCTACTGATGTTTTGATTCCAGCTACAGTTACAAGTCAGGCTGACAAAGATACAGTATTTTTGTCAGGATAGCATGATGGTTAGAACCATGTCTTAGGCCCAGGCAGCTCCAGATTCAAGTCTCTGTTGCCTCCTGGCCAGTGTGACATTGGGCAAGTTTCCCTAGGAATCTGAACCTCAGCTTTCTCATCTAAACAATAAAGTTAATAATCCTACCATGAAGGTTTTATAAATCTGAAACAAACTAATGCATGCAAATTGCTTGCCACAGTGCCTGGCACAATGTAACCTTTTGATAAGTGATAGCTATTAACTATTGCATGTTAGAGTGGAAAGAGCCCTCTAGTTCGAGCAACTCTGAGGCTATGGGCAGGGATCTTAACTGGAGGAAGTAGGCTAGCCGAGGTCTGTTATGGGCTAGAGAGGGTCAGCCCTACCCACAGCAGCAGCCAGTTCTCACCTTCAGTTGTTGCTGGCTAGAACCGATTCATTTTCATTTATTTGTTCTTAAAACAATCTAGCAACAACAGCAGCTTAGCTATCAGCTCTGATTTTTCCCACCTTCCTAGCTCAGCTGGGGGTTGCCCTCAAGCCCTCTTTGAATGTCTGGATTTTTATATAAAATTTCTTAGTGTTTAAATGTTGGCAGTTAAGGAAAAGCTTAAAAAATGTGCCAAATGCAACATGTCTGAAGGCTGTATTCATCCACATTACTCAGATGGGCAGTGGCTACCATACAGCTGAAACTGGAAGCCTATATTCTAAGTAGAAATAACTGCCTCTCCTAGGAAGCCCTTCCTAGAGGGTGGGACTTTAGCTTCACCCAGTGCTGATGCTGCCCCGTTTAGACATTCCCTGGTGGCTGGCACCCCTTGGCAGTTCCTCAAGCACAAGACGTGGGTCACAGAGCAGCCTTGTCTTTTATGATATATCTACATTCTTTTTAAATGTTGTAGAGGGGAGTGTGCCAGCAAGTCATGTCCCTTGACCCAGGAGATCTCTGTCCCTAATTTAAAGTGCCATATTTCTGGGGGCTTTGTGAGGCTGAGCATGTTGCTATGGAGAACTTACAAATTTCTAAACATGCTAGCATTCTACTAATTATAGTCTGATACTCTGCTGGAACCCAGGATTCTCCCTGTGGTTTGGTTCCCTAAAAGCTAAGTAGTTCATAAATGACTAATTAGTCCTCCTTTTTCCTCTGTCTCAGCCCTTGAGAAAGCATTCACTGTTTCCTGCTTGAAGTTCTGAGTTCTGAACACACATTTGCCAGGTAGTTGCTTGTTTTCAGCAAGCTGGTCAGTTCAGGGGAGGCTTGAATGTTAACTTATTTCCCAACTCTCTACAGAAGCCATTTTTTTTTTTTTTTTTTTTTGGTGGGACTGGGGTTTAAACTCAGGGCTTTGCACTTGCAAAGCAGGTGCTCAAAAAACAGGCACTCTACCATTTGATCCACTCTTCTAGTCCATTTTGCTGATTATTTTGGAGATGGAGGGGACTCTTGAACTATTTGCCCTGGTTGACCTTGAACTTTGATCCTCTAGAGCTCAGCCTCCTAAGTAGCTACAATTATAGGGTGAGCCACTGGTACCCCAGCTTGTTTTTAAGATAGGGACTCACTAATTTTTCCTGGGCTGCCTAAAATTGTAATCCTCCTATCTTTGCCTCCAGAGTAGATGGGTTTATACTAGTAAGCCATCGTGCCCAGCTGGACTCCATTATATCCTAAGATTCATTCTTAACATCACTCCTTAAATCAAAGGTGAAAGTGGGATGTGAGCAAGGATATTGTCACCAACAGATGTGATTTGGGGTCGAAGATGTCTTCCTGGTCTATATGGTCTTGATAAGGCTCTCAGGAAGATGGCTTCCTCTCTTTACCGGGGTTGTTTTAGGGGATTTTTTTTTTCAGTGGTAGGAATTGAACACAGGGCCTTGCACATGCTAGGCAAGTCCCCTACCTTTGACCTATATCCCCAGCACAGGAATTGTTTTAGTTTTGGCTCCCTAGAAAGCAGATCCTGAGGCCAGGATTTGGGCATAAGTAGTTTCTTGGGGGAGGTTATCCCAGAAAACACAGTGAGGGAGAAGGGAAGTGAGAGAGGGGAAGAAAACCAAGTATATGTACATTAATTAATGGGTTACTGGGGGTATCTGGGGCTTAATTTAGCTGGAGGCCTTCTGTAAAACTCTACAGAATAGGGCTGGCAAAGTTGCTCAAATGGTAGAGTGCCTGCCTAGCAAGTTTGACCCAGACCAAAAAAAAAAAAAAAAAAAAAACAATCCAAACCAAACCAACAACAACAACAAAAAACCTCTATAGAATATACCTCAGAATTGCCCCATGAGAAGGAAAGGGGATGAGGGTATTTATCCTTCAACTTTGTCCCTCACTGGATGCTGCTTGCTCCTGAGTTGTTAACTTTGTGGAATTTCTAGCCTGCTGAATTTCTTGAGTTTTAGCCAAGAGCCCTCTCTAGGGGTCAGCAAATTCCCTCCAGTAGAGGGCCATAGGATGGTACAGGAACTTTCAAGTGACCTTGGTGTGAGACAAGGATAAATGGGTGAGGTATTGACTGCATCTGAGAGGGGAGATTCATGGTCCAGGAGACCACTCCTTGGCCACATGACTGGGTACATCTCCCTATCAGACAGAGTCAATAACATATATATGGATGCTTTTTCTGGGAGCCAAAAGTATGATGCAGACTGGAGCTTTCTATGTATGGCCTTCTTCCACAGCCACTGGGAAGAAAATATCAGAAGTGGATCAATTAGTTTGGATAAGTGTTGTGATGCAGGAGAGAGGGCTGGGCAGGAGACACAAATCTGGGAGCCTAGTGGAAGAAGTGATAGAGCCTGTAGGGGTGTCCACTGGCCTCACCCACAGGAAGCTGTCTTTAAGTAAAAAGCAGATGTAGGGGTGCTGGACGCATGGCTTCAGCAATGAAGCACTTCTCTAGCAAGTGCAAAACCCTGAGTTCAAACCCCGATACAGCCCCCCGCAAATCTTTTCTTCTGTGTGCCATAATGAAAAATGGACTTCAACCAGTGACACTTTCCATACACACAGTTTCTCCAACAGGTATGAACAGAGTGTGCAAATGTATAGTTTCAACAACTAGTAGCCTTTCCCATCACTGAATTTTTATAATAATTTAAACACATATATTAAATGGCACTGTGTCTGGTATTATTGATCCTACTAGTCTTTCTCTTGACATCAGCTTGTCACCCCTCAGAAGGATCACTTACTTACTCCATTGTTCCACACACCTATACTTGTGATATAATCACACACCCAGAACTCATGAGTGGCTCAAGAGGAAGAATACCTTCCTAGCAAGCACAAGATCCTCAGTTCAAACCCAAGTATGGCAAAAAAGAAAATGACACACATATAAATAATGTAAAAACTGGTGAAATCTGAAAGGATCCTAGTTTAGTTACTAGTGTAATGTTGACTTACTGGTTTTGATAATTATGCTATGATTACAGGATAAAGCATAACCATATTGTCACTGGGGTACACTGGAAACTCCCCATGTTATTTCTGTAACATTTATGCAAGTTTAAAATTATTTCAACAAAGATTTTTAAGGGCTGGAGGTGTGGTTTAAGTGTTAGGGTGCGTCTTTAGAAAGCACAAGTCCCTGAGTTCAAACCCTAGTACCCCAACTAATGAAAAAACAAAAAAAAAATTAAAATTGAAGCCCAAGAGAGGAAATCCTTATAGAACTGGCCATCATATGCCTAAAGTTTAAAAGACCAACAATAGTAAGTGTTGACAAGGATGTGCACATGAACTCTTATAAACTGCTGACAATTGTAACTTGATATTCACTTTGGGAAAGGGTTTGGTGATATCTGTTGGTGTTGAATGTATGTATATCACATGAAGCAGCAATTCCACTCCTAGGCATGTCCCAATTTATATAGATGTTAAACTCAGGAAAATTATAGAGGTAGAAGTGGGGGAAGAGGAGGGATAACAGTTGGGAGGGCATGATGGGGACTTCTGAGAGTGTTAACATATTCTTTGTCTCGACCTGGGTGAGGATCCCATGATGTTCATTTTGTACTAATTAATTGAAATGTCCATTTTGTGCATATTCCTGCTGGTGTTATATTTTTGTGGTGAAAAGAAAAAATGCTGATTGCTGGTGGCTCATACCTATAATCCTAGCTACTTGGGAGGCTGGGATCAGGAGTACTGCAGTTTTAGGCCAGCCTGGGCAAATACTTTGTGAGATTCCCATGTCCAAAATAACCAGATCAAAATGGACTGGAGGTGTGGCTTAAGCAGTAGAGTACTTGCTTTGTAAGCATGAAGCCCTGAGTTCAAAACTCAGTCCCATAAAAAAGTTTGTTTTTTTAGAGAGAACAAGAAACGTAGAAAGGGCTGGCAGAGTGACTCAAGTGATAGAGTGCCCATCTATAGAATACAAAGCCCAGAATTCAAACCCTAGTACCACCAAAAATAAAAAAGAAAGAAATGTAGAAGGACCATCATCTTTTCTAAGTTTACAAAAATTAGTCATCAGGTATAATGGAATTACAGTGTCCATCCAAAGGTGGACGGGATACTCAGGTGGGGTGTGGGTGAGAGGAAAAGTTACCTTCTGCTGTACAGGAAGAGTAAACTGAAGCTCTTTCAACTTGTCTTAATGCCGAGGTATTCCAGAGAGCTAGTTCCTAGCTATTCTAGTCTCATTTTGTAACATTGCTGGTAGCTAAATTACAATATTCATCTTCCTACCTGGCTGTCTCAACTTTTTACATTTATCTCAACATTCTAATTTAACTAAAAAATAGCTTCTACGCTTTTATTATGAAAAATTACTTTACAAAATAAAAGATAGTGATCATTATACTCAACCATTACTCAGCCTCATTCCAAATTCTCTTAGGATGTTTACTGTTGATATCTATGATATATATTTACAGTTGTGATCAGTATTCATGTACTTCTCTTAACCTTATTTTCCTACACATATTTTTCACTTTGAACTCACCTATTTTTCACAGTAGGCAGCTGCAAAGCATTTTGTCTTAATTATCTAGGTTGAACCTTTTTGACTTAATTGATTCAAATATTCACAGTAAATATTCACAGTAAATATAGTTCCTTTGTATCTATCTCTAACAGGCCAGTCTGGACCATTTGTTTCACTTCTTCCTCAAAGTTGCAAACCCCCTATTTTCACCAGTTATGTCACAATAGAGTTCATGAAATAAAGGCTAGAATGTGTGGGTGCTCCCAAGTCATTTCTTACCAATTTATACACTGCTCTTTTTTTTCTTTTGGTAACTGGGGTTAGTACTCAGGGCCTTGTGCTTGCTAGGCAGGCGCTCTAACACTTGAGCCATGGCCCAGCCTACACTGAATCTTTATACCTTGTTTCACCTTACATTGTTCATTTATGTAGTGCCCTTTTCATTCTATCACTATAATTCAGTTATTTCGTTGATCAGTGGCTGAAAGTGAAAGTATGATAATCTGTGAACTCCATGTTATGATTCGCAAACATTTTTTTTCTAGTGCTGGGGACCAAACCCACAGCTGTGTACATACTAGGCAAGCACTCTACTACTGAGCAATAACCCCAGCCCTTCTATTACCTTTTATTTTGAGGCAGGGTTTCCAGGTAGGCCTAGGACTTGTGATCCTCCTATTTTAGCCTCCCCAGTAGCTAGGGTTACAGGTTTGGGCCACCATGCCACCTCATTACTTTTTTTTTTTTGCTTGGTGGTACTGGGGTTTGAACTCAACTTGAGCCATGCTCACAGTACCTTTTTCTTCAGTTATTTTTCAGATAGCATCTTGTGCTTTTTCCCAGACTGGCCTCTAATCAGGATCCACCTACCTCTGCCTCCAATGTAGCTGGGATTACAGGCCGGTCCACCAATCCAGCTTGTGTTTTGAGTTAGGGTCTCAATAACTTTTTCCCCTCCAAGCTACCTCTTAGCTTGGCCTCCCAAGCAGCTGGGATTACAGGCTAATACCACTACACCAAGCCTCATTTCTTCTTTAATACAAGCATTCAGGAAAGGGGAACAAGAATCAAGGCCATATATTCTTCAACAAATGTAAATTTCACTATATTCATCTGAATCTAGTCTCCCTCATATAGATGCTACACCTGGCTTCTCTCCTTGTAGTACTCTCATCATTTAGACTAGAAAATCCTTTCCCTTTGGCCCAACACCATGAACCCAACGTGAGTCAACATTTTCAAGATATGAATATACAAAATATTTTGCTATTTATTTAGTATTTATGACGCACATAGTTATTACTGAATGTGTTTTGGAGTTTAAATGGATAAAGTATCAGATAATAAGGATCTGGGAATGTGTCTAGGCTTTCAAATTATTTTATGCAAACAACTCCCTTCTAAAATATTTACTTTTTAACAAGAATCGTGGATTTTTTTGTGGCACTGGGGTTTGAACTCAGGGCCTTGCGCTTGCTAGACAGGCATTATAACTCTTGAACCACACCCTGGCCCCATTACATTACTCTTAAAGTTAAAGCGGGCCCCTTCTATAGTCTACAGCTTTGGTGCCTGCTGTATACATAGTCATAGTCTCTTCAGCAGAAAAACCACCAGAGGGCGCTCGTTCCCTGTCGAGCTAGTCTCTAGTCTCCTTCACTCAGAAAATCCAGGTTAAATTTGGCTTCAACATTCAGGAAGTCTTTCACAGTTAAATCACAACTAACTGTTGCTGCCTGTTACGGGGATAGATTCACAGGGGAGAAATAGGCATGGTTCCTACTACGAGACTTAGAGCACAGCAAAGGCTGAAAGTAAGCACAGACAACAGTAAAGCACTGTAAGAGTTTCTAGCTCTGTGGAGCTGGTTATTTTAATATTGGCTCCAAGCTTCGGAGCCAATTCATTTGAGCAACTCATTGAGATCTCCCGGACAATGATCCAGTCCCCAAAGGGGTTTTGTCAGAGCCAGGGACCTCCTTTGGGCTGGCTCTATTCGTCCGCTCTGCAAGACTCCTTCTCCCGCCTTTTAAAGGATTTCCTTCAGTTCTCTCATAGTTCACCTTTGCCCGCAGGCCGACACTCGGTTGTTCTCCAGGCCGAGGACAAGGGATCAGCAAAAATAATCGATGATAGCTGGCCCCGCCCATTCTTTACATGTTTAAAACCCGCGGGCTTTTCCTGTTCTCAAAACCCAGATTTCCCGTTCTGATTCTCGCGACAGTTCCAAGACCTCGCGTGATGCTCACTTCTCGTCTTTCGAGTTTGAGACCAGGGTGCCTTCGGCCAACCTTGTCAGAACCACTCTAGCCAGGCGTGGCGTTTATGCGGTTCGGGAGCCCCTAAGAGAAGGGCTTGGCGGAGTTCAGCTGAGCTCTTCCAGGGCAGGGTGTCGGGCCGCCTCTGAGAGCTTTACTCTCCGGGGACCCAGTGCGCATGCACACTCTGGGACCGTGATCCTAGCCGGGGGCCTCTTGGGCGGAGCCTGACTTAGTACCGCCCGGCTCGGGCTGCAAACCCGGTTTCAGCAGCTACTGACTTGTCTGTGATGAGGCTTCTGAAGCTGCTTTGGGTAGACCCGGGCGGGGCCTGGCGAGCCGAGGTTTGGCGGCTCGGCCTGCAGGGATGGTCTCCTCCCCACCCCCAGCCCGAAGTGCCACGGTGGCGTTGGTGGTAGCCTTGAGACTGAGTGCCTCTGGCCCTGCAAGTATCGCAACCATAACCTGTAATCCGGACCCGGAGCGACGCCCGCTGAGAAGGCGCCCCGCCTGCCTCTCCCTGTGGCCGCTAGTCAGTTCCGACCTCTAATTACCCGGCTCATCCGCTGGGTTGAAGCACCTGCCGGATGTGGGTAGAGAAGAGTCCAGATGTGGAAAGGCAAATGTAAACGCCGAGACCGGTCCGCGCCTCGGTGGAGAAACTGGGTGGACAAGGCTGCAACCGCCCCCGGGGAAGCCGGCCCTGGGCTGCAGGGAGAGGACGTTGGTTGGCCTTGCCCTCAAGAAGCGCCCAGACATCGACGTAAAATGACTTGGCACCACAGCTTCTTTCTCCTCCCCATAATGTAGCTGTTCTAGTCGCCCCCAGGAACAGTAAAAGTCGGATGGTGTCCTGTTTTTTGAACTTCCCAGCCATCCCTCTACCCCCGCTCCTGTCTCCAGGCCTCGCACCCTTCCATTCCCAGCTTTGGTGTCCGATTACGCTACTCTGCGCTCTCATTGTGATTTTGGGCTAGGCTAAAAGGAAATGTCCCGGGAGGGTCCCTGTGGGGCTGCATAAAATTGGTAACCTCAGAACTAGGGGGAAGGAGGGTATACGACGTCGAGGGGCGGGGAGAAGGGGCGGAGGAGTTGCTCTCTGAATCCTATTCCGTGGACTCTCGGAGATCCACCGGCGGGAGCAGAGGCGACCAGCGGGTCCATCCGACTGTTTGTGAGCCTCTGCTCGCTTTCCGTCGCCTACTCTTTGGGATTGGAATCATAGCTGCTCCGAGGGGCCTAGTCCAGGACACTAGGTGAGTCCTTGGGCCGCAGACCACCTGCATGGAGCATTTCCCCCTCCCTTAATCCCCCCTGCCCCTTAACAACTTCTGGAGCCATCCACTTTCATCCATCTCTGGAGTAAAGGAGCACCAGAGTTGGTGGTTTATGGAGGTGGTACTGATGGTATTTGTGTGTATGAGCGCCCGTGAGCTTTATCACCTCGTCCTCTCTTCTCACTCTCCAAGCCCTCCAAAAACAGCCCAATCACTGACACAACTGGATAACCCCTAGGGGATCATGGGGGAGGGGAGTCTACTTGACTCCGAAGTAGCAGGGAAGGGGGCAGTTCTAGGGTCAAGCTTTAGTACAAGAAGCAGTGAGTGGCTTTGTTTCTGACCTCCTGACCTGACTTCCCTCCCTGGCAGGGTGCCACCAACGCGCTGATGCCCCGAGTGCTCACAGGGCTTCCAACTAACCATGCGGCAGCTGCCTTGGCGCTGCCCCTGCTACTGTTACTGCTGGTGGTGCGGACGCCGCCCCCGACCAGCGCAAGGCCGTCCTCAGGCCCCGATTACCTGAGGCGCGGCTGGCTGAGGCTACTAGCCGAGGGCGAGGGCTGCGCTCCCTGCCGGCCAGAAGAGTGCGCCGCGCCGCGGGGCTGCCTAGCGGGTCGGGTGCGCGATGCTTGCGATTGCTGCTGGGAATGCGCCAACCTCGAGGGTCAGCTGTGCGACCTGGACCCCAGCGCTCATTTCTACGGACGCTGCGGAGAGCAGCTTGAGTGCCAGCTGGACGCAGGCGGCGACCTGAACCACGGAGAGGTGCCGGAGCCGCTGTGTGTCTGCCGCTCGCAGCACCCACTTTGCGGTTCTGACGGTCGTACTTACGCCCAGATCTGCCGCCTGCAGGAGGCGGCCCGCGCTCGGCCCGACGCCAATCTTACAGTGGCGCACCCAGGGCCCTGCGAATCGGGTACGCACGAACCGGGGCCCTTACCCCCAGGATTTGGGCTTCCTTCGGGCACTGCTTTCCGACCCTAAACAGCATTGATCTGGCCAGCAAATCGAAAAAGATAAGGCCCAGAAGGCCTTGAGTCCAGTGTCAGACCCTGCTCACGCTCCTTGTCGTCAGAGGTCGCTGCCTAAAGTGCAGGTCCGAGCTTTGTGGGGAGGTTTAGCGTGCTGAGTCGCCTAAAAAACGCCTGCCCGGACTAGCAGGGACCCACCCTCCGAGGGAACAGGCACATAGCCAATAGTTGGCCCAAAATTGAAAAGAACCCCAGACTTCGCCAAGATCACTGGAGCCCAGGCAGTAAGAAGGGGTTCCTGTGAGATGCCATCTGTTAACCCAGCCTCTCCTCTCGGGCATTTAGCGATTAGTGAAAGGGTAACGCTTTTCCCTCCTCTCATCCCTGGGGGCTGGGGGCCGTTCAAGGCTGAAGTTTTCTTTGGCCGCTTTCCTAACCTCCATTTCCTGAACACCCCCGCTCGCAACCCCCGTCCCCGGCACCCCCCTCCCAGTCTGGCTTGGCTGAGGCAGAGTGAAAACAAATGCTACAGCAGGGGACCCCAATAACCTATCTCTTCTTTCCAAGCCTGGTTTCAGGTTCTCCTGTCTTTGTCACAATCCCTCCCTGCCCCCAGGGGCCCTCCTGGAATGGAGGGAGAGCTGCTTTTTAGGCCTTTGGGAACTGGGCCTGATTAGAAAAGGGGAAGGAGGGGGGAGGGAGGTGCTGGTTATAAGCACAGCAGGAAAAGGGCTGGAGGGTGGAATGACCAGAGAGCAGTCTGGGACAAAGTCTTGCTGCCAACCTGAGGTGTGGGTCTGTGTGCTTGTTTGTGTAATTTGCATGGTCCTCTGCGTTTACATGTATGCATATGTCTCTATAGCTGTGTGTACTTTCTAGATGTGTGTGTACTTTCATCTTCATTAGCATGTATCTGTACATGTCGTGTTTTGTTTATGAATGTGTATTGACCTCTGTATATGTTGTGCTCTGCTACAAACATGTCCACAATAACTTTTGTATTGTGTCCTTGTTGGGCTGGATGTACCATCCTGTTCTCAGGCCTCCTGCCTCCACCCCCTAGAGCCCCTGATTGTGTCTCAGCCTCACAACATTTGGAATGTGTCGGGGCAGGATGTGATCTTTGGCTGTGAAGTGTTTGCCTACCCCATGGCCTCCATCGAGTGGAGGAAGGACGGATTGGACATCCAGCTGCCAGGGGATGACCCCCACATCTCTGTGCAGGTAGGGTCAGAGAACATAGGCTTCCTTCCAGCAGCCTTGGGCAAATCAAAATGACCTTACTGACTACACATCTGGCTCCAGTTTAGGGGTGGACCTCAGAGGTTTGAGGTGACCAGCTGGCTGCAGATTCAGGCTGTGCGTCCCAGTGATGAAGGCACCTACCGCTGCCTTGCCCGGAATGCTGTGGGTCAGGTTGAGGCCCCAGCTACCCTGACAGTGCTCACACCAGGTAAGGGGGAGCTCTGAACTCTGGGAGTTGGGAGGATGTGCTGGATTAGGGCTCTTGAATGTGCTTATAGGAAACAGTCCACATGTGTGCACACACAAGCACAGCTTTCCCACAGACTGGGATATATGGGCATCAGCAGCCCCTCTCCCCTGTTCTCTCTCCTTTGCCACCTGTGTTTGCAGACCAGCTGAACTCCACAGGCATCCCCCAGCTACGATCACTGAATCTGGTTCCTGAGGAGGAGGCTGAAAGTGAAGAGAATGAGGATTACTATTAGGTCCAGATCTCTGACTTGTGGGGGTGGGTGAGTGGGTATAGTATCTAATCCTGCTCTTGAGAAGACCTGGAAAAGACCTGGAAAGAGTGAACAAGGTTCCTTCATAGATTGGTTTAGTGCTCCTCAAAGAGTGATCATGGTAGTGGTGGTAGGGGAGAGACAGGTTGGAGGAGGAAGGAAGAGAGGGAGAAATGAGGATGGTGGCCTATGCAAGAGATGCCCTGGCCAGATGGGCTAATCCAGGCAGAAGGTAACAGCTGCCTGCTAATCCCCAAGGTGGCTCTGGCTGGGACACACACAATGAGGCAAATACCAGGATCCTCCTCTTCCCAGGAGCCCTCCCTCCAGCCCTGCTCAGCCAGTCTCTCCTAAGTGCCCTTCTCCACAAACCCTGGTTCCTGCTGTTTTGCTGATCCGTAACCTTTGCCTAGCCTCAGTTTACTGTCCTCAAAACTCATCCTCCAGTTTTCTCTCTTGCCCAAGACCCAGTTGTGCCTACAAACAGCAGTCCTTTTTGCTGTTTGCCATTTGTTGTACAAGAGAACACAATGGAACTGGTTTAGCTCAGTGTAGTAAGAGGGGTGGGGTAGCTCCATATCATACTTCGCAGTAGACAAAGCCTACCTAGTGCAAGACTGGGCACGGTGGGCACCAATAAAGATATAAATAAACCACACACAGACAGTTCTTGCAGATGTGCACATGAACACGGAGCACCCCTGGGAGGCCTCCCACACTAACAGGACTCTGACGTCTAGAAGCTGCAGGTACTGCTCTCTAAGCACATGCCCAACACATGGGACAAAGCTTGGACTCTGACCTACCCTGCCCTCTAAGGAGACAGCCTGGAGCCATCTGGTTGGAGGGAGGGCATCCTGTCTGTTCTCCATTAGGGATGGCATAGAGATTACCTGTCCCGCTATTCATCTTGCTCTGGCAAGATTCATCTTGCTTTCCACACAGAGTGGGGAATCAGGTCTATGTGGGTGGGACCCCAGTATAAACGAATAAACTGGAGTAGGGGAGAAGTTGGGTCACCTGTGTGGGCCACACCCTTCTCCAGCTCCCATAGGAACCTTTCCATTTCCCCACTGAACCCGAAGTCATGGTGAACCTGCCCCAGTTGTGACCTGTTCTGTCTGACTTGGAGTCCCGCATAGAAATGCATTCAGGCTCCCTAAATCTCCTCCCACAGCCCGGGGAGGAGAAATAATTGAAGGAGGGAATGAAAATATAAGTCAGCAGGCCAAGATGCTATGTGTGGATGAGGATGGCCTCCTACGCGACGCGCCTGGGCTCCACCCGGAGCTGGCGCCACTGCGGGAGGGGACTGCTCTAGGCTCAGCGTCTGAGTTTGTTCTCTGGGGCCCAAAGCAGGGAGCTGGGCCTCTTGGGAGGGGCGTGGTCCGGAACCCCATCCCCAGAGTTTGGCCGCCCCCCTCATCTACGCACTATTACTCCATCTGCTTCTGCCTTGCGGCGGGGCTTCCTTGCCAGAAGATGGTTCTCATTGATTTCCCAACCCTGGCTGGAGCCTAGCGGCCCCGGGAGCCGCACACGACAGCGCGAGTGCGCTGGCTACTTAGAGCGAATTCCAAGGCGACCGCGGATGCGGGAGCCGGGGTGTTGGGAGGAGGAGGGGGCCTAGTTCAGCTGTGCGACCCTAGGAAGGTCGGCTCCACGTCGGAAGAAAGGACATGAATCTGAGTGCCTGCATTAGCCGGGAATACGCCCCTAGCTTGTTCTTTGCCTAGCTGGGCTCCAAAGCGCCCTCTGCGGGCCTATGGGTCCGACCCCGCCCACCTTCAGAGCTGAGACTTTTCGCCCAAACCCCCACCCGACCAGAAAGGGTCCCCTCCTGAGGAATCCGAACTCCTCCATCGCCTTTGCAGACGTTGTAGGTTGGGAGCAGCCTCCTTGAAGCCTGTTTCCCCCTCCGCCGCCCTGCTGGCTCAGCCCGGCAGCCTGGAATAGGAAGGACCCCTGCTGCCTACCCACCCTCCCCAACACTTCGCGTCTGCTACTGCAGACGGGGTTTAATAATGTCGCTGGAAAGTGACACGCGATTTATTATTAAAGTAATGCGGGCGCGGGGACGGGAAAGGTTTAATAAACACGCTGAGATGCCGAGGATTATTCACCGCAAATAAATGAGAGCGCGGGCGGCGTTTTAATAAATAATTTCCCGCTGCTCCCGGGGGAGAGAGGGGAGGAGGACGGGGAAGCTGAGCGGCTGCTGGCACGGGCTTGGCCTCCCACGGGTTTCCAAGGCTTCCCCGCTAGGTTGCTCCCACCAGAAGTGTGAGGTTCCCGGAGAGCTGACCGGAGTAGCCCAGGCTAGGAGGCGGGAATGCTCTGTCCTCCGCACTATCCCCGCCCCTGGGATTTTAAGTAGATTGTGTTAGGTACAGCGGATTCACCTTCTTCGGGCTCCGACTGGGAGATGGCGAGTCAGGGCCCAATCCTGGCAGTTAGCCGGGACCAGCCCCCATTCCAAGCCGAGGGGCCGTGGCCTCTGGGCTGGGCCGTTCTTCTCCCAGCTTTTGACTGGGTGTCCGTCTCTCCCCTATCCAGGGCAGAACGCGAGGAGTAAGCCAAAGACGGCTGTGTGTACAGGCGTGTAAGTGACACGTGGGTGCGAACAGTCCTGACCTCAGCACCCTTTGGGGCCTGTCGTGGTGAATGGAGCCGCTGCTTCTGGTTACTCCTTACTGTAAGGGAAGGCTCTAAGTTCCTCAGTCGAGCTGGTCTGAATCTTAGGTTAGGCTAAGATGGAACTTAGCCTAACTTCTGGCTCGCTGGTGAACTTGAGGTAGATTTGAGAACTGGAGTCTCCAGGGGTCCCCCCCCCAACAGAAGCCTGGAGGCTCGAGAGGACAAACCTGACTTTGGAGAGGCCCAATTTGGCAGACTTTGGAAACCCAGGACATGTTCACAGTGCTGGTGGTGGTGAGGCGGGGAGCACTTACGGGTACATCTGCCTATGCAAATTTTGTGTCTTAACCTAAGGGGCCGGGGGTCGGGGTAGGGGGAGGATCTGGGGGAGGGGAAGAAGCGACGTCCCTGTTAACACTGGGGAGTACAGGAAGTGGGGGACGTATGCCATCTAGTGAATATTTATGGTAGTGGCAGCCAGGCTTGAGCCAGGGACTTCAGAAAAATCTGGGGTTGGGGGCATGGCTCAAGTGTTAGAGTGCCTGCCTAGTAGGCACAATGTTACTGAGTTCAAACCCCAGTTCTTCAAAAAAAAAAAAGAAACATCTGTATTAAAAAGGCGGGCTAGGGGCATAGATCAGGTGGAAGACTGCCTACCATGCGTGAGAACCAGGGTTCAATCCCAGTACTAAAAATAAACAATAAATTCTTCAATTTGTATTCGTTTAGTGTATGTGAACATGCAACACACGTGTAGTATACATATAATCTGTATATTACATCTATGAATTGTAGATGAATAATATCTATTATATGCTTATTGTGGTTATATGTGTGCGCATATGCTTGTATGCAGTCTATGTAAGCTGTATGTATAAAATGTATGTAGGTGTGTTTCATTCTGTATGCATGTGGATTATCTATACCCATGTATATGAATGTGGCTGATATGTAGGTATATGTATCTGTGCACATAGCATTATATACAGATGTATTATTATGTATATTACATGTATTTCAAAGCATGTGCTTCATTATGTGTCCTTTTTCTATACAAACATTTTTTACATACCAGCACTGTTATAGGGCTGTGATAGATCATGGGAGAAAAATAGTCCCTGCCTCATGGAGCTTACAGTTTGGTCTAATATGTGTGTGAATTTATAGGATTAGTTACATATATGTGTAACTGTCTGCTTGTGTGTATGTGAGAGGCAGACAGGCTTAAACTCTGGTGGGCCTGGATATTCCCTGCTTTGTTACTCAAAAGCACAGGTTCCATCATGCAGAACTTTCTTCTGAGTGTACATACAGCTGAGGGCAGAGAGAAGGAAGCTGGAGACAGGCTGATTGCCTCCTAGAATATATTTTGGCTGTTTCTAAACAAGGAAAAGCTATGGAAGCCCACTTACAGTGAGAAAAGTTAATGCAAGTCAAATCTCATCTCTGCTCAAGACAACCTTCAAGAAAGGATCATGGGTAGGGAATGGGTTTGAATGGGCTCTAGGAGGCTGGGCATTGGGAATAAGGCAGTGTTGGGGAGCACTTACAGATTGACAAGGATCAGGTCTGGGAGCTAGTGAGCTCTGCGAGTCAGCTGCAGATAATTGGGGGAGTTGAGGAAACTTAGGGAGGGATGGGGTGGTAGGATCAAGAGGAGCCTAAGGAGAGTGATGAGTTCATCAGGAATAGAGTTGGGTGGGGGGAGCAGAGGTAGAGGCTGTGGCTGCAGAGATATCAGTCTTGGGTGGATCCTGGAAACCAGCTCAGACATGTCACCCTCCCTCTGTACTATCCCTTTCCTTCCCCATTCTGGAGCCCCCAACCCTTTCTAGCCCTTTCTCTGTTCAAGCTGAGTCCCAGATATGCTGGGGACAAAAGAGGAGATCTTAGGTTTCAGGGCTTGGCATTTCTTAGCTGACTCACTGATGGGTGAGGTGAGGCAGGCTCACAATATCAGTGTCCCATGAAGCTTTGTCCTAGTCACAAGGGTCAGTGCCTGCCTTCCTGCCATTACAGTTTCAGTCTGGTTCAAGGCAGTGGGCTCATACAAGGGTACGGCATGCACTTGGAAATGATCACAGAACATCTACTCAATGCACACACTCCCAAGGCTGAATTAAGGAAGGTGCTTCCAAATCATGTCTTCCTTCTTCCCATCATTTTTTTAAATTGATTTTTTGTTTTTCCTTCTTTCTTTCTTTCATTTTCTTTCTTCTTCTTCTTTTTTTTTTTTTTGGTAGTATCGGGGGTCAAACTCAGGGCCACGGGTTTGCCAGGCAGGTGCTCTACCATTTGAGCTACATTGCAAGCCCTTCTTCCGTCCTTTTGCTGGAAAACATCTAGAGTTGAGACCTGGAGTCTTCAGGTATCATCCTAACTCTTGATCTGTAGAAATACCTCTGACTTGTCCCCTTCCTTCTCACTCTTCCTTGCTGGACTATTTCACCCTAAAACCAGGGCTTCTGTTCCCTCACTGTCAATCTCCTTCTCCATTAGTTCTCTTCTTTCCCGGATCCATATCTTAGTTGGGCTTTGTACTTACTGGTGTGGAGGGGCCAAAGATGCAGGCAGGGTCCTGGCCTGGATTCTATCTATCTGTCTATCTATCTATCTATCTATCTATCTATCTATCTAATCTATCTGTTTTTTGAGGCAGGATCACAATATGTAGCCCAGGCTAGTCTTGAAATTGGAATCCTGCCTTAGCCTCCCCAGGGCTGACATTAGAGGCATGTGCCACCACTCAGCCTAGATTTATTTTTGACATTTTACCTTCTTCTGGGCTTCTGGAGACAGAGTGAACACTTATAAAAGACCAGTTTTTGTGACAAATGTTACCTCACAATCAAGTCTCATCCTATTCCCTGAGGACCTTGGGAGGCAGGATGGACTTGAAAGGACTGAAATGAGGTCTGGAGTCTCTTGGGAGAAAAGACAGGGTCTCTATGAGAAATGGTGAAGGCCTGAGGGAAGAGATGGAGCCTCCTGGGCAAAGGATGAGGACTCTAAGAACAATAGTTTCCTGCCTCCCACCTCCTCTCCATCCTGGATAACTGAAGTAGGAAGGAGGTCCCATAGTTCTGTGTTTAATTGGCCTCTCAGTGACCCAGGGCCTAACTCCAGTTTCCCTACTAATCCCTGTCCCTCCCACACTGTGTAAACTAGTGTCAGAAGGGGCAATAGTGAGGGTATTTGGGGACAGTAGCCTCTGAAGAGTAAGGGTAGCTCTTTGGGAGCAGAACTGAGGTCAAGGATAAACTGGTGAGGGACATGAGGTTTTCCAGTATGGGTTTGTGTCTCAGTTCTGCTGCTTTTTCAGTTCATACCTTGAGCTGGTTTCTTTCTTTCTTTTTTTTTTTCCCACTCCCTGCTCCTCTCCTCCTAGTTTCTTAACCTTCCTTCTATGTCTGCCTCCACCAGACAGTGTAACACTTACTCCATAAGGACTAGAGAGCCTATGGGGAATATGTTTGGAACATAACAGATGTTCCACCTTCCTGTGATTATTTCTGGGACAGGTGATCTTCATGGGGAGGGACAGGGTGTCCAGGGTAGGGCATCCTCTGAAGTGTGTGTGCTGGAGAACTGGTGACTGCAGCCTTGGTGCCTGTCTGGGAGAGGTCCTAGGAACTGGGACTTAGAAGAGAGAAATGGTTGGGGTAGGGTGGGGATGTACAGGGAGTGGGCTTCCAGAGAGCTTGGCAGTCTTCACCAGTACTCCCAGCCCTCCACAGGGAGCCCCTGTCAGAACTCAGGCTTCTAGCTATGGCTTGCAGGGAGGGGCATCCCCCAAACTCACCTCCATCCATCTCTTTTATCTGGGCTGCTGAAGGGCTAGAGCTCCAATGGGGCCTCTGATGGGGAACAGATACAGACCAGGCGGAAGCTGCAGAAACTGTGCTGAGCTGGAGCTGAGGACCAGGCCAGGGGTCAGTGAAGACAGATAAAGCTCAGAGCAGCTGGGGGCTCAAGGGACTGGTGGGGAGGGGCAGCAGGGGCTGAAGACTGGCTATCCTGGGAGGAGGCAGGGCCGGAAGCTTCTGATGGGGACCAGTGTCCATCAAGGGCTTCAAATGGCCAGACAAGGCCTTTGATGACTCTTCCGGAGGAGGGAAGGGTACATCCCCTTCTCCCAGATGGGGGTGCAGGAAAGCCAGGGTGTCCTCCAAGAATGAGAATTGTCAAGGAGAAGTTGAGCCTTAGAGCAGGGGGAACCCTCAAGGGGCAGGCTTGAGGCAGGGGTTCTGAGGCCCCCTTACCTTTAAGACAGAGTTGGGAAAAAGGTTGGTAAGTGATTCTGTGATTTTAGTTCCTGTTTTAATTAACTTTGAAGGGCTTGGGGCCTCCCTGAACGCCAGGGAGGGGAGCAGAGCAGACGTTTATTTTCCTCTTTTCTCTTTTAAAGACAATTTTATTAAATCACTTTGTTTTCATTCTGGCTTGAACATGGGGCATTTAAATGGAAAAGTAATTATTTCACCTTGTTTGCTATGGAGAGGAGAAGAGGAAAAGGGAGGGCCACCAGTGAAGAGGAAGAAAGAGGCTGCAGTCTCAGGCTGGTACACATAGGTAGCAGAATGCATACAGTGCACATGGCACACACACAGCTGTGCTCACACACCAGCATCATCGACATCCATATGCTGGCTCACACTGGCACACATCGTGTGCCCACCTTCCCAATACAGTACTTGCAAACACTCCTCCATGCTCTCCTGAGGACACACACCTTTACCAACAGCCATACCTACAGGCAGAGGCTCTGTCTCACACAAAAACACAACACAGGTACCCTCAGCCAACTCCTTCCAATCACTGGGTGAGTGTGTATGTACACACACACACACACACACACTTTCAAGCTTACTGAGTTACATCACTTCAAGTACATACAATTACACAGACACACAATTACACAGACTATCATTCTCAAATACACAAGCACACCCTGACAAGGACCTTGGTAACAGACTTGTGTGAGGGGGTGTTGTCCAATGGTGGAGGTCTCCCTCTCATTAGGGTTCCTGGGCCCCCAACTACTCAGGTTACCCAATGAGCCCTGTCTGTGTCCCTGAGAGGTTCTTGTGGTCTTGATTCTGCCGCCTAGGAGTCAGTGACTCTCGGCTTCCGCCACTCTCCACCCCATCAGTAGCGCAAGGCAGGAGGCCTCTGGGGCTCAGAGGTTTCCTGGGGCTCAGTCTGTTCCTTCAGGACCCAGGTTCCAACTCCTGCTTCCCGGACTGTCCCGGCCCGTCCTCCCACTGTACGCCGGCGTTGGAGGGGTTAAACTTCGGTAGCGCCCCCTCCCCACACCCGGCTGTTACATCGAGGGCCGGGTTCGCGGGAGCCATACCTGTACTTTGTCTTCATCTGTCACCCTTTCTGACAGTCAGATACATCTTGTGGGGGGGCGTGGGGGGCGGGGGAGCAATAATTAACCTCTCCTGCCTCAGCCCCCAAATGCCGCTGCCTCTGCCGCGGTTGCGGCGGGGTCTGCGGGCAGGAGCCAGAGGGAGGGAGCGGAGGAGATGGAGGGGGAGAGGGGCGAGAGGAGAAAGCGGGCAGGGCAGCTCGGGAGAGGAGCCGAGCAGTGAGGAAAGGCCCTGACATTTTTATTGCTCTGCCAACCTCTTTTTGCACCTTCCTTTCCCCTCCTCTTCCTGGGGAGTAGCGGGAAGGATGGAGAAAGTGCGCCCAAACTCACCACTTCCTCTCCTGTGGGAGGAGTCGTGACCCCTGCTGAGGCCTTGGGGGAAGATGGGGGGCTGGTGAGGGGTAGTGTTCAGGTGTTAAATCAGCTGCGCACAGGGACCTGGGACCAGAACCTGACTTGGGCTTCTGTAGAGGGGAGGGGATACCATGCCGGTGTTTCATGTTGATGGTGAATGACTCCAGCTGGTGGTAAGAACAAGATTTTCTTCCAATCAGTGAACGGAGAAGTGGCTCCATGGCAAGGAAGTGTGGAACAGATTGGGTGGGGGGAGAAGACACTGAAAAGGTGAAGCAAGTCCTTGGATGGTGGCTGAAATCAGAGCTAGGATAAGAAGACCAATTTGTCTTGGGTTCTTTGGATGAGGCAGGTGGGACTGAGGCAAGGAGAGGAACTCAGATGTAGTACATTCTCAGCCCTCCCAGAGCCAAGGTGTGTTCAGGAGGGAGCTGGTCCTGAAGTCTGCTCTGCAGGAGAGAATGGTAAGGAGAGGTGTCACTGTCACTGCTTGGACTGGGGGACATGTAGAGAGGCAGGGCCCTGCCTGTTCCCTGGGCCACCTGAAGGCCAGGAGATTCTAGCTTTTTCCACCTCTTTGAGAAGTTGTTAGTCAAATAGTCAAATCTGTCATTTTATAGTGTCTGAAAAAGACAACCTCTCCTGTAAGGTCTCTGATAGGCCTGCAGACACAGCTTTGCCTGAGTCAGGATCCCTGGTTTTTAATCCTGGTTTGGCTACTAGCTAGCTGTGTGAAGAAAGGAAGTCACTTAACCTCTCTGGACCTCAGGTTTCTCATTTATCAATTGTAGGTATGTGTGTGAGAGCTGATGCTGATGAGACAAGTTCTATAGACACTGAAGATACTTTTTCTGTGGAGGGGGCAGTACTGGAATTTGAACTCAGGGCCTTATGCTTGTTAGACAGACACTCTACCACTTGAGCCATGGCCCCAGCCCAATACTACTGATGTCCTATATCTTTTGAATCCTAAGACCTTTACTTTAAGGCTGACTGTGTGCCCTATCCTCCCCTCCCCCCCACACAAAGTCTCCTTGCCCCATATGTGCCTCCCTGGACTTTCAATCATCTATAAAATTATGTGTGCCTCCCTGGATTTTCAATCATCTATAAAATTTGCTGTGGTTGAGAAGGAATCCTGGACCAGGGCACCCCAACAGAAAAGATGCATTTCCATTAAAAGAAAAAGAAAGAAACAGCCTTAGCAGAACTGGAAAGTGGAGCAGCAAGACAGGAAGTTAGCACTGAATGGGTTTGCCATGTCGGGAGAAGGAGTGTTGGGAAAGGGAAGAGACCCATTTTCAGAGAAGTGAAGAGAGAAAGTGCCAGAAACCTCAGCTCAACTGCCTATGACTCACTGCTGGGAGCCAGAAGTGAAAGGAGCTGACAGCTCTGTCAGGAAGTCACCTCAATGAGTCCAACACTTGTCTGTCAGGTTTCATCTCCCCAGAGGAGGAGCCCCTGTGAGTCACACTGCTCTTCACCCCTCTTATCCTCACTCATCCACCCAACACACACACAGACACATACACACAGCCTTGCTCAGGAAGATGGAATTCATCTCTGGCTATTATTTTCTGCATCTGGAGAAGTGCTGGGAGTTTTGACAGAATGGGGGGCAGAAAGAAGTCAGGACTATCTGGAGTGAGGCCTTCTGGGCTGGCGCTGGGTCACCCAGCATGAATGTCATGCCTGGGATTGAGCTGGTTTTCTAGGCCATTGTGGCACTGAAGATGCAGGTGGGCTTTTCTCTGGCAGCAAGAATTTGAAGCAGCTATGGTTCACCTCTGGCATATTGGGGCCTGTGGGACAAGGCTGGGCTCTTGTGGAGGGTCAGCCCTCCGGAGGGACAGGGTTGGAGTTAGAGGGGCAGCCCCATTTGTGGAGTGGGTTCCATCTCCCCTAACTTTCCACTTTCTTTGACCAAATTCAGTTCTTTTCCCTGTCCTGTTGTTTTCTCTTAGTCTGCCCTTCCATGGGAATAGATCTCAAGTTTGAGTCCCAATTTCTGCTTCACTCCAACTGACCTTCACCCATCACCTTGATGAAATAATCCCTTAGTCTGTCTTTTAAAAATCTTTATTGTCCTTTACTTTAAAACCATAGTATATGAAATAGGCTTATAAATAATTCAGCGTCAAGAAATTCAAAAGCACGCAGAAAAGCAGAGCCTTTCTTCCTTCCCTCTATTCCTGCTCTCTCTTGACAACTTATTGTTGTATTCCTGTCCTCTTACACACACACACACAAGTTTTAAAACAATCACTATATAGATTTATTAGATCATAATATTATATTGAAATTTTCCCTTTTCAACTTAAAATATCAGAGGTGGGCTAGGGATATAGCTCAGTGTAGAGTGCTTGCCTAAAATATCAGAGGTGTTTTCTGGGTCAAGAATATGGGTGTGCCTCAACATATGTGGATATACAGATATACTTCGCATGGCACCCCAATTGAGACGTGGTCTCAATGTATTGATGGCCTTTTTTATTTATTTTTGGTGGGATTGAGGCTTGAACTCAGGACTTCACACTTGTAAAGCAGGTACTCTACCACTTGAGCTACACCTCCAGTCCATTTTGGTCTGGTTAGTTTGGTGATAGAGTCTCAAGAACTATTTGTCCAGGCTAGCCTCCAATGTGATCTGCCTGATCTCAGTCTCCCAAGTAACTATCTCCAAATAGGCTATTGATGGACAAGTACACATGTTATTTTGTACAAGAATGAGATTTTCTGAGATTCAGATTTTTAGAAGTGGCATTGGTGGATCAGAAGCACTATAGGCGAGGTGCTAGTGGCTCACACCTGTAATCCTAGTGGCTCACACCTGTAATCCTAGTGACTCAGGAGGCAGAAATCAGGAGCATCGCAGTTCGAAGCCAGCCCAGCCCAGGCAAATAGTTAGCGAGACCCAATCTTGAAAACACTCATCACAAAAAAGGGCTGGTGGAATGGATCAAGGAGTAGGCCCTGAGTTCAAGCCCCAGTACTGAAAAAAAAAAAAAAAGATATGTACTACATACCTGAGCCTGAGCCTAACACATGTCCAAGTAAGCACTCATGGATGCTTGAAAGAAGGTGGCCTGCTGGTTATTTGCAGGTGAGTGTCTCTAAGCACTTCAATCTCAGAAAGTCCAATACCAAACTCATGACCACCTCTCCTCCATCCTGCCATCTTGCCTCCTGCCTCTTTGCTTTGATCAACATCATCCCTACAATTGCTATTGCCCAAGCACCATACTTTGGGTCATCTTTGATCAAGGTGTCTGTGTGTCCCGATTTGCCCAGGATTGTTCAGTTTATGTCAATTGTTCTGGTAAAGTTATTCATAGAACTCAAAACTGTTCTGGATTGGGCAATAAATTATATGGCCACACTATCCCTCTTCATCTCTGATTCCTATTCAATTAATTATCAATTCTTTCTCCATTCTTTCCTCAGTTCCTTTCCCATTGCATGACTGAGGAGCCAATCATCAGGCTTGAATGTTAATGACAAGCTCACAATTAGCCTCCCTATTTTGCATCTCTCCTCCTTTATAACAACACTTCTATTCCACCAGGAGTCGTCTTTTCTGGCCGCCACTCTTATCATATGACTCTCTTGCTCCCCATTGCCTACAGAATTGAGTCCATTCACAACACATCATGATGCCATGGCTCTCCAGAACACATGTCACCATCCCTTTAGGTCAGAAGGCTATATCACCTCATCCTGACAAGGGGCAGTGACAGGCACTGAAAAAACTTTTCAAATCACTTGAACTTGCATGAGGTGGCCTGGTATGAAAAAGTCCAATTAATAACTGACAAAAAAAAATGACTCTTTGGGATCTGAAGGAAGGTTAGCGGTGGCTTGGTGTGTCTCCAAATTCAGATTTGAGGAGTGTCTTTAGAGAGAATTCTCCCTGGGCAACGCTCCCAGTCATGCCTTTTCATCCTGCTTACCCAATTTCTCCACCCTCTTATTCCAGAGCTGGAGTCTTCAAGGACAACCTTTCATGCTGGGAAGTTTCTGAATGGATCTCTTCTAGCTGCTTTCTGCCCCTTGGACTCCATGCCAACTCTAAGCATTATCAAATGTGATCAAAGATCCAGGAAAACCCAGTCTGTGAGTAGTAGGGAGGGTGGTAACATAGAGCCATGTAGTGTCATAAGAATTGAGCATCAAGTCACTACCAACCACAACCTGTGGGGGGTGGGGTACTCTAGGGAATGTTCAAGGAGAGACCAGTCAGGACTTCTTCCTATTTCCCTACCCCACTATATTACCTGTGGCCACCTGAGTCTTTAGGACAAACCTTTGGAATTCTTTACCAAACCCAAGGGTACCTGCAGCCTCTCCACTCTTTTCCTGGCATCTCCTCCCATCACTCAGAGGTTGCCAAATGGATGGTGAACTTGGATGGGCCCTGGTGGCCGAACTCCAAATACAGGGGGAGGTATCTTGGCCCCCTGCCAGCATTCCATCCATGGTAATTTGGCAGCAAAGCGCCAGCTGCATATATCTGCACATCTGTTTATGCCTCTGGCTTGTTATTTATTCTCTGCCTTTCATGGGTAGCAGAGCCAGAACACACCTCAACTCTTCCCAAGTTAGATTAACTGGGAAAGAAGGCTAGGACACTCAGTCACTACAATTGCAGAGGCTCATTGAAGGGTATGCCTTTTCCAGCAGCTGCTGCCACTTTTCATAGAGACGCAAAGGGGAGGAGAAGAGGGGAGGAGAGGAAGAGGGATAGAGTGGGAAGAGAGGGGATGGTGGGGAGAGAGCTGTGGAGTTAGAGCCATAGTCTTGCTAGGAGTAACCAGGTGGGCCAATTCCAAGCCCCACTGGAGAGGGGGAGAGTTATCCAGCTCTGTGAAAACTATCACCCTGACCTTCTTCCTGCTCAACACCTGATTTCAGAGTGTGTTCTTGTATGGTGTGGGGAATAAGGCTTTTAACAAGCTGGATAGAACAGGCTTCTTGAGGAGCTTAACTAACTTTTCTTGAGGGATTCCTGGGGTGAGGCACTGGGTGGTAAAGAATCAGAAGCCAGGCTCTGTCCCTGGGATTAGGGACAGTAAGTGATAAGAGGAGAAGGAGGAGGAAGAGAAGGACTGACAATGGGAAAGGGAGGAGAAGGAAAATGAGTGCTAGAGGATGAGAGGATGGGGAAATATGTTTGGCAGGGAAAGAAGAGGGCTAAGTAGAGATCTGGAAGTTTGGAGATCATTGAAATGGCAGGGGATGCTGTCCTTGGTCCTGACCAACAAAGAGCCCCAAAATAGCTTAGAATGCCTACCCTGGATGGACCCCAAACTCCTTGCAATTTTCTTTGAAGGAAAATGATAGGATGATTTTTGGAAGAAGAGCCAAGGGCTGGCGCTACATCTGGCAGGAACTGAATCCACAGGTCTCTTGATCTTACACCATCTCCCATTCCTATCTTTCTTCAAAGCCACTCCCTGTCCAATAAAAGCTCCTCTGGGAGCAAATGGGTGTGGGCTCAGAAATAATCTGGACAGGGATCCTGAGGAAGGGTTCAGGTACCTGAGACCCAGAGGACCTGAGTCTATCCTCATGAGATAATTTGACTGAAAAGTGGGCAGGGCCTGAGAGAGTGCTGGCCCAGTCAGACTAAAAGCAACCAGACCCTGCCACTACCCCACCACCACCAAAAAACAGTCTGAACGTTTCACTTCCACTCGCCCTCCTGCTCCTTTGCAGAACTGAAGTAGCGATATCATTTTCCCTCTTAAAAAAAATTAAATGTAATGAGCTATTCTCAGGCAGGTCTTGGCAGATGGGGGTTTAATCAGCTAGAGTCTAAACACACAGGCATTCCAGCCTAATTCAATTCCCATCCATTCATTAGGGGAAATATTCATCACCCAGAGATTACAGCAGGGCCAAAACTTTGAATGGATTCTAAAGAGCTGTCAATGGAATGGCAGCTGCACTGGCTTGCTAGGAGGCCATACTGTGCAGGGGAACCTGGAAGCTTCTACCAGGTGATTTATTTTGAGAATCTGTTTTCACACCTCAGGGTCAGGCACTGAGGGGAAAGATAAAAGAAATATCAACAGTTTTCGAGAGCCCCTTCTTAGAAGGAGATACATGGTCCCTGCTTTTAGGGAGCCTCCAATCTAATAGGGGGGGTGGAATAATTCTCTGAACTGCTCTCTGAACTTTCTGAAGAATACTGACTTACGAGTCATCAGACATCTTTGTCCTAGAATCTCTAGCAAGAAGTAAGGAGTTGGCTCCTCTTGAAGGGAGCATGACTCCTCCCAGTCCCTATAGGAAATCAGAAACAGAATCTGGAAATAGAAGTTAGGTTCAGACTCCAAGCCATGGGACGCCATCATCTCCCTTCTGCCACAGGGCGCTGGTGAAGGTGAAGGGGAGGTAAACAACCAGTAAAGCCTTTCTCCAAGGTCAGATTTTTCCAAATAGGTGAGACCCTCACTAATATCAGATGACTGTCACCTTCTGGTATTGAGACTCATGGACATTTCCTATTTTCCTGAGTCTAACTCTTGCCCATATCCCCATCTGTTTTTTTTGGTTTTGTTTTTTTCAGTGCTGAGGATCAAACCCAGGACCTTAAACAGGCCAGGGGTCTACCACTGAGCTACATCCCAAGACCCATATTCCCATTTGAAGTTTGGAAAGTTGTTTTGGTGATCACTCTGGCTTTCCTGATGCCACCCTCTGTGATCAATTTTTCTCTTGTCCTCCCTGGCAGTGGTAGTATGTGTCTGAACCAAGAGCATGACATTAATAGGGCTAGACTTTGGTCTCAAATCCCATAGCACTTCCTGCTACCCTTGTTCCTGGATTTCAATCCTAGACATGTTTCTAAGAGCTTATGAACCTGGTTAGCTGCAAACCTGTCTCTTCTGCCTGGGTCATCTGATAGTACAGAAGTATGGGGAATATGGACCATGTGGCTGCCTTCATCTTGGGGTCAGGAAGAGCTTCCTGGGGGCAGCTTATTGAAGCTGAGACCCTAAGAACAAATAGAAAGTGCCAGAGTGTGTGTGTTCACAGCAGGGGTAGATCCTCTCCTCCACAGATCCCTTCTGTCTTCTTCCCCGTATTTGTAGGACCCGTTTTTGACTCAGAACCCTTTATTCCAGTCTCCACAAGTCCTTTTCTCTCCCCACACCATGCCCCACATACAGCCTCCCCAGGGAACCCTGGGCTCTGAGACTACACCAAGACAATGTAGTCGTTGATTTAGTTAGAAGCCTTTAGACCTGGATAATAGGGTCTGGATATTCTTCAAAGGGAGCAACCAGTGCCTAAAGGAGGCACACGGGCTCTGCTACTCTCAGGCCCATATCCTTAGGAAGAAATCACATCAGCAAGAGCCCAGGACAGAAGGTCAGGGGGCTGAAGGAGGTAACAAGATACAAAGAAGAATTGAAAATTTT
The DNA here is from genome assembly GCF_047511655.1 of Castor canadensis. Taxonomy (NCBI): domain Eukaryota; kingdom Metazoa; phylum Chordata; class Mammalia; order Rodentia; family Castoridae; genus Castor; species Castor canadensis. The sequence continues at coordinate 28,343,357 of NC_133392.1, read as the reverse complement.
ACCAAACCACAGTGATACTTGAGAATCATTGTGTGGTAAGGGAGAGCCACAATTACCTCACCACATGGGCACTGGTACAACCTTCCTTGAACTTGGAACCTGGATCCAGGTCCTACCCCTGAATGAGTAATATAATTGGAGGTCTAGCTTCAAACCTTGTTTTCCCACTTACTAGCTATTGACCCTTTAGTCAGCCACTCTTTGGTATCTGTTTCTAGTTTCTTCCTCTCTAAAAAGGAGTATGTCAGTTAGGCAGAAAACTCAGGACAGAGATAAATTATAGAGATTGGCTAATGTGAGCATAGGGTTTTTGGCATCCTGGGTGGTGATGCTGTATAGCTCCTTCCTTAGGAGGTGGGCCTCAGAGGAGCAGAACCTATGCATATATATAAAATACTAAACAAACAAAATTCACTTCGTATTGTAAGGGCTGGGGATATATCTCAGTGGTAAAGCACCTGTCTAGCCCTGGGTTTGGTTCCCATCACCACACCAAAAAAATCTATTAAAATACCGAGGAAATTCAAAATCTATTAAAATATCAAGGAATTGGCTTATTCAATTGCAGGAGTTGGCCAAACAGGTCTGAACTCTGTAGGGCAGAGAGTGAGAAAGAAATGTTCAGGAACGAGCCAGAAAACCATGGGCACTGACCAACCTATTGTCCACAGGCAACCAGGCTTGGAAAACCTAGCAAGGGGAGAGCCAGCAAAGATCCAGATGCTATCTGGAGTCTCCTTCATAAGGAAAAGCACAGACCCTTTTAAAGGCTCACCTGATTAGCTCAGGTCCATGGAAGATAATCTCCCTAAAGTCAACTGATTAGGGACTTTGATAACATCTTCAAAATCCTTTACAGCAGGATTTAGATTAGTGCGTGTTGAATAACCAGGAGAAGGTGTGTGTAAGTTACACAATGCGTCTGCCCTCCTTTCAGTTTATCTCATTGCTTAGCCTGCCCAGTTGATACCAAAAGCAAAACAAAACAGGTCGGGTGGGTAGATTATCATGACATTTAACAGATTCTCTTTGGGAAACTTCCTGACACATCCAAAGCATTTAATGTAGGCCAGTTGAACCTACCTGACAGGAATTCTACACCACCTCTTCCCTTAGCAAAGAGAGGCTAGGGAGGACCTGTCCCTAGTTTTCCTTGATCAGAAGTAAGGGTGTCTCTATGAGGCTTCTGGAATTTGTGGGCATGGTGCAGGATGGAAGGACATTAAGATTAACCAGTGCCCTGGGGAATCCCCTGCTCTGGCTTTTGGGGACACCAGAGCCAGAACTATAGCAGCAGGTGATGGGAATGGCCTCAGTGACCAGTGGGGCTTCAGCAGGTAATTACCCAGCAGAAGCTGGGAACTGACAGGGTAATTATTAGCTTCTAATTGCAGGGCAAACCCAGGCCGGGATCCTCCTCTCCAAAGCAGAGGGCATTACTATTTGCATAGCAATTAATTACTTTGGGAGCAACGGAATTTAATTACCCACTAGTCCACAGGAGCCAATAATTAAATTATTCTCAAAAACAGGGTATTTATTTCCCAGTTAGGCTAAGCAGGTAGTTCCCACCTTGGGGAGTGTGCCTGGGTGGTGACCCCTGGCGTGATGGTAGGGTCTTGACCGGAGTAGGCATAGAGCAGCAACCTTAGTGCCCAGTAGGGAGTATCCACTTTGTGATGCAGATGGACACCCAAACACACATAGGTATGGTCATGACCCATGGGCTGGCACTCTACGTGTTAACACAGCCCATGTGGGGCACATGGATCCACAGAGAATCACACATGGTGAGGAAAAGGGGACATTTTGGCTCAGTCATTTTGTCACAGTTATTTTACCTGTGTGGAAATGCAAGACTGTCTTTTTAGTACTATGTACCTTGGTCAACAGGCTGTTGATTCATCCTGGAATCTCTTTTCATCCTTGTTGCCTCTCCAGGATGGAGTTTGGACTGGGAGGGGTTAGAGAGGAGCTGAGGAGTATCTGTTTGAACATCACTTGTTAAGACTTTTTTTTTTTTTTTTGTACTGGGGCCTGAACTCAGGGCCTACACCCGCCCTTTTTTGTGAAGGTTTTTTTTCAAGATAGGATCTCATGGAATTATTTGCCTGGGCTGGCTTTGAACCGTGATCCTCCTGATCTCTGCCTCTTAAGTATCTAGGATTACAGGCATGGAACCACTGGGGCCCGGCTGAACATTGCTTATTAATTTTTAAAAAATCTGAACTAAGTTTAATGTCACTGCATCAAAATAGTCATGCTAAAATGTCACATGCTCCCGGCAGACATGAGCTCATAGAAGGGACTGAGGTCTGGGGCCATCTGAAGGCTTCTCAATAGAAAGAGGCCCCTTGGAGTACCACTGAGTTGGATCCAGCCCTTGCTTCTCCCTCTTGGTAGAAACAAGGTCGTAGAGGGTACAGAGATGAGAAGGAGCTGAGGGGATGGGGAAGTCACCAAGATGTGCTTAGGTGGGCTTACCCAATGACTGGGATCTCCTGTCCCCCAGTCCTGAGAAGGCCTAAGGGCTAGAAAGCATCTGTTCACCATCCCCCATGGCTCACCCCTCACCCACTAGATCCTGTCTCCACGTCACTACTTCCCATTGGCTTCCTGGGGGCCAGCAGTCAGAAGGTAGCTGAGGCAAGGCAGTTTTCACCTCCATTTTGTTTAGGGAGTGTAGAGTGCTGGGGACTGTAGTGCTGGGTGGCAGCCTGTTGTATTGCCCAACTTCTGGGCTAATGGACCTAGTGTCACAACACCTAGTGTCCTTCTGAGAAAGGATGGAAGAATGGGGCTCACTTCCCTTGCTCTTCTCTACCTTCATTCTGGAGAGGGTTGCAGGTGGATCAAGTGGGTCTTGCTTATTCTGCTTCATCATATTCCTCTCTCCAGATTCACAGGTGACTATCAAGCTTCAGATGGGTGCAAGTCCAGTGCTGGGCGACCTCACTACCCTGCTGCTGCTTTTGGATGGGTGACTTCCCAACGGATATCAGCTCCCAGCATTGACTCTTTGGCATTCCTCCCCAAGGCTTTGAGCTGAGCCTCTGCTCTCACCCCAGGTGGGATCCTGTGGATGCTTCTAATGAAGTTCTCTCTGACTCTGTTCGGGGCACCCACCACCCGAGGAAAGGAGCGTCGGCCGGCCCTCAGCCCAGACTGCTGACAGCAGCAATCCATCTCCATCACAGTAATGGCGTCCCCATTAATCGGCCATAAACTAATAAAGCAAGCACTTTCCACCCCTCACACACCCCCCCCAGCTTCATTAAGTCTTTAGTACATTAATATGTCTTACTTAGTGTCAGCTAAGCCTCTTTCTCCATTTAGGGTGGAGCTCACCAGGGTGGGTGCCTCCTCCAGTGGGTGGGGGGACATGACCCCTCCCCTGGCCTGGGCAGAGGGGCTGCTGACTCAGGGACACCCAGTGCCCTCTCCCCTTTCCCTCCTCCTACTCCACCTGCTGCCCCAGGAGGGTCCTGAGAGGCTGCCAGAAGGGAAGGAGAGCAGGAGGAATAGGAAAACTTGGAGCAAGAGGGATGGGCAGAAAGGGGAGAAAAGGGAGTGGAAAAGGAAGGAGGAAGTCGGACAAGCAATGAGGAAGGGGGAGACTACAGGAAGGAGGAGAGATGGGATGGGGGAGGAGCTGTACACCTCCAAATTAAATTTGTGATTCAGGCATCAGATGGGCCGACAGCCAGAGATTAATTCGACTGATCGAGTTATAAAGAGCGGGAGGCCTGGGTAATCAATCTTGCAGCTGTCAGGCCGACAGGCAGGAGTATTAACCTGGCGAGACGGCACGTATGGAGTACTCCTTCATTTCATTCACCCCAACCGTGTCCCTGACCACCTCCAGCCCATCTCTCCAAATAATAATAATTGTGGCTGTTAACGATGACAGAGACAGGACAAGACCTTCCCTCCCGGAGCGCCCATCCATTGCACAGTTTGACCCCTCCTGGAAAGTACAGCAAACCCCAGCTCCAAGGAGACCTTCAGACAGGTCACAAGTAGTGTTGGGAAAGTATTTTGGATAAAGGACACTGTCCTAGGTCCTCCCACATCCTGGGAAGCATTGTAGTATGCCACCAGCTGGTTCAGCCCCTGACATTCTCAGTTCTGGCCAAGGAAACTGAGGTCCAGAAGGTCAGAGTGACCCCTCTTCTGAGCACTTACCCTTCTGGCCACAAATTGGAGCTCAGGGTGGGGTGGCTGGGGGCCCTGTTCCTGGCACAGTCCCCTGGGCTGGGGCACTGCTCTTCCTGGCAAGCCATCTCATCTCCTCCTCTTCATTCTGCTCCTGCCTGACAGTGTCAGTCCGCACCTGGGGGTGGGGCTGGGGTCTCCCTGCAGAGACTTGTGAAAACACCATCCTTAGGGCAGAGAAGGGGTGGAGTGGGGGCACTGCCTTGAAGTTGACACCTCTCTCAGCTCCAGCTAATTTTCACATCCTTCAAATACTGATGTCTTTTTCTCCTAGCTCCAGGGAAAGGAAGAGGGAGAAAGAAGATTGTGGGGTGTGTGTGTGTGTGTGTGAGTGTAGTGGTGTGTGTGTGTGTGTGTGTGTGTGTGTGTAGAAAGATAAGAAGACACTCCTTTAGGGTTTCCTGGGAGTGAGCCAGGACCTCATTAGTCCTCTGAAATGGTCTTGCCAGGATGGGCACAAGTAGTGGGGACCTTGGAGGGCTAAGGTGAGCAGGTGCCTTTCACTCCTTTCTTAGTCAGAACCAGGCACAGGACTAGTTGAGGAGGCTATGGTCCTTGCAGTAGTCTAACAATGCCTATCTATTTTTTTTTTTTGAGGTAGGATTTCACTGTGTAGTCCAGGCTGGCCTTGAACTTGCAACCCCCTTGCCTCAGTCTCCTGAGTGCTGGGATTACAGGTGTGCATCACTACACCTGGCCCTAACAATGTTACCTATTCTTACTCTCATTATTATTGCCAGTCTAGAGACCACCCTCTCCCCGCAGACAACAATACTATAGCAATAACTCTCATTCACTGTGTTCTAATGGTGAGGGCTTGATAACAGTTTCATGTGCATTGCTAGGTTAGCATTCACAAAAAGCCCTATGAAGCAGGCTCTATTTTCAGCCTCATTTTACAGATCAAAATCTGAGATTCAGAGATCGAGAAACCTCTTGAAACTCACACAGGCAGGAGACAGTGCTCCCCTAGTGGACTCTTAGAATAAGCTAACTTTCCCTCTGGCCCCCAGATTTCACTTGCCCCACGCTAATCCCATCCTCTACCAGCATTCCCCAGTGCTCTCTGCTGGTTGATTTTGGACATTCCCAGCTGAGGTTACCTAGGTACCAGATCCCTCTGGGTGTGTGGAGGGTGGGGAGGGCGGTACTGCTGTTTGTTCAGAGGGTGGGGTGGGGGGCCTGTGTCAGAGAACACTCATTCAAGGCAAAGGGAAGAGTGGGGGCCCCACCAGGGGAGGCTCCACAGTGCCCTGCCCTGGAGTAACCCCAGGGAGTAGCATTTGCCACACACCCCCAGACCGCATAGGCTCTTGGGAAAAGAGAAGGTGCTGACTTGCCTGCACTGCCCATCTCCCCCAGGGATGGAGCAATTGGAGGGGTGCCATTCTGGGTGTGTGTTGCACTGGGATGAATTCTGAAGTGAAGGGCTCTGGAGAGAAGGCTCTCCCTCTCACTTCCTGACCCCCACTGGGCTGGGCCAAGGGGGAGTGGGGAAGTGGGTCTAGTTGGGGCATCAGCAGTTGGAGGCTGGAGCCAGAGCAGACTTTCTCCCAGGCTCCCTGGAGCCCATTTCAAGTGGCTGCTTCCAGGCTGGGCCTGCCAGGGGATGGGGAGCGGGAACTGGGAGTTTCTTTCCAAGCAAGAGTTCAAGGGTCTCCTTTCCTGAGCCCCGCCCCCTTGCTCAGAGCAGCCACTGATTTTCCCTGTCAGTCTTGGTGTTCATTCCTTATCCGGGACCAATATTGGGTCAAAGTGGCCAAGTTTCTGGAGACTTTGTGTGGGTAACCACTGCCCCCTGCGCCATCTTGAGGTGGTTCTTGTGCTTGAATTGGCAATGGTTGGAGAGACACTCTCAGGAGCCAGTCCTCAGTCTTAAGGTTTTCATTTTCTTTCATTTCTTTCTTTCTTTCTTTCTCTTTCTCTCTCTCTCTCTCTCTCTCTCTCTCTCTCTCTCTCTCTCTCTCTCTCTTTCTTCCTCTTTCTTTTCTTTTCCTTTTCCTTTTTTTTCTTTTCTTTTTGGCATGCTGGGGATGGCACCCAAGGCCTAGTGAATGTAAGCACTCTATCACTGAGTTGCCTCCCCAACTCCAGACTTAAGGTTTTGATCATTGTGGTACAGCTGGGAGTTCTAACCTGCCATGGCTGCTTTCTGCTCACTCCTTCCCATCCCTCTGGCCTTATTCACACAAGACCTGCAGTCAGGTCCTCTTTCAGAGATGGAGGTATCTTCTGGTTTCTAGTCCTTTTACCTTCATCAAGGTTGATATGGAATCAGAGTCCAAGTTGTCTTGTCATATCATGATCACCATTGATTGCTCCTCCCGTGGTGTCTGTGCCTTGACATCTGTAAGCAAAGGACAACCTTCTCTTTGTGATTTCCGCCTCTTTTTCTTAGGACAGGGAAAGGTGGGTTGCCAGGAAGGAAAGAGGGGAGGTCTTTTAAAGCAAATCACATAGAACGTTTACTTCCAAAACTGGTCATTTATCTGTACCTCAGTTTCTTTATCTGTAATTTGGGAGAAATACACTTCCTTTCTTGGGTTGTAGTGATGGCTAAATGACGTGGCAGAGAGGGCCTAGCGCTGTGTTGGCACATCGTGAGTGTTGAATAAATGCTTGAAGTGATTAGCCAGGGCAGGGAAGGTGTGGGCTTTGGGGAAAGACACTATCCTTCCTCTCCTCCTGGTTCTTCCCTGCTCTCTGAGACAAGCCCAGGCAAAGACCTTCAACTCGAACATCCTCTGCTCTGAAGAATTCTTGGACAAGCCTTGAGAACATTGGTGTTTTACATGGGAGCGCGTTTGGGGGATGTGTGCATTGTACACCCCTGTTTTGAGAAAGGAGCTATTTGGACATCAGCCAGGCTGTGTGTATATGAGTGTGTGTGTGTGGTGTGTGGGGGGGAAAGTGGCTGGCACCAAAATACTTGCTGATTAATCTTTGTCTTCAGCATGCCCAGCTCTGGTCCCTGGGAAGCTGTGGGGCCTGAGCTGGTGTCCAATGGGCCTGAGGGGGCAGAATCAGGCCCAGGAAGATGGATTTCCCTGTCCCTTCGGCCCGTGCCCAGCAGGGAAGAGGAGAAGGCTGCTTCATTATGGTTAATGGGATTATTGAGGGGGACAGTAGTCATGGGGCATTAGCTGCTAATTGGGTCCATAATAAAGTTAATAAAGCTCTTATGGTCTTTGCCATTAAGTATAATTAAGGGGGTGCTCTGTGGTGAAGAGGGAGTGTTGATGGGGAACGGGCAGAGGACTCTTGCTGGCAGGAAGGAGCCAGAACAGGAGCAGGTGATGGGGAAGCTGGCAGCCATGCCAAGGCCAGGAGCTGCACTGGCTTCCAGAGCCCACCTCTGGCTGGGGTCCCCAGAAAATCCTCTAGGGGGTAAGGAGGTAAGGAGGAGAGGAAGTGAAGGGGGCTGAATATGTGCTGTTCATAGAAGTCCAGGAGAGAAGTCATAAACTGCAGGCCCAATACCCACACCCTGAAGAGGCTCAGAACACAGAGGAAATGGCAGTTCTGAGGCAAGCAGGCATAGACAAGCAATAGCTTTGGAGCATGACTGTGGTTTGTGTGCAGCATAAACTTGAAGTAGCTGCAGAAATCCTCTCAGCCTCAGCTTCCCCTTCTGCAACATGTGGGTAATAGCATGGTCATAAGGGTTCCAGAGACTCTGTGGTGGGAGAAAACTAGTGGGAGACTATGGAGCTCTTACTTTTTTCTTTAAATCAGTTTTTACTTATTTTATTTTGTAATTAAACAAGGAATGCTTGATGAAGTTTTCTTTTTTCTTTGGCATTCTGGGGTTTGAACTCGGGGTTTCCTGATTGCTAGGCAGGCGCTGTACTACTTGAACCCCTCCTTTAGTCTCTGAAGTGTGTCTTCTATACATTGGGAAGCATATCAGTGACTCTGCTATCCACAAACCCACCACTGAGTTGATGGTTATTTTTCCAGAGTTTTAGGGATACATTTACATTATATATATATATATATATAAATATATATATATATGGAGAAACAAGTTCTCTTTTTTTTTCTTCTTTCTTTCATACATGGAATGGTATTTTTGTATTGCTTTGCAATTTGCTTTCTTTCACTTCCATTTGTCTTTCTGGTCTTTCCTGCCCACTCAGTATTCTATAGCATGGATACACCATCATTTATTTAAACCTAGTGATGAGCATTTAGGTCGTTTGCAGTATTTTGTCATTTATATAATAGTCCATTCTTGTATTATCTTGTGCCTCGTGTATTTCTGTAAACTAGAGTTTTAGAAATTGAATAATTGAGTCAAAGTGGTATGCGTGCAATTTAATTTGGTATGCATAATAAATTTGCTTTTGAAAGGTAAAATGTGTTCAGTGTTTTGTTTTGTTTTAAATCATGATGCACACAAGAGTATAACAGTAGAACTTTGTCTCCCTCCCACTCTACGTATGCCCTTAGTTACAGGCCATCACTGTGACTCCTGAAACAAGATATTTTTTCCCTCTCTTTTTTTTTTCTTGGTGGTATTGGGGATTGAACTCAGGGCCTCACAGTTGCTAAGTAGGCACTCTACCACTTGAGTCACATCTCCAGCCTTTTTTTTTTTTTGAGACTCTCACTACATAGAATTGAGGTTGGCCTCCAATTCTTGATCCTCCTGCCTCAGCCTCCCAAGTGCTAGGATTACAGGTGCATCCCATACTCTTCTCCAAAATATTTTCAAAGATATTTGAATGCTTACTTGCATATTTTCCTTCTCTCCCACCTCTAAAATGATGGCATATTGTACTCTGTTTTATGCCATGCTTTTTTATCTGCACTTTGCCCTCCTTATATCTTGAAGATCATTCTAGAAGGGAACATACACATTGCTCTCTTAAATCGCTGTGAGTGTTCCATTGTATGGTTATGTTTTAGTTATCAAGCTTGTCTTCTAGCTGGAAACCTAAATTGTTTCTAGTCTTCAGCTCTTACAACGCTGCAATGAATATATAGACAAATTCCTAGAAGTGCAATTGCTAGGTCAAATAATTATGTTTGTTGAAAAACTTTGATAGATGTGGCCAGATTACACATGAAGATGACTATGGGGATGCCAGCACAAGGTACAGAGGTAGGGCTTGAACTTAACATGCTTGAGGCCCTGAATTCAGTTCCCAGCACCAAAAACCAAAAACCAACCAAACAAAAAAGAAACTACACCAGCCTACTCCCGCTGTCAATCCTGGGTAAGCTGTCACCTGAGTGCTTAGCTGTAACCACATTCCTTGGGTTCAGACACACTCCTGGGCAATGGTTGCTTCCTGGATTCTCCAGGAGTGTGCATGGGACAAGGAGCACAGCTTCCCCCTGGGAGATGCCTGCTGGAGGGAAAAGGAGCAATTCTTCCTGGTGCCTGGGAAAGCCACTGGGTAAACACAGTTGTCAGAGAGGAGGAGAGTTACAGTGGGAGGTCAAGGGTTAATGCAGATGGAGCTACTGGGACCCGCTGCACAAAGCAAACAAAACAAGTTGGGGGAGGGAGGGCCAGTCCGTGTGTGTGTGTGTGTGTGTGTGTGTGTGTGTGTGTGTGTGTGTTGGGGGGGGATACACTGACCAGCGCCATTATGAGCACCAGCTTTGAGCTGCAGAGGACCTGGACCAAGGAGGCAAACCCAAAGGCCTCCTGAACCCAGGGCTGGCAGGGTGGGCCTGCTGAACTGAGCTGCCCAGTGCTTCTCCAGGACCCCTCCTGGGTAATCCCTTGCAGCCCATCTGGAGGCTTTGTGAGGTATTAGAGGTGAGCCAGGCAGCTGCTCTGGAGCCAGGCACTGCTTTTAGAGCATTCCTGGGCATTAGGTCCCTGTCCCAGCACAGCCTTACACACACCCCACTGAGCCCCAGGGCTTGTCTGCCCCAGCCAATCCTGGCCTAATTACAGGTGTCCATGTCGGGGTCAGCCGCAGGGTTAATTTGGGGCTTGTCCCGGGGTAGCCAGGGCTCATTAATGGAGTCTCAATGAGTTCAGGGGATGATTCCGGCAAACAGGGGATTAAAGGCTGAGGAAGATTGCTGTGGGGAAGGCTGGGTTAGTCAGGGGAGGAAGGGCCTGAGGTAGGAACCAGCCTCAAGTGTGTGTTCACACACTCACCCAGAGGACGTGTAGACAGACAAACAGGCAATGAGACACTTTTCAGAGACACACAGGCAGGGAGAGGGGCAGGGTGGAGAAATGACCCAAACAATGTATGCACATGTGAATAAATGAACAAAAACAAAACAAAAAAAGAGACACACAGGCATGTTCATACTCATACATAGAGGCACATACCATCAGGACTTAGAATTGATTTCCTGTGAAGTCTTGGGATGTACGAAGACTAGGGCTTAGGGGATATGTCCCAGGGCCCTTTTCCAGCCAGAAACTTTGCCCTGCTTCTTCCAGCCTCCTCCTGAGCCCCCTCAGGTGTTAGCTAGGGTGATGACACTCCCTGCTCCTTTTCTTCAGGAATTGTGAAGCAGTAGACTGTGGGTAGAATGGCTGGGGGAAGGAAAGGGTGTTCCCCCACATTCCACAGTCTAGCTTGGCTCAGAGGGTCCCTGAGCCCAGCTGTCAGCCAAGCTCCCAAAAGAGCCCCCATACCCTACCCTGTGTCTCATGACAACCTTCAGGTTCTAAGGAGAGGCAGAGCCACACTATCCAGAGGTCACCAAAGAAGAGGAGGAAGAAGAAGGAGCTGATGGGAGCCAGGACTGGAATAGGCTGGGCAGGGGGAAATCACTTAACCCCAAAGCTGCCACTGGTCTTTGGAACCCCCAGTACTGATGGCCGCCAGCTGGAGTTGGCTGAGGAAGAGAGGCCTATGTGTGGGAATGCAGGAAGGGGCCTCCCAGGGCTTCCTGGGTCAGCTGGGAGGAGAGCACCTCTAGCATTCTTCCCCAGCCTGTCCCCTGCCACCATCCTTCCCTAGGGTGTGGAGGCTGGGCCTGGCTCTGTTTCTGTTGCTGACAGGGAATTTTTTCCATCATTAAATCCCTTCCTCTCACCCCAAACTGGTTGTTACTTCCGTCTTAGCAGGATGGTGGGGGCAGCATGGGCAGACTCAGAACCTTTGTGGAAGAGTCAGACTTGGGGTACCAAAGACACCTCCTTTCATCTGTGTCTCCTTCCCAGGCATCCTGTTGACTAGAATTTAGAAATGACCCTAGGGGCAAAGTGACTCCCATTACAGAAATAGCCACTATTCTGCCTCCAAAAACTTAGCTTCCCATCAGTAAAGGTGCCCTCAGGGCCAGGCTGCCACCTGTTGTCATCTCCTCCTTGGTCTAGGCATCCAGTATTCCTTCCCTGTGCTCTCAGTCTGCCCATGCCATTCCCTGGACCGCCTACAAACTCCAGGCTCATAATTGAATATAAACGCTCAGAAGCTAGTGAAAACAGCAGCATTAATCACCAGCAACCTGGCAGCCTCCTGCCATAGATCTTTCTCACACGTAAAATAGCTCATGTTAATCATTGCTGCTGATTTATTGTCTTCTCTGCCTTGTACATAAATTATTCACTATTGCTAGGCTGTGTGGAGGAATCCTGTAATGAGGACTTCCGTCCTCCCCTCTCTGAGGTGGATCCTCAGACCTCTGGGTCCACCCAACTGTGGAAGTTCACTGGCAATGCATGGAGCACAGGCAAAAGGATTGGAAATAGTGGAGAGAGGGAGTCCACATTCAAGTGTATCTGTCCTACTCAGGAGCACCTATGGGATCTTTCACCTCCAAGAAACAGGGTTGTGCCCTGGGGGACCTCTCCAGCTCTGGACAGGGTGTCGGGGCAAAATGGGAAGGGGGTGTTGCTGGGTGGCCCCTGGGTTCTCTAAGGCTCTTGGGGATGGGGTGCAGAGAAGGAGTCTTTACCTGGAGGTTCCGCCTCCCCACTGACAGCCTGTCTGCCAATCTAGTCCAGCTCACAAGAGTTCCCCTGTTCCTAGAACCAGGATGTTCCTGTGGTTTGGAGACCTGTGTTGTGCACCCCTCCTCAATCCTCCCCCTGGCCTCCTCTATGTCTGGGCTGCTCTCTCTGGCTAGTCTTGGAGAAGGCCATGGCCCCAGAAAGTGGTGGGAGTAGTTATGGCAATGTCCACCAGATGGCAGCCCTAAAACTCAGGATGGCAGCTGCAGGAGGAAGAACTGGGTGTTGAAATGCCTCTGGAAAGGTGGCACTGTCAGGGGAGGGTGACAAGGATTTGGAGGAGGTAAGGTTTTGCTGAGGCAACAGCCCTCAGCTTCAGTGAGACCAGAGGACAAAACTCATCTTACATCGAACCATGCATGGTCCCATCCTCAAATGGGATCATCTCAGAAGAACTGAGGCCCAGAAGGTAAACATGAATAGTGGCACCTGGGATGGGAAGGCCATCCCAACTTCACCAACCCTGACTCAACTCTCCTGAAGTATAGCTAGCCTGTCAGGGTTGGGCTCCTTGTCTGAGGTTCAAATCCATTGCTTCCCAGTTCCTCTTGCTTGACTGGGAAACCCGTAAAGGCTGTTAAGACAGGAACTACTGGTGTACCATTGTCAGTGAGGTCCAGTAAAACCCAGCATTCACTATTCCAGTGATAACTGTGATTGGCTGGTCTATTCTAGGACTTTCATCTACTACAGACCCATTCCTTCTTCTCTCTTCCACTTGTACAGTGGTGAGCTGCCCAGACACAAATGAACCCTAAGATCCAGGATGCTGTTGCTTTAACCCTGAACTTACCAGAGGTCCTCCCACTGCCGACACTTCTCTAAGCCTCTCATCTTCCACACACCCATGAGGAATACGGTCTTCCACCACCCACTGAGGCTGAGATGAGTGTGATGGCGTGCAGGAGTATCATATTGACGCTTAGCAATGGGCTACACATCCCCCAAGACACAAGATTCTGGTCCTTTAACTACGAAGAGCTGAGAGGGTGAAGCTGATAAAACCAGGCTCAGAAGGACAGCCAGGCCTAGGAGTCCTAGGAAAATATCTGAACTTCACGTCTCCTTGGCTGATCTTGCCTGGGTATCCCGGCTGTAAGCAACTCCCCAAGCTCTCTAGAGATATTAGCCACCTTGTGGAGAGTCCCTCTGGGTCCCGGCAGAGTCATTGAGTCCCGATGAACTCTTGGCCCAGGCAGGGTCCATTCTCTTGTTCTCAAGCTCCTTGAAGTCAAGGTCAAGTCATCCCCATCAGTGAAGACCAATGTTTCTCCAAGTGCAACTCCTGTGCTTGCTTCAGACCTACTGAGCTGTAGGAATGGGATCCAGGGAACTGAATTGTCACCAAGTTTCCTAGAGTCTGAAAACCAAAGCACAGGAGACTTTGTTAGAGCTAGGCTAAAGCCCTCAAAGACCTCCAGCTTCCCCCAGAACATCCCAGACCAAGATGAGTGAGTGGAGGCTTTCCTATTTGGCCTTGGAGTACTGATTTCCTGCAGCAGCTGCCCTGGAGATGGGCACACAGCTGGTCTCTGTCCTGTCCTTCCACTTGGGCCCCCTCCCTCCCTGCCAGCCTCTGGCCCTTCCATAGTCAGTTTGCCTGGCTCCCCCAGCCCACTGTCTTCATGTCTGTCTTCACATTTGTTTCAGGTTGCCCCAGCCCAGGTTGTTTATCCCTCAGAGGGTCCTAGTGGGTGTTTCAGTCCCAATTATGGTCTGACCACCAATGCTAAAACAAACGTCCTCGGCTTTGGAGGTGGAGGAGGCTCAGACAGGCTGGTGCCAGGGAGCCTGATAAAGGGGGATCTGCTTGGGCTTGGAGGTGATGAGAGCGGCTCCTAGTGATGGGACTCTGGGGATTAGAGGCTCATGGGTAATTGGTCTCCTCAGCTAGGCCCAGACCATTGAGGGGACAGTGTCTTGGACTCAGTGCCTCTTGCTCCATTTTCCAGTGTCCCTGTAGTCTCATCTAACAGAACCCTGGGGGCAGGGTGACTTGGAAAAACCTTGCCTGGCCAGCTGGCCTTGCTGGCTAAGTCCAGCCTCACCTCTGGAGAACAAAAAGCTTGATTCCTCAACCCAAGCTAGGCTACGGAGACCTTTTATCCCCTCTCAGTCTGTGGTCAGTGTCTGGGGAAGGAAATAAAAGCTAGGGATTCTAGATTCAGCTCTGCTGGCCTATGTCTGTGACTTGGATTTTGGTCCTTGTGTACTGGGCCTTGGTTTCCCTGGTCAATTTGCAGAAAATTATTCCATTCTGGCTGTACACAAGAGAGAAAAATACTGACTCTGCAGGCTCCCAGGGTGCCAGAAGTGAACAATGAGGCTCTTCAGGGAGCAACAGGAGGGAGGGCGTGGTGCCACTGGGAGTGCTGGTGACAGGGTAAGGAGGAAAATGGGGGGAATCTACTGATGGGTGGGCCCTGGCTACTGTAGAGAGCTTTTGAGGACAGGTTGCCAGGCATCCAAGAATAGGGGAGAGGCCTCAGCTCCATTGGAGACTGAGGCAGGAGCCACAGGGACCCACAGAGGCCATGCTTAGCACCCCTACTACTGTGCTTGTCCCCTGCTGAGAGGGGCCCCCTCATTCACTGCTGCCCTCTTTGGCTTCTCACCTAGCACTTGCTTTTACCCCTCTCCTGGCTTCTTGCTGTCTCCTAGAAAGGCCAGCACAGTTTGTTGGCCCATTGACCCATCTCTCAATGGGTTACACCTGGGAACATCTTTAAGAATAATAATAGCAGGGATAACAGATAAACACATCTCATTTATTGAATACTTTCCATGTGTTGTGCCAGGTGCTTTTGCAATTTGATCTCCTAGCAGTCTTGCAAAGTGGGCAGACACAATAGCTCCACTTTATAGAAGAGGATGCTGAGACTCAGGGAGAGTAGGTCAATTGTCTAAAGTCAGAGCACCAGGAAATATAGAACTGGATTCAAATTCAGTGTAGTATGATTTCTGAGCCCAAGGTTTTGCACGAGGCTCCAGATCCAATACAGAGTGGGTTTGCTCTATTTGCTGAACCAGACCTCATGGCTTTTATTGGGGGCCTCTTTGCCTGCAGTTCTGGTATTCAAGGTTGAAAGAGATCCTTTGGCCACTCAGGGCTCAGGAGCTCCAGAATCCCACTGGAGACCCAGGGAAGCTGACTCCATCTGAGCTAAATCCAAACAAGGAGCATCAGCTTCTGCTCTGCACTGCTGGATGCAAGCTTTCACACACCAGCTTTGGCTCTGCTGCAGGGCATGCTGGACAATGCTTCCTTGGATCCCTGGATGAGCATAGGTTTCTATTCTGGTCTTCATTCAGCCCTCTCTCACTCATTCAACCTAACTGCTGCCCAGACACAGGCTGCCTCTGTCCTGGGGCTGGAGCCATAATGCAACAGATGGAGGGATTCAAGGTAGGATGCACCAGTAGAGCCAGACATCTGCTTTCCAGGCTGCCCACCCTGCCCATGCACACAGGCAGTGACAGTGAGGTGGGGCAGGGCAAGTGGCCTCTAGGAAGGAGGGAAACCCACCAGGGGCTTGTGAGAGTGAATGTGAGAGCTGTGGGTACATTTGAGCCTGGGTGAATATGCATGTTGGAGATGGGGTGTGTTTGTCTGGGACTGTGTGTAGGTGTGTACCCATGAAGTGGAAGCCAGGTTGAATGTGTGCACTAGTGAGTGTGAATATGTAGCTTTTTGAAAGAATGCGAGTGACTAAGCAAGTGCGCTGTAGTGTAACCATGTGGGCTGCTTAGGAGTGTAATTGTGCTTGAATATGAGTGCACAAACATGAGAGCAAAGGACATATGCTGGCTGTGTCTTAGAGGAAAAATTCCAGAAGATCCAAAGGCCAATCTGTGCTCTGTCATTGACATCTCTGAGGCTTTGGCCCTGTTACTTCTCTAAGTCTCCACAGCAGCAAAAGGGGAAAATATCCCTTTCTCCCACCCCGGAGTCATAAGGACCAAGGACAGGTGTGCTGTGGGGAACACTTTGTAATCTGCCCAATGTAGATCCTTGGGAAGGTCAATGAACTCTCCCCATCCTCTGCCTCTCTCTCTCCCACTCCCACCCTGACACCATGTTGGTGCCTCAGCCTGGTACCAAGCTGGGGTGGGGTGGTGCCCCAGAGTCGCAGTCCACATAGCAAGGCTGGGAGTCCTAAGCTCTGGAGGACTGGCTAGGGAGAGAGCAAACAGGTATAGCTTCCATGTCTGTCCACATCAACTCCACATCTGTCTCCCAAACAGCATTAACTATCTGTACTGCCTTGTTCTGCTCCCTGATATTTCCCAGCCCACACACTGGAGGTGAAGCTCCAGGGCAGATCTTCTCCCTTGAGTGTCCCCTTCTGACCTACAGGCCATTCCCCTAAAAGATTCCCAGGTTCTAGGCCCCATCTCACTGCTACTACCAGCTCCTCTGAGCTTCTCAGGTGATTCTGGTGCCAGTAGCCCATTCACCTGCAATCAGATACTTAGTGCACTGGTTCTCAGACCTGCCTGCACTTCAGACAGGAACTCTACCTGGAGGAGATTTAAAAGATCTCAATGCCCAGGATGCACCCTGACTAGAGTCCCTGGGCTGGGACCCAGGTATTAATATAAGCCTAAAGCCTCACCTGGTGATTTTAGCATACGTCCAACCTTGAGAACCACTATTAATGTTTCCCAAACTTCTCTGGAGTGAGAATTTCCTGGGATGTTGGTTAAGTACACCATATCTCTTCCCCTCCCCTGGAAATTCTGATTGGATAGATCTAGGATAGACCCCAGGAATTTTCATTTTTAATATATTTATGAAAAAGAAATAATGGATGATTATAATTACAAGGGAATGTTGGAGAGACTTAGAACTATGCTTCCCAAACTTTAATGGGCCTAAGAATCCACAGAGTATCTTCTTCAGATTTGGATTCTGTTCAGGAGTCCTAAGCGAGAGTCTGAGAATGTATGAGAATTTCTATCCAGTGTAAGAGGAGACGGTGAATGATAAGTGATGAGACCAGGGAAAGCAGGGACCTTATAAACCAGGCAAAGAACTTGAACTTGACCCCAAGGCAATGAGGAAGCACAAAAGCTTTTACACAGAGAGGAAGCTTGTTCAGACATATACTTTAGAAAGATGATTCTTGTGGCCATGCCACATTGGGAATGGATCAGAAGATCTGACATCAGCCAGGAGGCTGTTGCAATCCATGTGAAAGGTGGTGGCAATGGCTAAAGAGACAGGAGCAAGGAAGACATAGTGACCAGCTGGGTGTGGGCTTTGGTAGAGGGTTTGAAGGCTTCTGGCTTGCATGTTGACTGGCTGTGGGTTAAGAGGGGTGCCTTGCATGTTGGCTAGTTAGGAAACTTCTTCTCATGTCTACTGCCCTCATGATCTGGTAATTGTTTAGCCTTAGGCTGCTGTGGGACTAGGGTGGGGAGGCAACCAGAAATAACCTGGAATATGTTAAGGAACTGGTATATTAGAGAGCACTCCCCTTGACATTGGGTGACCCTGGAGCTTTCCTGTTAGGGGCTGCCGAGACTTGGGGGCTGCTTTAAGGATTTGGTTTACTGAATACCTTGGCTTGCCACCTTATTCCTCTTTGACTCCCTTCCAGACAAGGAAATCTGAATCTAAGAATCACTTTTGCTCTTGGACCACATCTGGCTGATTCATGGTGAACCTCAAGTGCCCTCCAGAGACCTCCCCCCAGGTCATTTCTCCAGGATCAGTACTTGGCACGCTGGCCCATTCTGCCCTTGACCCCAGAGCTCTCTCTATATTGAGCTCCGACTCCCTCTCAAATCATCCACTCCAAGGACACTAGGTCTGTTTTTGCTTTGGGGGACCTTGTGTCTCCCTGTTTACACTGGCTGCTGACTCAGTATCTCCTAACCCAGTTGTTCTGTAGCTCCCAGGCTGCCCTGTTCCATCTCTCTAAGATATAGTTTCTTCCATGGGACAAGCTTACAGCAAAGCAGAGATTCAAGTCATGCCCACCAGGGCAAGAGCGTATGCCATCATCAATATACACTATCCCCATCTTCAGTGTCTAGTAAGAGCTAGCAATGCACTGGGCACCCAGCAAGTTCTCTGCATGTATTATCTTAGCCTGTGTTCACAGCATCACCAAGATATAGTCTCTTTATTTTTCCTATTTTATGGCGGAAGAAACATAGGCAATGATGTTAAGTAACTTATCCAAGATCACTGGGCTGGGAATTGGAAATAGAGTTCTGGAATATATACCCTTCCCTGAACTGCTCTGCCTCTCATGGCCTTTTTTACAAATCCAAAGCCTCAGTTAAGTCTTCTACCTGGGATCAGTCTCACTGGATTCTTCCCAAAGCAAATGTCAGGCCAGATTAAGGCTTATGCCCAGAAAAACTGAGGCATGGAGCACATAGTAACCCCAGAGGGACTTAGCTACAGTGGAAAGAGTCAGGCATTGTCTCACTCTGCCTCTTGTGATCTGAGTGAATTTAGCCAAGTGTTTAATCTCTCTGAGTCTCAGTTTCCTCATCTGTGACATTGGTGTGCTATCAGAAGCTGCCTCTCAAGGGTATGAGGAACAAATGAGATGTGCAAGGCAGAATTTTATCAGCTGGCATAAGGGATGATTAGACCTAGCAAGCACAAGGCATTAGTACCTAGTACCTCCAAAGAAGAAAAAAGTTAAAGAAAATCTAATAGATCAAGAAGGAACAAACCCTATGTTTGCTTTAATTAATTTCTTTTATTATGACTGCATTTCTCTCATGGTGAGGATAATTTCCCAAGTTCATTAGATGGTTTGCTTTATATCTTTATATTTTTGTTTCTATAAATCACCCTTTTTTATTTTCTTTCTTTCTTTCTTTCTCTCCTCTTCCTCCTTTTTCTTCTCCTTTCTTCTTAGCAGTCCTGGGATTTAAACTCAGGGCCTTGTGCTTGGCAAGTGTTCTATTGCTTGAGCCATGGCCCCAGCCCTTTTTGCTTTAGTTCATTTTTTTGGATAGGGTCTCGCTTTTTGCCAAGGGACAGCCTTAGATCACAGTCCTCTTACCTCCACCTCCCTTGAAGATGGGATTGCAGTTGTATAACCAAGCCCAGCTTATTTATTTATTTATTTACTTACTTACTTACTTTCTTATTGGCAGCACTGGAGTTTAAACGTGGCCTGGTGCTCATGAGGCAGGTGCTCTACTACTTGAATCATGCCCTTAGACCTCCAGCTTATTTTTTGGGATAAGGTTTTACTTACTTTTTTTTTTTTTTTTAACCTATCCTGGTCTGGAACCCTGATCCTCTCAAATTGGCCTCCTTCCTTTGCCCATTTTGCTATTAGTTTTTTAAAAAATCTTTTCTTTTTGGTGTGCTAGAATTCTTAGTTCTGGATGGTCATGTTTGTTATGCTCTAGTTACTTGTCTGTCATGTCATTTATGATCTTTCATGCATGAAAGCTTTAAATTTAGATATGGTATATTTGTCACTGTTTTCCTTTATGGCTTTTATGATTACTCTCTTATTTTAAACAGCATTCTCTGATCTGATATTATTTTATTTTTAACTTATATCTTTTAACATTCTAGACTTGGCTCTTTATTTCCTCTGGAATCTACTTTGTGAATGGTGTGATAAACATAATCCTTTTGTAAATTAGTGTTGGAGCCCCCCCTCAACATGTGTCTGGACTATGATGCTGATTTGCTAGTACCAAGGCATGCTTAGTAAGTGTTTTCATGATTTAGAAGTGAGAGCATTTGTAAGCAATGACTGTTGTCAGGTGAGGTGAAGGAAGGGTGGGGTGACATGGGAGTGACAGGAGGGAATTCCTTCACATGGCTCAGTTGAGTGAAGATAAGTTGGACATTCTGAGCTTGGCTTTCCTGTTCCCACCCCTCAGTATGAAAATGGCTCCAGGCAAAGAGTGGCAATAATCCCCATAGGATCCTAAGAAGTTACCATGTGTACACCTGGTATACAAGATATCCTTCTAGTACAGTTTGTCCATCTGTATAATGGTCTGTTTCCTTAGCTCCTCTCTCAACCCGCAACTAAAATATCAGTCCCTGGAAGAGAGAGAGGCAGAGACTGTGCCCACTTTGTCTCCTTCACATCTAACACAGAGCCAGCACCCTTGGGTGACTGTGCAGGTACATGTCCACACTTCTGTGTGCTCAGGTTGTGCTGAGGGGTGTGCCTCTGGTTGAGTTCATGCATGACACATGTTAGAGGCACACACACACAGTCGGTGTACTTGCATCTCAGACTGGGGTATGTGTTGCAAGATAGTAGGCCCGTGTCTCTGGGTGCAGGAACACACATATGCCTTCCATCTCTCTTCCTCCAGGTTTCCACCTTCCACTTCCTTGGGTCAAGCAGGTTTTTCTCTGTGCAGGTAGGAGTATTTTTTTATGGGGACAAAGTCAGGACATTGCAGTCCTTATAGTTTCTCCTGGGAAGGCCTCATTTCCCCCCCCCTTCCTCCCCTTTTCTTGTTGTCTTCTCCCCTTCTCTTTCTACCCTTCGTATTTCAGATCATTCCCCTTTCCCTTCGGGAGGGAGTTCAGCTCAGCTCAGCCTTTGCTGATGTGGCCATTTGGGCCCATTAGCTGCTTCCTAATGAGTGACTGCCTTCTCCGCCCCTCCCCCCACCCAACTGGGAGGGAGGGATCAATTAGCTGGTGCTGTACACACACACACACACACACACACACACACACACACACACACGTATTCATGCCCTCTTGTACATATGTGCACATTACATATTCACATATACACTCAGAACACAGTCATCCTCTCCTCTTGACCAGTGATATACTCCAGGGGTCTACCCAGCAGCCCAGAGAGAGGTCCTGCTCTGCTCACAAACTAGAATGCCCATTGGCAACCACACATTCCCAGCCTAGCTCTTTCCTAGATTCCCCTAATTCCAAATAGAGTCCAAATTTCCTATTTTACAGATGAGCAAACTGAGGCTTAGAGTGGGGAAGTGGCATGTCCAAGATCTATCAGTCATTCAGAAGCCTGGCTTGGAACTGTCCCTTGGCCTCTGATTCCCGTTCCAGTGTTAAACAGTTGAGAGAGAGAGAGAGAGAGAGAGATGGGCTGTCCCTCAAACACCCACTCTGCCCATGACAGAGCTGTGGGACTCCAAAGGTAGCAAGTCCAAGTTAAGATGTATGGGCATGATACTGGAGGTGGCAGGGACATGGGGAGGCTCTGCCATGTTCAAAGAAGAGAAAGGGTGGGCTTTCAGAGAGGACTTCCTTATCGTATGGGTCAGAAATTGTGGCAAGATGAGTTCAGCCCCTCTGGCTTTCACCAGCCTTGCCTTAACTTTTTCTCCACTGAGTCCTGACATCAGGAATCCCTGATCCCTGGCCAGCTCCCTCTTGGCCAGACAAGAAGGGGGCACTTCACCGAACATCCTGTTCGAAAGAGTGTCTCCTGAGGCTGGGGGAAGGTAGGTCCCAGCCTAACCCTGCCCCTGCCCCTGGTCGGCTCTCCAGAATCCATATGAGAACAGGAGGTGTGAGAAGTGGGCCTAAGTCTCAGGCATGCAGGACCCAGCAGAGGAAGACTCGGTTGCCTAGATCTGAATGCCCAGCACCAAGTGGCCAGCCACTTGGCCTTCCCAGCTGGAGTTAGGCTGAGACTTGGCAATGTCTGAAAACTTACATGGGAGGGATCATAGCAGGTATACGAGAGGCTTCCAGAGACTCTTCTTGCCCCCAGGAACTAGAAATAGTGCTATTTTTGTCCCTTCCCTGATCCCAAGTCTCTGGCAGGATAGCAGCATAAAGACTGAGGCCTGTCTGCCTGCCTTCCCTCCCAGGAGTCATCTGGGAGCCCATCCCTTGGCTGATATGGACCACACAGCAATCTCTGTCAATTCCCAGGCCTGCTCCCTGCCCTCCCCCTTATCAGGGCTCAGCCAGCAAGTCCTCCCCTAGGCTGAATTTTCCTACCTTAAAAAGTATAATGGTAGAGCCCTGACTCTGGGAGCTATGGAGCTTCTTAGTAGGTGCTAGCATGGGGTGGAGAAGGCAATGGCCTGTAGGACAGGGGACATGGGAAACACAAGTTCTAGGATAGGAAAACTTGGGTTGGAATCCCACTTAGTGCCTGAGTGACTGTAGAGAGCCACCCCACTTTTAATAGGTGCCTTAATTCTCAAATGAGGAGAATAAGACTTTGTCCCAAGGATTAGAAGCCATGTATAATGGCTAACATGATTTGCTTATGTGTGCATTAACAATTTCTAGAAGGGCATATACACAAAGAAAGTGTTAACGGTTACCTCTGGGGGTGTAGCTCAGTGGTACAGTGTGGACTTAACATGTGCAAGACCCTGGGATCAAACCCAACATCAAAAATAAATAAGTAAATAAAACACAGCCAGGCATGGTGGTTCACATGCCTGCTATTTCCTGGTGGTCCTCCCTGCTATTGAGGAGGTAGTGGTAGGAGGATCTTGATTTGAGACCAGCCTGCGCCAAAGCTCCAGACCCCTATCTGAAAAACACAAACTAAAGGCAAAAGGACTGGGGGCAAGGCTCACGTGGTAGAGTTCAATCCCAAGCACGGCCAAACAAACAACCTAGTGGTCACCTCTGGAAATGGAATAACAAAAAAAAAAAAGGAGAGAGACTTTTCACTTTAATGTCTTTTATACTGGCTTAATTTTACTACTAAGCACACTTTATATTTATTTAAAGGAAGGAAGGAGAAAGAAAAAAGGATGGACTACTACCAGCCAAAGTGCCAAGCCACATTTGAGTCAACAAATGGTAGCCTTAATTGTTATCTGTTAAATGTGTAATAATTCCTCCTTCCCTGGCATTGTACCCAGGTGTGAAAGCAATTTGTAAATAAATTGCTGTAGAAGTGCTACCTATGATTAACATCTAGGTAATGATATCTGCCATGCATAATTATACCTGTGAGCCAGCTTGTCCTTAATAGGAGTAGGTGTATATATCCTTCAGGTATTATGCAAATGGTACTGGGTGTGCTTCAGAGCACCCACCCTGTAGCTGTGCTGCCTGAGTTTGAATCCTAAACCCACTCACTGCTTACCAGAGAGTGACCTCCACCAATTTATTTAACATCTCTGGGCCTTAGTTCTCCTATCTTTAAAATGGGGATAATGAATGCACCACCTCCAGTGCATTGCTGGGAAGGTTAAAATGAACTACATTATGTAAAACTCTCAGAATGGACCCTGGCAGATTTTAAGTGTTCAACAACTGTTTTCTATTTTGTATCTCTGTGTGCACATGTTGATAGTTCTCATCCGTGGAAAAGGAGGAACACGGTCTCACCTGTCTTCCATCCAGGTAGTGGAGATGGTCGCGTGGGTCTGTTTGCAGACCCTTACTGTATGACCTAGGGTACTTGAGGAGACTGGGGCCATGCCAGGGCCTACCCTCACAGGGAGTGCTGGGGAGGAGAGGGCAACCCACATGAGCTCTCATCCTTTTTAGGCTTCCGGGACCACTCCCTGGTCCCCTCAGATATAAAATATCCACTAGGCCAGGAGGGAGCCATTAGGGGCAGGGGTAGGGAGAAGTAGGTCGCTCTCAGAATTCAGCCAAAAAAGAGGGAGAACAGCAGGCAGGGTTCTTCAAGCTAAGGACAGAGAGAAGTATCAAAGCAATTTCAATTTCACTGTTACCTCCCATCTATCCCACAGGGGAGAGGGATAGGATGGGATCTGGCCATTCCCATCCATGCCACCTTTAGGAGGAGCCAGGCTGCCCAGCAGGCTGAGCAGGTTTGGAAGAAGGTGCAGAGGACCTGACCTGGGGCAGGGACCTGGATCTGGGTGCCAAGGCAAGAGCCAGCGTGGGAAGGGAATACATGTGTTCACAGGGGGATCCCAGCCCAGAGGGAGATGGGGAGCAGAGAGACTGACCCTCCTTATTTGAAGGCACAGCCCCCTTCCCAGTGTAGACCCTGTGTCCCAGAGAGCTGCAGAAATCAGGGATTTTGAACCCCACTGGGACATACAGTGAAGCAAGTGCTCATGGGAATCGCAGGAGAATGTCTGTGTAAGATGTACTTATTCTGCCTTCTGCATGCAGCAGGGGCACATGCACCCCACTCACGTGGGCTCAGGTACATGTCTGGTCACCCCAGTACAACACATATCACTTACAGGCACACACACAATTATGTACACAGAGGTACAAGCAGGTGCAAACACAAGGGACAAGGCTAGAACCTGCAGTCCTACCTTTCATCTTACAGGTTAAGAAACCAAATCCTAGCCTGGTGTTGGTGGCTCATACCCGTAATCCTAACTACTCAGGAGGCAAAGATCAAGGGATCACGATTCGAAGCCAGCCCAAGCAAGTAGTTCTCCAGACCCTATCTCAAAAATATCAATCCACAAAAAAGGCTGGAGGAGTAGCTCAAATGGTAGAGCGACTGCCTAGCAAGCACGAGGCAATGAGTTCAAACCCTGCTACCATCAAAAAAAAAAAAAAAAAAAAGACATCAGATCCTAGGAGTTGAAATGGTGTGACCAAGTTCCCCCTAATGGTCTCCAAAGAGAGGCCCTCTTTAGGTTTTCCTCCTAAAAAGCCATCCCTACAGTCACTCTTCCCTCAGAAGAGTTTTGTCTGTCTGTAGAATGGCTGGCCTTCTATATTTGTGGGCATACCTAAAATCTCACCCCTTCAGAACTTCAGTTTGAGGGCTCCTGGTGGATGGGGCCAAATCTTTCCCTATCAGAGCTATGTCCCCCACAATACTGCCTTAGAAGGAGGTCAAAGAGTTCCACAGAAAAGCCAAGAAAGTTGAGATGGGGTGAGTAGAAGGGCCGTGGGGGATGAGGAAGACCTTGAAATGGGCAGGCCTCTCATACTGAAGCCCTGTGACCTAGATTCTTATGCCCCTTCCACACTCAGGCATTCTCTTCAGCAGTGTGAGGAGTAGCAAGGAGGAAGAGGGTGCAGGGAAAATTAGAGAAGGGAGCAATATGGGCACAGGTGAGGGATGTGGAGGGGCAGTCTTCATGTTCTATTTTGGAGGTAATGGTTTATTAAATTGTAATCCATTCAGAAAGTACAAAATTATACATGCACTTTGTGATTTACTTCTATGTATGAATTCAGAGCCCAGTGAATTACATGGGTAGACATACACGTGTAGACAAATAATAGGGGCTCATTATCAGTCCCTAGGAGCCCTTCATGTCCTCTTCCAGATACAATGCCCCCCAGAGTGACCCTACTCTGGCTTCTTGACCATAGATTAGTTTGGTCTGTTTTAATACTTTTTGTATGTGGACTCACAGAGCATGTTAACTTTCACCTCTGGCTTCTGTTACTCAGTAGTAATAGTTCTGAGATCAATTCGCATTGTTGATATACTTTTTTATTCTTGTGTTGGATACTGGGGATTGAACTCAAGCTCTCTATCACTTGAACCAAGTCCTTGTGCTTTTACTTTTTTTTTTTTTTTTGGTGGTACTGGGGTTTGAACTCAGGTCCTCAGGCTTGTTAGATAGGCACTCTACCACTTGAGCCACTCTGCCAGCCTGTGTTTTTACTTTTTGTTTTTCAGATAAGGTATTGTGCTACTACCCCCTCATTCTCTCCTTCCCCTTCCCAGCCTGGGATTGAGATCCTTCTACTTCTGCCTCTCCCACCCCAGTAGTTGGAATTACAGGCATGTGTCACCACGCCCAGCTCCTAAAAATACTTTCTTAAACAATATTCACACACACCTGTACACACACATTAAAAACCCACATTCATTGATCCTTAGTACTTCAAAAAACAAAAACCCTCACATCTCAGAAGGCCCATGTGTATATGGTTCCACCATAAGTATGCATAAACTGCTTACATGTAGGCATGTACGCAAGCACACCCAGGTTCTCATGCACACATGCCACTCTCATTACACACATGTACTGAGACACACACACACAGATACACATACACACTCAAGCACAACCTCACATGCTTGGCAGCTCTCACACATCCATGCACTCAACACACATGCATCACTCATATATGACCACCAGTGGTCACTCACAGTATGTATGTGTGTATAAAACACTTGCACCCAAATACTCATGTTTATACACACTCATGCAACTCATGCACACGTAAAAACATTCTCGAAACAGACATATCGCATGTACGTCCCTTTCTGCCCACTAGTGCTCACTCCCACGCCCTGCACCCTCAACCACCCACACTGGCCCCACATCTCACACGGATGTGCCTGCTCATTCCCATGCTGGTGGCTCTCAGCTTCTTTGGCTCAGGCTCTGAACAGACAGCAGAATGTGATAAAATCAACAGCTGAAAACCATCCTGAGAGCAAAGCTTTACTTTGTTGAGAAATCTGAGCTCTTATTGGAGGAATACAAGTGCCTATGTCTGGGACAGGGGGAGAGGGGAGGTGGTGGGGTGGTCTCCCAGGGCGCCTGTGGCCATTGGGCTGTTTCCATTATAAAAAATGATGAAAGGGCCCGCGCAGTGAGAGCATGGCTGTGAGTAAATAAAGAGCCACCTCTGACCCTTGGAGGCCAGAGCACATCCCAGAACGAATGCTCATTAGGGAGGGGCGCTTGGGCCCAGCCTAAGTTCTCCGGCACCCGAGGCCTCAGGCCAGACTCCCAAGGGAGACAGGGGATATGAGAACCCCTGGATGGGGGTAGGGGGAAGTAAAGGGAATATGGGTAGAGAAAGGAGTAGGGAGTAGAGAAAGGGGGCCAGGGCCACTTGGGAGAGAGGGGACATCACAGGAGAACTCTGATTTCTGGCTCCCCCTCCATGCACAGCCTCCCCAGGTCTCTTTGGCTCCTGGGCTCTGAAACAAGTATACATCCCCTTCTGGTGTTTAAGACCTGGTTTGCTTATTTTTCTAATCACCAGGAACAATAGGCAAACAGGGGTTAGTAAAAATAACAAACACAGGGCAAACTACAAAGTCACCGGGAATCCCAGAATGGTTGAGAAGTGGTTGATTCTGGCTTTGGTTCAGGAATGAGAGTCTTGCTAGACCTGAGTCCTTGCTTTTCCTCCAAACTCTTTCCTAGAGGACCTGTCCAGCTCAGCATCAGGAACATCTTTGGTTGGCAGCAAAACTCAGTGAAGAGGCTGCTTGGAGAAATCCGTGAATGAGTACCTGGTGGACGAATGCAAGCAGTGTCTTGGAAGCCCACATCCCGCCTCTGTCTGAGTTCCAACCTCTCCCAACTATGGAGTCAGGCAGGGTCGCACTCCTTCTCAGACCTCCTCCTTCTCTTTCTCTGTGGCTGACCTCCAGGAGCTCTCCCCCAGGGCTGAAAGTCACTTTCTTCTACAGTAACCTTAGCTTATTTATTTATTTATTTTTGGTAGTACTGGGGTTTGAACTCAAGGTCTTGCGCTTGCAGACACTCTACCACTTGAGCCAAAGCTCTAGTCCATCTCCTGGCTTTTGAAGGTTTACCTGATCCAGTCCCCCAGAAGAGAGCACTTTGCAATCCAGCCCCTCAAGAGCCCTCCCTGTACAACTCTCCTTCCTGAGTGGGCCCGGTAGCCACTCCCTTTGTTCCTCCCTGAGGCCACTAAGTGGCAGCTAAGTAGGATCTGGGAAGTCCTATCCTGGCTAATTATAATAAGAGTGCCATGATAATGAAACTTTCACCAAAAGATAAAGAGACTCCCAGGTTTCTATGTGAGGACCTGTGGGAGAAGACAAGAAACAGTACTTTGTACCTTCTGACCCTGCCACCCCATCTGTCCCTGACTCAGGAAAATAGAGGAAATGAGTTAGAGAAAAGCATCCCCACTCTCCTGTAAGTCTGCACACTTGCAGCTGGAGCCACAGCCTTGAACTAGAGGGTTCGATTGTCAGAGGAAGCCCAGCCAAAGACCACTCTAAACCGGTTAGAGTTTGTGAGGGGGCCAGTGTTGGGCTGGGGAGCTGCCCTATGCAGTGAGCCATGGCCTGAAGCCAAGTACCCAGAGTCCGGCCCCTCTCTATCTTGTGGGCACAAAGCCTATTTTCCCTGAATCCTGTTGGTGACTGGGTTTGGTCTTTGTCCCTGAGGGGAGGAGGAGGCTGAGCCACCATGGGGCGGGGGGGGGGGGGGGGGGGGGGGGGGGGGGGGGAAAGGAGGTTTGAGGAATCCAGGCAGCTGAAGCCTGTGTGTCATCAGCACTAGATTCTTGGTCTATACCAAAGGCCCCTCTTGGCCATGTCTCTCTTGCTCCGTCAACTGAGATGAAGGGGAAAGTCAGATGGGTTCAGCCTCAAAACCAGCCACAGACCTAGAAAACTCAGAAATCATGGAAATCAACGTTTCCTGCATTTCCTCTTAGAGTTCCCTCAGCCCCATTGCAAATCATACCCAGTTTTTACTGGGAAGTTACTGTAGGATGTGAATTAACCGATTTTTATCCTCACAATAACTCTGTGAGTAAATGCCACTATTGTCCCCACTTTACAAAGGAAAAAACTGAGATCCAGAGAGGCAAAGTTACTATCCAAGGTCACCTAGTTTTTATGTGAAGGATAGGAATTAGAGTCCTGGTCATCTGGCTTCTAGGTGGCTGGGAGGAGTCTGGTTTGGGGCAGGAGAGCCCAGGTTCAGGAGCCTGTTCATGGGGGTGAGGACCATTGTCATCCTGGATCTCTGTACCTGGGTCTCCCTGTGATCCTGAAACAATACCAGCATCTCCTCTGCATTGACAGAAAGGCAGAAGCCCTCACAGCCCTGTCCCTTCCTCATTTTACTCAACTCCTACCTTCTCAACAACAAAAAGTCCATCCATTTTTTTCTCCCAAAGTCCATCCAACTGTTTATGTCTATCATAATGTTTTACCTCTTGATCCTTACAAGGTTGAAACTTGGGCTTTGGGCTGGGGTGTGTAGCTTAATGGTGGAATGCTTGCCTAGCATGTGCAAGGCCTTGGCGTTTGATACTCAACACTGCACAAAACAAACACACACAGAGACAGACAGACAGACACACATGCTCTAAACCCTCTAAAACCCACGACCATCAACAAAACAATGGAGCTTTTTCTGAGTTGTAGATAGTAAGACTATATGATCTTCATTTTTTGGGGGGGGGAGTGGGTGCTAGGGATTGTACCTACAGCCTTGCACGTGTTAAACATGTGCTTTACCACTGAGCTACACCCCAGCCCACAATCTTTAGTTTTAAATTTTCACATTGCATTTACCTACTTACTTCCCTGCATGTATAGCTCCTGGTAGTCATTATTTAAATTCTTTAATCAATCTTGCATTTATTTTATAGATATAAAATAACTTCAACTTATTTTTAAGTGGCAAAGCTTTTCTCAACACCACTTACTGAGCGATCTTCTTTTCTCCCTTGCTTTCTACTGCCTATGCTAAATTCTTAGGTGTGATTAAATCTATTTCTAAGACTATTCTGTCCCATGATTTAAATATCTATTTTAGCCAGGCACCTGTGGTTCATTCATGCCTATAATCCTGGCTACTCAGGAGGCAGAGATCAGGAGGATGGCGGTTCGAAGCCAGTGCCATTAAAATAAATAAATATCTACTTTAGTGTGTACATCACATTGTTTCTATTTAATTTCCCTATAATTACAAGGTTTTATATTCAAATTTGCTTTCTCTCTTTTTGTGGTACTAGGATTTGAACTCAGAGCCTCGCACTTGCTAGTCAGGCACTCTTACCACCTAAGCCACTCCATCAGTCCTTTTTTGTGTTGGGTTTTTTTGTGTGTGTGTGTGTGTACTGGGGTTTGAACTAAGGGCCTCACACTTGCTGGCTTGCGAGGCAGTTATGCTACCACTTGAGCCACTTTACCACCATGTTGGGTATTTTTGAGATAGGGTTTCACAAACTATTTGCCCAGCGCTGACTTCGAACTGAGATCCTCCTAGTCTCTGCCTACTGAGTAGCTAGGATTACAGGCGTGAGCCACTGGCACCCAGAAAATTTGCTCTTCTTTAGATGATTTGACATATTCACCTATTTACTCTTTCATGTGAAACTTAGAATCATGTTTTTTCCTTCTAAGTTCTAAGAAAATTTCTAGGATGACTTTGATTACCAGGCATTAAGTCTATAAATTCTCTCGGGGAATGTTAGAATTTGACAATGCTTGTCATCTTCACCTAGAAATGTGGCACATCTGGCCATTTTCTGATTTGTATTAGTAGTTTCAATGGCTGTGTATTATTCCTCTGTGCTGATGTGCTCCAGCTGGCTTAACCATTTCCCAGTATTGGGTTTTTAGGTTGCTTCCAAGGTTAAGCCATTATGAATAGAGCTGCTATTTATAATATTCGTTATAATATTCATCTTTGTACAAATTACTTTTTTTACTTCCTTGGGATATGGTTCCAAAAGTAGGATTACCTGATCAAAGGATATGAAGAGTATCATGTTTTTTGTTACATAGCTCAAGGATGGGACCAGTTTACAGTACCACCAGTGACACAGGAAGAAATATCCATTTTTCCCTTAACGAACCTGTGAGTGACTTGAAGGATTAGCTGGGTAACTTGTTCCTAAGTTAAACAAACTACAGTACCAGGGACAAAAAACGGAGTTGGAGAGTGGGGATCTCCTGTGCTGCCTACCTCCCTTCCTGTGTGTGGCTGCCTCCGAGTCCTTCTAAGAACCAAGTCCCTGTCCACAAAGAAGTCCTGTTTATTCTTTTTTATTTAGCATACATTTGTATAGCCCTTATTATGAGACAGATCCTATTCTAAGCACTTAACAGATATGAACTGTATTTCTTATAATAAGCTCACAAGGTAGATCCTATTATTGTCATCTCCATTTTATAGGTAAAGAAATTGAGTCATAGCTAAATTCATTGTAGGTCCCATAGCTAGTAGGATTCAAACTCAGGCAATGTGGCATGAAATTATTGACTTGGGATGGGCATTTCAGCTCATAGCCACCCTTCTTATCCTGAGTCTTACCTTCATCACAGTAGCCTCAAACTTAAGGAAGGAAGTTTCTAAATCTTCATGTCCTGGGTCTCAGACCTTTTTACAGTAGCCTTGCAGTTACTTCTTTCTCATGTACAGCCAACCCTGCCATGTGGGCTAAACACCTTTACATCTTTTCATCTTTTTAAATCTCTACCACAATCATACAAAGCAGATAATACATGATCATTTTACAAAGGAAGAAACTGATGGTCAGAGAGGTTATGTGTGTTTCCCAAGGCCACACAGCTAATGTAGTGGCAGGGGAAGAATTCGAAGAATTCAAATCTAGTTGGTCAAACATCAATGTCTTTGGTCTTTCCATTATCTTTGGATCCTCTCTGGCCCCCTGAAGCCCTGTCCTTTACCCCTAGCTTATTTCTCTGTGCCCTGCTTGGTTTTCTTGAAGAACACACAAGTGAAAACAAATTCTTTTACTGTAGCTTAGCTGCTCTTCCTGGCTGCAGTCAGGCCTGGCTTTATCGTAACCCAAATGGCCACTCTCAAGGAAAGTGCCACCTGTAGTTACCTTTTGCTTTTTGGAACTGAGGTCTACTCCCTGAGAGAGGCCTAAATAGCTCCTTCCTTTCTGTCTCAAAGTCTACTCCCCTTTGGTGCCTGCCTATCAGGTTCCCACTTCCTGTCTTAGGTTCTTCAGTTAGTTTAAGAAGAGCAGATGATTGGCAGGTTCTGATTCCAAAAAATAGACCACGCCCCTCAGCTCAGAATTTTGAGCCTCCTATTTCTGAAGGTCTTCTGAGATGACTCGTAGTTCAGGTACCTTCTGGAGAGTGGTTTTTCCCAATCCTGTCATACAGTTGTACAAGCTCGTACATTATGTTATGTGCACAGAATTCCCATCCAGGATAAGAAAAGCCACTTTACTGATCCCTAGCAAACTCTGGGATCTATGATGACAGTTGTCAACTTCAGAAACTGAGCATGGCATATTGATGGGTTGCAGTTGTGTTTGAGCATTCTTTTGTGTGAACATGCACACCTGTGTGGTTATGTAAATCTCTGAGTGCGTGCTTCTCCAGGAGAAATAGTGCAGATCACATCTGCATGGGTGACCCAGAGCCTCGGTGATGGACTGATGTGGTTTGCTCAAGAGTTCATACACGTAGCTGGGTGCCAGTGGCTCACGCCTATAATCCTAGCTATTCAGGAGGCAGAAATCAGGAGGATCGAGGTTTGAAGCCAGCTCAGCCAAATAGTTCTAGAGATCTATCTCAAAAAAAAAACATCACAGAAAAGGGCTGGTGGAGTGGCTCAAGGTGAAAGCCCTGAGTTCAAGTCCTAGCGCTGCAAAAAAAAAAAAAAAGAGTTCATTCATGTATTCTTGAAAATAAGACATCAGTAAATTCCTCTGAGTTTACGTGTGAGTGTGTTTGTGTTCACACCATATACAAGTTGTGTAAAAGGGCTGGTTAGGAAGGTTCATCACCTCCAGAACACTAAGAATAGAGTTGGAAGGCAGCCTGGACAGAAGAGGTGGGATGGAAAGAAAAGAAACAGACAAGTCAGGTCTGATGCTTCATAACTAAGCAAAGGGATGTTGTGGTAAGTCCCATACAACCCCACCCCCCCGACATTCAAACAGGTGTGTGGCATTCACACAGTCCTTTTCAGCCCAGGGCAAGAATGGTAGGTGGGAGTTGGGGAAAGTTCAGGCTGACTAACTAGGTATAGCTGCAATTTTCAGGAGGGAGGGATTGGAAAGTATGATAATGGTCCTTGTTCCCCCATCCCTAGGCCCTAGGCCCCAGCCCATCCCTACAGCTTCTATGGACTCTCTATGATCAGGACAGTTTGGCTTTGGTAGAGAGATAAGGGTGGGTGGCAAGGAGCTCCAGGAAGCCCATAAAGCAGCCTTACCAGTGCCTTTCACCCTCTGTCTGCTCCAAAGGCAAAGAAGCCTCCTTCTCCCAGCAGCCCCTGGAAGGTTTGGAAGGTTTGAAGGTTTTGCTGACTTCAGAGGGGTGGGGGAGGAAGGAGGAAGGATGGGAGGCCTCTGAGGTGAGGAAGCTTTTGCTGAGACTGCAGGCTCCCAGCCCCTCCCTAGTTTCTCATTACTGAGGTCCTTGGGCAGGAAATGTCTGCTTATTTGAAGGCCAAGAAGAACTTGGGGTTTGGTTAATGCCAGCCAGCACCAGGGCAAGGTCTGAGGCAGAGAGCTGGCTCTTGACCTTGAAGTCCTGTCTGCACTTTTCTGCCATGCAGATGTGCTATATTTCTAGATCCTATCTGCTGCTTTAGCCCTGCCCTCTCCATGGGACCTAAAGAGGCCTCAAGCAGAGGCAGTTAGGGAGGCAAGAAAGGTACCTGGTATGTCTGAGGAAATTGTCAACCAGCCTGGAAAACTGGACAGCATTCAGTGTCAAGGATTCCCAGACCTCTAGGAATGACAAAAATTTTACATAAACATCAATGCAATAATGAGAAAGATAACGAGATACACTTGATAAAGTGGGCAACTTTTATATCATTTCATCTTTATGTTGGTTCTAACAATGGCTTGATAAATTCAGAGGCAGAATCTGCTATGCCTCTTCCATAAACCAGAAAAGCGAAGGTCAGAGATGTTAACTGATTGTTCATGTTCACATTTATAAAAATCAGTGAGGCTGGGACTCCAACTCATGTCTCTATGACTTCAAATCTATGAGGGAAAAAAAGGAATTAAAAAAACTTGGGGGCTACCAGCCACTTAGGAAAGACTCAAGAATTATGCCTGGAGATTGTTAGGGAAGGCAGGACTTTGCGTTAGTTTGTGAAGTAGAAGTAGTAATTTAGTTTAGGGGTAAGGGTGGAGATGAAAGGAGTTGTCAGGGTTTTGTATCCAAAGGATGGAGAGGGAAGGTGTGTTTATATTGAGTATACCATGGCAATGGAAGCCATGATTAGGGGAGGGGACTATGGATGGAGTTAAGTTAAGGAACTTGAATGGAGGAATAAGGGTCTGGCTCCCCCACAGGCAATGCAGAGCATTCGTGATGGGGGGTTGTTGGGGATTGAACTCAGGGCTTTGAACTTTTGAGGCACTGTCCCACTTGAGCCATGCCTCCAGCCCTTTTTGCTCTGGATATTTTAGACCAGGATCCTCCTGTTTTATGCTTCCCGCTGGAGTTGGGATGACAGGCATGGGCCACCACACCCAGCTTTTTTTTCCATTGAGATGGGGTCTTTTTGAACTTTTTGCCAGGGCTGGCCTCTAATCCTGATCCCCCTGATCTCAGCCTCCCAAGCTGCTAGGATTATAGGCATGAGCCACCAGAATCAGGCTCTATTAGTGACTCTTAAGCCAGAGAAGACATGTCCTGTATACCCATCAGGGGAGGAAAAATGGACTCCTCTCAGCAGTGTGGATTTGGAAGTGACGGTGAGGGGACAACTGAGAACAAACAGGGTTGATCATAGAAATAGAAGGTAATGAAGGAGGTGAGGGTGTAGATGAAGCTTCTTGTTTGGGAGAGGTTGCCTCCAGAAAGAGGCCTTGAGAGAAAGCTCCTGACTGAGACATCCAAAGAGATAGGTGGCCCTGGCAACCCTGGGAAGAGGGAGTGGGAGGCAGCCATTCTCTGGACATGCTTACCTAGTGCTGCCCGGGCATCCATG
Organism: Castor canadensis; assembly: GCF_047511655.1. NCBI lineage: Eukaryota > Metazoa > Chordata > Mammalia > Rodentia > Castoridae > Castor > Castor canadensis. The sequence goes on along the minus strand of NC_133392.1, from coordinate 28,308,655 downwards.
GGCTCTGCGATCTGAGCCTCGCACCTCATTGAGAGGTTATTAATAGGGAGTTTGTCTGGTGTCAGAGCGCAGACACAAACTGCATTAGCATTACCCCATAATCTTATTTAGTAAACGCTCATGCCGTTCAGTCTCCTGTAATTGCATTGGGAAGATGCAATATTTATGAAAGGGGAGAGAGGATGTCACTGCTCATCTCCAAGCTGCAGTAAAAGTCCCGGGAAATACTGCACCGGCAGCCCAGTCCTAGCTGCTGTCCTGCCAGCATGGGCAGAGTTGGTGCCTTGTGGGTCCTGGGTGGCCCTGCTGGCTGCCCTCAGCCTCTGCAAACTTTCTGGAGCTGTGGGCAGCAGTCCAGGGGGTATAGACAGAAGCAGTGGTCACTTCTCATGGAGTCTCTCCCAAGTTTTTGTCCTTGGCATACCCTGTGCAAAGATCTCAACTGCACAGAGTCTCTGGACACAAGGCTCTGGGTTTCTCCTCCGACCTCCAGCCAGGATTTCTTTTTGCCATGGGGCAAACTACTCCAGAGCTGAACCAGAGGAAGGACTGGATGATGTTAACTTGTCTGCATAACCTGGGCAGTTTAGCAGAGCTGGAGTGCTGGCAGGGGAGGGTGGTAGCAGGTGGGAAGCAGGGGTCTGTGGGTCTGGCTAAGACCTCATCACCAAAGCAGTTCTGGCTACTGGAAAGGTTCCCCAAAGCCCACTACAGCCTCAAGTTCCAGGAGGGTGGAACCTCCCACTTTCCTGGAATCCCCTCCCAGCTCCCTATGACACCTTACAACTCATACACTGGCCAGTTCCAGGAAAAGGGCTTCTGCGTCCAAGGAAGAGGCAGGGGTACAAAGTCGCCCCATGGGACTGAGGAGGACAGCTGTCAGGCAGAAACTTCCTGTGGGACCCATGGCAGTGCCAGAAGTCAGGCCCAGCTCCCTGGTGTGGCTCCTCCGAGATGGGAGCTTGATCTCCTACATGTCCTAGTCAAGCCTCAACAGCATGCCGCGCCACATCCCCACCTTGTCACTGTAGCATACAATGTTCACACAGACCCCACACACCCACTGTGGTGCAGGGGCTTAGAGCTCTGGACGCACTTGCACACTCACACAGACCGCTGAGCGCTCACACCCATCCGCTCACACACTCACACACAGCGTGCCCCGCATTCACTCAGGACTAAGCGGCCCACTGGTTTACATTCTCACCAGTCGCCCTCCTCTCCCTTTCCCTCCCACTCTAGATTCCCCAAACCAGGGAGGGGAAGGGGCACCGCAACTCCGGACAGCTGAGAACCTGGGAGAAGGATGGGCGGAGGAGAGCCACAGCCCCTCCCCATGTCAGCTCCCTCCCCTCCCCGCAGTCCCATTAATCACACCACTGCAGTCCAGTTGGGGATCCCAGGCACCCAGTGTAACACGCAGTCTGCGGGACAATGGGATTTTTTCCGGGGGGAGAGGCCGCCTCAGGCCGGGGCTCAGGCGGCGACACCTCCTTCCCTCAATCTGTCCCTCGGCACCCAACGTGCGCCTGCGGCGGCTAGGAACGGGTGGCAGAGCGGACGCGGGTGGCTCGCGGGTGGCAGGGCCCGGCCGACCTAATTCAATTAGCTGGACCGCCTCCGCCTCCGAGAAACTCTGGGCCCGCCGGGGCTCCGGCTCTGGGCAGCTGCTCTTTGTGAGCAGAGTCCATGCATATGGATTCTGTCCCTCCCCCTTCGGCACTCCCTCACCCTACTTCTGGCACCTGGGGCTCCCCCCGCCTCCTATCCCCCCCCCGCCCCGCCCCCCGCCAGGCCCTGAGAATCATCCCTGCCTCCCCGGAAAAGTTGGGAAACTGTGGTTCTTGTGGGCCCAGTTTGGCCATCGGAGTGTGAGACAGAGAGAGGAAAGGAGTGCTTTTAAAAAACCTGAACAGGAGGGTCTGGCGCATGTACCTAGGGTCCGCAGGAGTTTGGTTCCCCGTGTCTGGGTTGCCGGTATATAGGGACCCTCACCGGTATGTGCAAGAAAGGAGAGGATTTTATTTTGTTTTGTTTCGTTCTGATCTGTGCTGAAGGATCTGTGAGTGCATTTGGGCACGTCCTTCAGCACCTGTGTATGGACACAGAGGAACTGAAGGAGGTTTGTGAGGATCTGTGGGGTTCCTACATCAGGGAGTGTCTGCCTATTTGTGTGCAATGTTCTGGATGTTTGCGTGTGACAGAGTGCTGTCTCTGTGCCAACGCTGAATCTGGAAAGCTTCGGGTGTTCCGATCTGTCACCATTTGTGTATGTGGTGTCCTTCCGTGTGCAGCTAGGACACCGTGTGGAACACATCACTCCACCGCTAATGGCCACCAGCAGCAGATGGGGCTCCGGATCTCAGTCGTTCCCCTCTTATCCTGCCTGGTGCTTTACGGATGGAGGGGGAACTTGACGAGTTCAAACCCGAACTCCAACTCACGCATTGGAAGGACGTTCCGACTCCGGGGCACTGCCAGAGGCAAAGGAGGCCGGCCCGTTCACCTAACGGGGGTCTTAACCCGCCGGGTTTTCCACTCCCAGGACACCCAGGCCTCGGCTTCTGACTTGCAAACTGAGTCCTGAACGCCCAGGAAATAACCAAAGCTGCCCACTCCAAAGCAGCCCAAAGTACCTAGGAGTGACTTCAAGATCCCTATATTCACTTCCATGGCCATTGCTCATGATTGGGGTCCTCTGGGAATTTGGGTTTCCTAGCGCTGGAAGGTCTTCATCGGTCCTTTCACTGAGGCCCTATCTATGCTCCCAGAGCGGCTGAGGAAATGAGAAATCTGGGTAGATATGGACTGTACAAAGTTGTGGGCCCCGCGGGAAAACTTGCCTTCCTAGCGTTTCCTGGGATATATAACTAGTTTCAGAGCGGTAACAGGGAGGGGGCGGGGGTAGGGAGAGCCCACCTGTGGACTGTGAAGAAAGCTTGCCAGCCCTGCATATTACAGGGAGTAGGTTGGTTCCTAGAAGATCTTGGAGACCAGGATAGCATCTGGGTCTTGCTCTCTAGGCTCCACCCTCCCTATTTCCAGCTTCAATCTGGGACGTGTGGGGTGCCCTCCAGGTGCAGAAATTCATCAGCTAGGGAGGTCCAGACTCACTTGGTAAGCAGAGTAGAGCCCAGGGTAGATGCCAAGGATGAGAGAAGTTGGAGCCAGCCCATGGCCATGGCAGTGAGTCTTAGGCTGAGCTGCCCACCTGGGGCCCAATGGTGGTAAGTTGAACTCTGTGCCCAGGAAGGTATCTGGTGGAGAACAGGACTAGGGTGTTCTGTCCTGCTCTGAGCTTCTCTCAGCTCACTCCCACCCTCATTCTTTCTTGGGGTTCCGGCATCCTGGGAGAAGAGTTAGTATCAGAGGCATTTTTGTCCAGATTGATTACAGGGTGGTGGGTGCTGAAGGTCCCTGAGTCTCCCTTGAGAGGGAGTTGGTCAGAGAAAGGGGAAAGACCCAAGCTTGATGCCCAGGCTGATTAGGCCAACAGCTAAGGGATAGATCTTGATGGGGAGGGACCTCAGAGAAGGACCCTATTTCAGAAGCATCCATCTGTAGGCTTGGTCAGCTTAGTCTGACCAAGAATTGGACAGAGTGTATGGGGCTGATCCTGGAGCAGCTGACCTATGAAGCACTCCCTCCTTTCCCAATCTAGCCATTAGAGACCATCACCCCCACCTGAGGCTCCTCCAGGCTAGAATGCCCTTCACTGGATCTGACAGACCCTAAGTCACCAGCTGCTCCTGCCTCTTCCATGGAAGAGAATGTTTTCTGCCCCCTTCACTGAGACAAGTGGGCAAGGCAAAGGGGACCCCTTTGATATTAGGAATGTAGACCCCCAATGGCCCCACCATGGACTACTTCATGTTATACATCCACTTACATACTTCCCAGCAGTTCCCTTTCTCTGCTGAATACTCATCAGGCATGCCCTACCTTCCCCTACCTACAGGCTCAGGCCCACATGTGAACATTTCCCTGCAACTCGAATTTCAATTAGAATTTCAAGCTCCCCTCCCACAGATACACAGACTTCGTTATTACATTCACACTTTCAAACACATGTGAGGAACAACTGTAGAGACACACATTCATCCTGTTACAGAAAAAAACTTACATTCTCACACACACCTTCTCAGGGGACAAATCCAGCTGTAGCAACAACCCAAACTCCCTCTCCTGCAACAATCTTGCCAACATGTGTTTCACACGCAGTTGTATCCCAACAGCCTAACACAGTGCCTGGTACATAATAGACACTTGATAAATATTCCTGGAATAAAAATTTTAAATCATTCCTTAAAGATATGCCCAGGACATCTGCACAGCCTTCTCAACTCTCACTGTCATGTGTACTTTTACATCCGGCTTTTCCCTTTGTAGACACACAGTCCCACAAACACAAAGTAATTAAGTTACCACACATACCCCTAAGCGAAAGGACAACCCCTGGCCCAGGGGTCTCTCCCAGAGCGGGAAGGGAACTGTGTGAGATCCAAAGAGGCTCCCCCTGGGGCCCCCCTTCCTTTCTGCCTCCCTGGACCCAGCCTCAGCCCCAGCTGCTCCTGTTTTAATTGGAGGTACTTTTTTAATTCTGTAGGCGAGGGAGAAGATAGTGCTGGAAGGAGGGCTGCCAGGTGGCCTCAGGACTGCACCTAGGTCTTGCATACAGGATAAGAGTCAAGTTTAGGGTTGAAGAGGTAACTTCTTAATGGAGTCTGGAAACAGTACTGGAGTTCAGACTTCACCTCTTCTCAGGTTTCAGTGCCTTGGTTTTATCATTTGTAAAGCAGAGGCAACAAAAACCACACCACAGAAGGTGAAAGGCAAGATAAATACTGTGACTGAAGGCACCTAGGACATCGCAGGTGCTTTTGAGTTCTGCTCTCTTTCTTGCCCTCTTTTTCCCTAATGGGGAAAACTGAAAAAGTGCAGTAGAAACACAGAAGCTACATGTAATGAATTAAGCTCTGTTATTCTTCCCTGCTTTGGAAAACTTTCTAACCTGCAGTGTGGTGCTCAGGTAATGCTGCTTCCAGGAGCAGTGGGGGCCAGAGCCACACAAATCCTGACCCTCTAGTCTCATCTTTCTAGGCAGGGACTTAGAAGGAACCCCTGGTCCTCAGCAACCACCCACTGCAGGACAAATGCCAGCAAGGTTAAGTGGACTCAGAGAATCCCAGCACCTCAGAACTAGATTGGGATAAAAGTTGATTCTGATAACATGAGAGGTTGGGGAAGGACAGGGGAAAGCTACACTATCCTTGGTTTGCTGGGTTTTGATAAGAGCTGGACAATCTTCTTGGGCCACTAGGCAGCTCTGACCTGTGCCAACCTTAGACAGGGCCACCAAAGGTGAAGTGTCTTTCTGTGTACCCTGGACAATTGATGCAAATTTGAGGAGTTTAAGAGGTGAGGGGGCAGATGCAAAAGAGCTGGAAGAGGCTGAGTTGGAATGAGGTGGAAGGCCATAGGACTGGAAAGGTGCATCTCTGGAAGAAGAGAAGAGAGGAAGGGAGAGTGTCAGAAACACTCAAAGTGGTTTCCTGCATGGGCCAGAGAGTGGCAAAGAGTTTTTCTGAAGATAACTGAGAAAGGTAGGGTTTTAACAGCAGCAGGCAGAACTGTTCTTAGACTAAAAGGAGCAAGGCCACTGAGATCTAGGATGCTAAAGTATTCCCTCCACTGACTTCAGCCCCATGTGGGGAAAAATAGTTCAGGTGTTGGTTTCCTTCTTCTGCCTATGGGACTTTGTACAAGTTTGTTCACCTCACCTGTCAATTTTTATTTTTCTTTTTAAAAATAATATATAACTTATACACCACAGAATTCAGACCTTTAAAATGTACAGATCAGTGGTTTTTATTGGGTTTTATTCACCCAAGATGAGAATATTGTATTGGTTGGGGTTGTAAGCCAATTCCTGTCACCATCACAGGCCACTATTTAAATCCAGAATATTTTAATCATTCCAAAAAGAAACTCTGCACCTGTTAGCAGTTATTTTGCATTCTTCTCACCTCCCAGCCACTGGCAACTACAAATCTATTTTCTATCTTGAACATTTTATATGTGGCCTTTTGTGCATGGCTTCCTTCACTTAGCATTTTTCCTGGGTTTGTCTTTGTTGTAGCATGGACCAGCACCTCCTTTTGGTGGCTGAATAATGTCCATTTTATAGCACATTTTGTTTATTTATTCATCAGCTGATGGACAATTGAGTTGTCTATACTTTTTTGGCTAAAATGAGTAATACTGCCATGGACATTCATGTAGTTTTATTCATTGTAACAGATACAATGAAATGTATCTATTAGCTTCACAGAGTTGTTATGAATCTTAAAAGAGATGTGGTGGGTACCTGGCAGGTAGTAACTTCTCAGTAAACATTTATGTCAATTTTTGCTTTAGTTCCCTCAAGATAAGAGGCAGGAAAGAGAGTCACTTAGTTTCAAACAATTTCCAAAGTAAATCGTAGAACCTTTTGGAACTGGGTGTAGCGCCTGGGTTATTAGGTGGAGAGGAAGCTAACCCACAAAACAAGCCCGCTCTAGCCCCTCCATCTTGATCTGTACTAACCATACCCTTTATGATTTTGTTGTCCTCTCATCTGTAAAGTAAGGATAGTATTCATCTCAAAGGGCAGTGTAGAGTTCATACAGTTCTCCAAAATATTTATTTACTTCTGAGTTATTATATTTCTTTCTCTGTGTCTTGCCTGACCCTCTTTATAGAATGTAAGTTCTATGAGATCAAGAACTTCGTTTTGTTCTGTGCCTAGAACAGTGCCAGACACAGTAAATACTCAAATATTTGTTGAATATGGAACCATTCATTCATTATTCACCCACGATGAGAATATTGTACTGGTTGGGGCTATATTCGTTTGGGGGCAGAGATGAGTAAGCAACTTCCTGCCTTGAAGAAGATCTCTTCAAGTGGAGATGACAGACATGACCAAAACAAATAGATGAGGCTTGATAAGTAGAATGTGAGTCTTCACATTCTAGCATCTTGCCTGATAGAGTCAGGCCCTCTTAGAAGGTTGAATCTGAAACTGACATGATATAGACCAGAAATTATAACCCATGCCTCCTCAAAGCTTGGCTCCTAGGAGGGAGCAGACCTTTCCCTCCTGGAGAGGGAAAAGAGAGGAAGCAGAAAAGGGAGTTTCCTCCTTTTCTCTTGGGCTCTCAGCCAGGCAGCCACAGGCAAAACTTTGAAAAGACCTAAATTTGTCTGGGATTCACTTCCCTGATCCTAGTTCCACCAGCCCCTGCCCCCTAGGCCTCCTTCCTAAGATTCCAAAAGTAATAAAATAACTCCTTCCCCTCTCAGCAGTTCAAAGGCTTCTTGCTTGGAATAGTCAGCACTGGGCTAGTTGCTAAGGTGGAAAGCAAAGCAAACCCTTTGGATTCAATCACATACTGTAGGATCAAATTGCTTCTTGAGACATTTTCTTATTAAGAGGAAAGAGGCATCTTGAGGAATGAGCATCCTGGTAGCAAATCCCAAACCAACTCTTTTTGACTTGTACTTAACTTTCAGGAAGTCTTCCCTTCCTTAATTTTAGCCTAAAGAGGCTGAGTTGGTGTGGTTGTTCATTTTTTATAACAACAATACATAGCCAGTTGTTCATAGGCCTTGTTTTAAAGAAAGACAAGCCTGAACTCACCGTCCTGCCTCAGGGCCTGGGCTCCATACCAGGGGAGTAGACAGTCTTCTACTTTCTAACAAGCTGGACTTGAAGTTGGAGTAAATCGCCTAGTTGAGTGACAGGTGTCTCCCAACTGAGCCCTTGGGGAGATTCTCCAGTTGGGCAAGACACCAGTCCCTAGAGGCCTGGTGGACTGGACTCCTTTGGCCCAGTTCAAAGGGAGGAGGCAGCTTCTGCCAGGCCAGAGGGAAAGGGCTCTCACCTCCCCTTCCTTGGATCCATCTGTCTGTCCATTTTGGGGAATGGCCGTTTCTTGTTATTTTTCTTTCTCATTTTAAGCCTCTCTTCGTTGTTCCCCCCTTCTCTTTCTGCAGAAACTACTTGGATCCTTGGTCTCCGTCCCTCTGTTTCTGGCTCCTGCATCTGTCTGGGCTCCTGGCCTCACTCTCCCCCTCCCTTCCCCACCCCCGCGCTGTCATTCACCCGGCTCCTCTCCACGCACAGCCAATGGAGAGACCCGGCCGAAACGGCGAGGCTCTCTCGCTCAGGGCTTTTTCGACCGGTGATTGATGTCCCAGAGTCAACAGCGAGCAAGCAGAGGGAGAGGGGAAGAAGAAGCTGGAGAGGGGAAGAATACGGCGCCCCCTCTCTCCCTCCCCTCCCCCCTACTTTAGCCCTTCTGCGCACTTAGCCTCCAAGTCTCGGCGCAGCCTGGAGCCGCCGTTGCCTCCGCGCCCCTGCTCGCTGCCCCAGTAGTGTAGCGCAGCGAGCGCCGCCGCCCGGATTCCCCCCCCGCCCCCCGGTGGGGCCGGGGCCGGGGCCAGCATGGAGCACCTGGGTCCGCACCACCTCCACCCCGGCCACGCGGAGCCCATCAGCTTCGGCATCGACCAGATCCTCAACAGCCCGGACCAGGGCGGCTGCATGGGGCCCGCCTCGCGCCTCCAAGACGGAGAATATGGCCTTGGCTGTTTGGTCGGAGGCGCCTACAC